>NW_024962334.1:12172869-12465291 GCF_019238085.1 Lagopus leucura
AAAAAAAAAAAAAAAAAAAAAAAAAAAAAAAAAGCAGTAAAGAGCAATAATATATAAAAATTTCAGCAGTTTTCTAGTGCTAGCTTTTTCAGTTTAAATGGCTGCAATGGTTTAAGGCATGGATATAGAAGAGAAATTCTGTTCTGAAGACTTCTACAACTCCAGTGATGTCAATAGGATTTAGATGAACTTTGCTGTTTTATATATAATATATATGTGCATGTGTATATATATTTTAGCTTAAAGAATCTTTGAGCTTGAAAAACTGCAAAAATGTTATTTATGCTATCTCATTAATTTACAGATACCGTAGGATTATGCAACTTCTGATCATTTCGTACTCAGTAAATGATTCGACACTTGCTCAAATCCCCATTCAGAAATGGAATAGAGAGCACCCACTTTTAAATTCTTGGAATCCCAATAAAAATGTATTGTGTCAAAGACAGCTTGATGAAATAACCTATTGTTTATAGTAATATTTCAGGGGAAAAGAGAGAAGATTAAACAACCCATCATTTTGTAGACTACAAAGACCGTGTATTTGAATCACATAATGTGGTTATAAAAGGTCTATTTAAATTCACATCCAAAGGCAGAGTAGTTCAGATCAGCTTCAATGCAATCTGTGTACAGGCACTCAGGCAGAATCACAAGTGAAAATGGTCCATTTTCCTTTTTATGATTTCTGAAGAGCAGGTACAAATGACAAAAAAGCATCTGAGTTTTTACATGAGTCTGACTGAGATCTGAAAGCTGAATGTCAAGAACAGTATTTTATAAATCTCTGTGGCAGTGCCTCTTGCTTTCTCTGTAGAAAACAGCTGCTAATAGCTGCTCTATTTCGGTGGTACTGTGCTGGGCTTTTTTTTTTTTTTTTTTTTTTTTCCCCTGCAGCTGTCCTAAATGCAACATTTTCAAAATGTTTAAATAAACTGCTGGTTTTGGTAGTAAAGACGGTACGGTTTGAAGAACGCTGAACAAGTGCCACCAGGCCAGTAACAGACTGCTTTCTGATCCTGTCTGAAGCAGACGCTATCAAATTCTCCTGGTTTCATTACAAAGAATAATTATGGATTGAATTCCTCCAAATGGGAACAGTATCAAACATTTAATCCTACCTTTAGAAGTTTTTCCATACTGCCTACAAAAGCCACTGCATTGTGTACACCTCAGTAGAGCCTCATGAAATGAGGTTAAAGGGAAAAAAAGAAATTCCACATTGCTCTATAAGATTATCCACTTTACATCTGAGTAATTCTTCTAATATTTCAGCTATTAGTGTTGGTTTTTTCTTTTTTCATTTCTCATGTAAGAATCGTCTTCCTCTACTTTTGGCCTTTAAAAAGTTGTCTATGACGTGTTAGCTGAATGTTGGAGAATTCCAGAATTGACAGACATCAGTACATGACTCTACAAATCCTTTTCAGCAGGCTCAAAACATCTTGGTAAGCTCATAATCAAAAGGAAATTTTGCCTAACCTTACCCACACAATCAAAGTGTTTCAGTGAAGGGAAAGAAAAAAGTAATCTTTGACTGAATAATAGTGGAACCTTGAAGGTCTATGCAATTGAGAACTCCTCTTCTAATCTACATTCATTTCAAGCTGAGCATTTCATTAAAGGAATGTTGAAAGAAAAGTTTCCATTGAAACAGGGGCAAAACAACTAACCAGCTGGAGTTGCTTGTTCTGGCTACTGCCTCTGTACTAGTGCTGCCATTTGGGGAAATACTATGGATGAAGAGACAGTTGCAGAGCAGTTCATGGAATAAAAAGAAAGGAGTAGAGATGGAAGGGCTTGTGAGACTAACTTGTGCAAATACAGAATCAACCAAGCTGCGCAGTACCTGGCCTGACATCAACATGTCTGAGGAATTTCCACTATTGGACACACTACTGATTATCAAAAAGCACTAAGACCAGAGTATATTTGAGACAAGTTTGAGAGAGCTCCTTGTGGAAAAGAGTGCTCCTACAATTATCACAACATAAAGGTCAGTTTCAGCCTTGTTTTCTTAGGGCTCTGCTTCATTTTTGTGTTTGATTAGTCCTTAGGAACTTGTCTTTCCCTAAGAAATCAATGCCAATCCTCTTCTGTGGTTGGCTGATGTAGATCCAACTTGAGTCTACTTTAGTAACCAGCTCTGAAAACATCAGGAAGGGTTCACGGAGCAGGAACTGCTTCATTACCCACTTTCACTTCATTCACAATTTATGGATTGATGCTCATGGACTTCCATACATTCCTGTGGACAGACCCTCAAAACCAGGAAGAAATGAACATGAACAAAATCAAGAAAGGATGCAATATGTTCAAACCCAAGCTTTGATCTGTAGACAACTCTATGAGCAAATACAACGATGTCAGTGGCAGCCTACAGCACTCAGTGTATTTTCCACAACTGCCTCAACATCTGCACCTTTATATTAAAATTAATGCTGAATCTGGAAACTCTTGTTTGCTAAGAGCAGACAGGAGCTCCTCCAGTTCATAATTCCAAATACTACTGTTAAATGTTAAAAAGCATCTTTACCATTTTCTAATGCTTTTTATGATACGAACTCCTGTTCATATAATGAATATCCTTCCAAGATTTTTTCTGTTTTGCCATTTGTGGCTTTCTACTCTCCTTGTGAACAGTTTCGCAGATGGTTTTCATTTGGAAGCTTAAGTGAGGTGATCTACATTGTTATGACTGGCTTTCTTTCAACAAAATGCAGTATTTGCTCTGGTCCCCTAGAACATAACATGCAAGAAATTTTCTCCAAAATTATTAGGAATTTTGGCCAATTTCAATCTCTATATAAACAATTGTCTACTCTGCTTCATTGTTTATCCCTCTTAAAGAGAGGGATGAGGTGCAACTGAGTGGTGAGGGAACATAAATATTCAATTAGTTATGCTGCTATAAGTTAATTAATCAAAACAGTCAGGAATCGGTCAAGGGAGGATGATAGTCAAGTGACACATCTTCTCATAGAGACATTGATAAGCCTATCTATTCAAAGTAGATTGCTTAGACTAGCAAAACGTGTAGGCAATGTTTTACATCAGCCTTTAAGAGTTCAGTGAATCTAGCAGTATACTTAAAATTGGCACCAGATATTGAACTGTATTCAAATTTAGAACAAACCTAGGAAAAAAAAAACAAAGCCTAACTACAGTTGTAACATTTAAATGACAGTGCTCTCTGCCTTGGGATCCGTAGCCTTAGAGTCTTTCTTCTACTAACGTGAAATACACATACTAAGGAAAGCAATGTTACCCAGTATCTTTTCTATAGTACAGCAACCACTGGAGTTGGAACAGTGAGAAAGTCTGTTTTATATCACACCTGTAAGCAATCATATTGCTATTTTACCTTTGAAAGACAGAATTTGATGTGTGATAATTGTTTTCTAATTTATAAAGTCAAAGATGATGTTATTTTAAGGATTAGAATGATGATACACCAGATGACACTTTTTTACTGACTAGTTGTTCTCTCCATTGGCTTGCAGACCAGTCAGGTAATTTGACAGGACTTGTAGTCAAGAATTTCTGAATCAGTTTGTCAAACAATTATCAGATAATTGTAAACTTAGAACAATTCTGGGCAGAAGCATGCTCAAGACTGATTTCCACATGAGAATCATTTTTAAGAAAACTGATATTTGTACTGGAACAAATTAGCACATTAATTACAGATAATGAAATATTTTGTGTACAAAAAATTAAGACCAGATTCCCTGTTAGAAACCCCGATGGATCAAAATAATCTGTTTCTCCTTAGGTGTCTTACGTACCACCTATAGCAACAGGTCATGTGGGCAGATCAGAGTTCTAGATCTGAGAAGTGGGGCTCTAAAGATACCTGACCAAGTCTGTGGTGCAGCATCTGCTTGCTGAGGAGACCTTAATATCATCTGGGAAAACTTCAGACTACAGAGTCTGCAAGATTTTATTGCTGCAGAAGTTACTTAATGGTGTGTGCCACTCCCTTCCATGAGTCATCCCCATAAGCAGTGCAAAATGAACTGGGCACTTCAGCTGAAAAAGGACACTAAATGTACAACAATATGAATAAACTATTTTAGATTTCTTTTCCTTCTGCCTCCAATCTCAGAATACTACTATAGCCAACAAGACCAGTGACATTTAAAGGACACCAAGCAATTTTGCTGTTGTTCAGGATCAGTCTTCAATTATCAAGAAACACTGAGTCTATGAAAAATGATGTGAAGCCTCTCTGAAGATATCAATGCAGAGGAGTCTAGCCAAAATTTGTCAACAGCTATTTTTCTATTTATTATCCCTCTGCTTTTTCAGTTGGATATGTTGTCTACAAGCACTTTCATCATCATCTTCATGTTGTAAGCCAACTCTTGTGCTCCACCTCAGGTACAATAAGCAGGAAAACCATGCTGGAAGTATCCACGTGAAAGACAAGATTGAATACCTGACAAAGCATTATTATTCAGCAATAGTAACTAACATGCCAAGAACAGAATACTAAACTCTTCTATTACTATGAGTTTAAGGAACAACTGGAGAAGAGAGATGTCCTGAGGGAAAACTTTCAATTAGCCTCATACAACGTGGAAGAAGCTATCTCAAATTTTAATCCCTAGCATCCAAGATGGAAGCAGAAAATGACTGTGTCAATTCAAAGCTAAAACTAAGCAAACCTCAGAGTTCAAAAAGTTGCAAATTTTCACTTCCTATTAGCCTGGCTGGTTGGTGAGGAAGATGCATCTGCCTGCATTGCAGTTTGATAACACCACAAGCATTTTTGCAGGATTTCATAGATTAGCATCATGACTATGGTTTCATTTAAAAAAAAAAAAAAGAGGGAATATCTGACCTTATATTTTTGTTTTTTATTCTGCTCAGAATTTAAGTCAATCAGTTCTGTTAAAGCTCCTGAGTTTGTAGGTTTTCTTATGCAGACATAATCAACGTTCTGTCAGAAAAACAATTTAAGTATATGTACTTAACCTCTTTTTTTTTTGTACTAAACATTCATTTGTAGAAGCATAATAATGCCAAAAAAGATTTTCTCAGTGCATTTTTCTCTAGTAGAAGAATTTAAATTCAAGGTCTAAATGCTCATTTGGTGGGTTATAACAACACAGATTCTTTTAAGTACTTCTGAAATAGGTGCCAACAGATGCTAGGAATCATAGGGAAGTACAACACTAAATAATCAGTGTATCAGTTCAGTCTACTTTCAATGATGGTGGAAAGCGCAAGGGCATGCTCTGCTCATTTAGTGTCGTTTATTTTTTACGTATTCTCCTACATCTTAACAACAATTCTTGGAATTTTAGATTTTGTAGTCATTTAATGCATGCCTTGTCATTTACTTGATGTCTCACATTTCATTACGTTGATCATGACTCTTCATAGCCAGCAGTCCCGTTCATCAGAGAGTTATGCTGTGAAGAGAACTGTCTAACTTGATTGTACCCAAGAGACAAGAGGCAATTCATGATATTACAGACATCATTGTTGATGTCAACAGAATGAGTTACTGCTAAGATAAAGCTGGCAGATGGAACCCAGACAAATCAAAAATTGGAAAATACTACAGTTGGCTGCCAGTGTGAATTACTTTCAGGTGGTTAGGTTTATCTCTAATTAAGATGGCACTCTCAGCATGCAATCCTAATGAGCCCTCAGCAAAGGCATAGTCCTAATTCTCAGCTTATATAGTTATATTTCTCAAAGGCTGGTTTCTATGCAACAAGTGAGCCATATCAAGTATCTTGCCTTTGCTAAAGCATAGTAGGAGTTAGAAGAGATTAAAAATTCGACTAGTTTGTGTATATGCCCGTTTCTAAAAAGTATTGGAGGAAAAAAAGAAAAAAGAACATTTGTAATTTACCATATCAGTACACTGGGGGAAATTTGGCATTTTTGAGAAGAAATCTGGAATATGGAAGTTTATGCTTACCCAAATGCTATAAAGATACTGTAATACATGATACAAGATTCTTCCTTGAAAACTTCAGGTTATTTGAAAGCAGATTTCAAAGCCCTGAAAAATAATAGACTTCCAGCATGGTAGTCTTGTGGTTAAGTGAGCTGTGTAACAAAGATCAGATACAGAAAATTGACGAAGTAGTATAAAGGTTAGGTATTTTGTAGGGATGCATGCTGAAAAGGTTGTAAGGCTAGCAGGCAGAAGACACGAGCTTTATTCCTGGCTGAATCACAGAATTCTTCTATTGCTTTTAGAAAAGCTATTTTCTCTACTACAAAGAGAACAAAAAAAAAATGTAAAAGTAAATATGCAGCCTCAGTAGCTGTTTTCCATCTGTAACGCCAAGATACAATTCCTTGTCTCCTGGGCACTTAATGACATCTGTTGTTTACAGCATCCTTGGGCCTAGACTTCAAACATGTTAGTTAATGTGATACCCTAATTATAAGACAAATGTTTGTCCAGAACCAACTTAACTCATTATTTTCAAAACAAGGAGCAATTTTGACTCAGAAACATATTTGAGATGAGTAGATTTTAATGTATTGAAATAAAGAATAAAGTAATATTTTTGAAATCTATGGACAAAAAGACTTACCTTTCCTGTCAGCATCATGGTAGATCCATCACTGTGCGGCTTATCTAGTTTACCATGTAACAGTGGTGATACTAAGCAAAATGTCTTTCAAATTTAGTTTCCTCTAAAACGATTCCTCATAAGGCAATAAGTACTTCTCATACATTTCTAGATTATTATCAACACAAATCAACTTATTTAGAAGTGCTCATATTACAGGTATAAGTAAGGATCTGCATGGTCTTCATGCTACATTAGTAGTCAAATTTACATTTTGTTGAAAAGTCTTGCCCACTTCCAGTTTTCACTTAATACTTTCTTACAGGTACCAATACTTGGAGCATTTGTGAAAAGTCTGACTCAGGTTGGTGAAAAACATGAAGTGCCAGATGTTCAGCTAATGTGATTCAGTGTTGAAGAAAATTAGTTTGGCAAGGAAATTTTTGTTACTGTGTCCATGCTGGTATGAGCAACTGAACCCAGCACAACGTGGCATCAAATTTCTTGCAACAAGGACTGAAAATACACAGGTTGATTTACAAGGAAAGGCTTCTCCATTCCTCCTCCCTTTGCATACCCCCTTGTCACTACCTCAAAAAGATACTAATGTGAAATATCAATACCAAAGAGAGTTCCTGGAGTTCTGATCTAACATGGATATGCTAAATACTGATTTAAGAAACTCATATCTTCTTGAGCAACTGATTTCTCTCACTATAGATTAATCTGGTAACAATTTCCTTCTCATCTCTCCCTAGCCATGAGAACCTTCATCTTCATTTACATTCTTTCACCTTAAAGTTAAGCATTGTCAGATGTTAACATAGACACTAAGAATTAATGTCACTGTTAGAGCTGGTTGGGAATTTTCTATGATTTTATCATGAGGAAATTCCAAACAATATTAGATAAGAGGCAAGTCAGTGTTGCAATGAAAGACTAGGGTTAATACATGTTATGCAGTTTCAAGAATCATCTTATTTTGATATTTTCAATTTGAAACACTTCATCCCTTGGTCAAAAAGTAATCTCAGTTTTGAAATTCAGTCATTATATGAAGATCTCTCATGAAGACTTACTGAAAGTATTCAGAACACCATAAATAAGTGAACTCTAATGATTTGTTCTGAAATGCTAAACTGTAAGGTATGAATTTTTTTTTCCCTTTTTGTTTCTCTTGATAAGCCTTGGAATATGGCTTGCAACACAGAAGAACACTTTCTTGTGGTTGCCAGAAAGTACTGGGACAGAACTACTCAGACTCTGTTCAGTTTACAAAAAAAAAAAAAAAAAAAAAAAAAAAAAAAAAAAAAAAATCCCCAGACAGGAAAAAATGATGCCAAAGTGATTAGAAAAACTTTGTATGACAGGGAGCCAAGAACTTAGAATCTTGTGAGACTCCAGCTAGAGCTGAAAGGCTTCTCACAAGCATCTTATCGTATCCTGAAGATTAGATCAAGTGTCCTTAACTAGGCCTGAGAGAAGTTCCTGTTCATAAAAAATGTCAACAGATGGCAATTCTCCAGTGATTCTCTTCCAGATTTCAAATATCTCCAGCTGTACAGATGCAGCTACCAACAGAACCCCATCTTTTCCAGGCCCTGACCTTAAGAATTAGCTTTGGAAACAGAGAAAGATTGAGAATCCATGCCTAATACCCACTGAATCTATACTCAAGCCTTACAGTACTGAAGTCTTTAGAGCCACAAAATAGGTGTCAGAACTGGTCAAGGATTGTTTTAGAACAACTTATTAAATGAACTATACCTAACAGGTTTTGTTTGTTCCTGCTCGTAACTGGTATTCTTTGGGTGAAATACACTAACGGAAAATAGCAGTGGGATAAGATAACATGACCATACTTCTCTGTGACAACTAATTTCTGATGGAGGGATTACTGTCCTGTTAGGACCATACTGTTAGCCCGTTTATCAAAATCCTATTTTGTCTGCTCCTGGAAAGGATGGTTCCAGGCATGGAAAACAATAATCCAAGCAATAGATGAATACCTGCTACCCAGAGAGACTGGGAAAAGGTTGGAAGGATTAGGTTAGAATATAGAAGCAGTGCAATGGAAGACAAAATCCTCTCTTTTTCCTAGGGAGGATCACAAAAAACAGGCTGGTGATTTTACCAGAAGGTTTTAGGATAGATCTAGTAGCAGCAATTGCAGGGAGATGATTCCCCATTCCAACAGTAGCAACTGTCACTGGTGAGATTTCCTTAACAACAGCTGGAACAACAAATCTACTTTTTCCAAAACTATCTGTATCTCAAATTAATCTTATCCTCTGTCCCCGGCTATGACTGGATGAACTTTGCCCTTCATCTTTAGGGTAACCAAGTTCAATTTTGCCTACGCTGATGAAAGGCTCTGAGAAAGTTCTGTTTTCAGAGAAAAAAAAAAAAAAAGTAGTCAGGCTAAATGACATTAGACAATCTCTTTTTTTTTTTCCTACCAGTTTCAAGTAAACTTAAAAGACAAGCTGTAACAACAACACTCTTCACAAGCAAATAAGGCATCAAATCACATTTCATAAAATTAGAATCAGGTGAACGATTCACAGATTCCTTAGATAGATTCTTCTAGCTATAAATGTTAAAGATTTTGCTGAACATATTTATGTAGGTTCTGAAGCTTAGCATATTTCTCCATAGATAGGATTCTAGTCCAAGGTAGAGCTGAATTTCACCATATGACTAAGGATGCTATAGAAAAACCTTCAGCATTCTTGGAATCCTGAAGTTCATAATAGAAAAATTTTATTAGCATCCCCAAAATTGCTTTCTCCCACCTGTAGGTTACAAAACCAATTTGTGAGTCACATAACTGTAATTTCAGTTATTTACTGCAATTAACTGCTTGGTTAAAAGGTTGTTTACTGTTGGAGTTACAGGATTTAGTATCAGCTGACAATGTACTTGTTTACTATGAGAAAGGAGCAAAGGCACAAGGGATTTCACTTTTAAAAACTACACAGTTGTTCTTGGTTTTTCCATCACAGTCCTTGAAGTACTCAGGAACACATTAAAAAAAGACACAGAACTCTACTGGTTCTGTTTCTTTTCTACTGGTTTGCTTTTTGATCTGTCAATATTCCTCCCCTGTTAAAAGCACTGGGCTTTTTCCTTCCTACTTTTGGGAGTAGGAAGGATGATGAGAACAAGAACTAAAATTCCAGCCCTTGCATTATAGTAATGCATCTTAGAGGACTCTGAATTTGACTGTCTTGCAGAAAAGTACATACAGAAAATGGTGCGAGTTTTCATACTTCATATGGCAAATACACTCATCTTTATTCCATTAGCTCCAGACCTGCATAAATCAAGCAAGGGATGACTCCAATACACGATAAAACTATTAATTGCACACAGGATCCAGTGTCCCACTGCAACTCCTAAGTATCCATGAAACTGACTGAATCAGTTATTCACCTCATAAGCTCAAGGGAGTTAAAGCAGTTGTTGAACTCTCTGCTGAGGATCATAACCACCCTTCTACGCTTCTGTAAAAGTGGCTGTTTGAGAGAGAATAAATGCCTGCCTAGATAGCATGCAAGCAGTAAGAACTCTTACCAATCAGCTGGAGAAACAGCACTGAGCATCATCTGAGGTTTGTTTTACAAACCAACCAGTACTGAGCAGCAGAGCATGGAGAGCAGCAGCCCATTGTGCCTCCATGTCCCTGGCCCTACAATAAATACAGTGTATTGGCTGGGAAAGGGCACAACAACAGCTACAGCTATATCTTCCTATCCAACTATGTCTGTGAAGTAAAGCAAAGCAGACTCAAAGTGTGGTATTGACCGAGCTGGAAGAATGCATAATGCCCAGTTATAACAACAGTTGGATGCTGCTCTGTATTTCACTTTAGGAAAGCATTCAGGAGGAGATTTGCTTTTACCCAACCTTAAACAGTCTGAAAATGAAACTAGGCATCCACATAAATGATTCACCTGGAAACTGTCATCACTCCATCTATCAGCAGCCCTGATATAAATGAAGTTTTAGCCGTAGCCTCTCCTCAAGATGAGCGAACTTCCAAAGGCTCAAAAGTTGTCACAGCAAGAGAGATCAAAGATCTTGTAGCAGGTGTTGCAGCAGCTGATTCTGCCCAATTTCTGCCTAAACAATACACAGCTGGCTATGAAAGGCCACAAAGAAGTAGTTCTGGGAGCTACTCTGAGTTGGGGAAAGCCCTTTTTTCCTTTGATTCAGGCACTCACTTTGTTACAGAGGAAGTAGATCATTACTACGTAACATTTTCAATGTAACTGCAAGTGGAAGAATTCTTCTGTTCAGCATTAGGTTAACTAAGGACTGACTTTGACTGAGCAGTTGCACTGAATCCTTCTGTCTAGCTAAAATGCGTAGGAACACTTACTTCATGTGCAGTGGAGGTAGGCATAAAAGCAGCAGAAAGAGCAGAAAGACTAAACCCTTTACACAGTGCCAGGCATTGGATCTCACTTGAAATCAAAAGAGATCCATTCACCTCCTGAAGCTCTTGTGACGGGTTGCAATAGCAATAAGTAAACATACACTGCATACTATATTCTGCCCGCTGCTTGTTAATGTCTGTTAGCAATTGGAAATGCTCCAGAAAGCAGCCACACAGAAAATAAATTGTACAATCAAAAAAAAAAAAAAAAAAAAAAAAAAAGAAACAGCTTTTCAAAGCAAAGGGATGTATTTAACCATGGTTCATAATGCACGGTGAAAAAAATAAAAATAAAAGATGAAGATACACAAAAATCCAAGTGTGAACACTGAAGCCATACAGTTTGTGTTGGAAGTACTACTGTCACTACAAAGATACGTGGATCTAACAAATGAAAAGCAAAACCTTAGTCTAACAACAAGAATCTTCCATTGTCTGGCATCCTTAAATAAATTTGAGAAGTTACATGCTTCTGCTTCACTAGAAGGTTTGTGAAGGTGTAAAACATTATTGGGCTACATTATATCATGGTATATAAACGTTTTATTATAGCGCTTACTCTTATTTTTGAGAACTGTTTATATTGTCATAAAAGCGCTATGTAACTGAAAGGTACGTGGAATGTACACCTGGTGTCACAACTATTACTGCTGGACTGCCACTATTCTCTGTGGCAGGCAGAACAGCATTGTGCTGAAGTAATTGACAATATGCTCAACTGTCAGTGCACATCAAAGTCATTCACATCTTTAGAAATACATAACTTCATTAAACAAAAAACCCACACCAAACAAACACACCACCAACAACACAAACACCATAATTTCTACCACAGAAAAAAAGCCACATGATTGTTTTAATTGGGGTGCTCACCAAGGGTTTCTTTCTTGTTTAGAACATTTCCTTTTGGCATGAACTTGAAAATTACATTAAAAACTGAAACACAGATGTGAAATGAAATATTAGATTGCTTCATTCACAGCAATGTCAGCACCACCGAAAGTGCTACACCGAGATTTTTCAAAAGGAAGTGTCATTAAAAGCTTTGACAAAAGGTTCTGATTTGACAAAGTTGCTTTTTTCCAACAGCAGACAAGTGTTAGAAAAAAGATTAACACTCCTTTGTGACCTCTGGAGTTGAATGGTGTCGCATAGACTTTGACTGCAACTGCGGAAATTAAATACAGTCTACACTACTTAAAAGGCAGCAATTTTATAAGTACATTTATTATTTTCCCCCTTCAACTTTTATTTAAGCAAGTTTAGCACACCTGCAATGAGTCAAGGGGACTGTCCTAGAACGTGACCTCTTTTCCCTAGAGAACAGTTTGAAAGCGAGGAAAAGCAGAGTTTGCTTCCTTTTTATTGCCTTACTAGAGCAAAAAAACCCTCACACCTGGGTAGACCATCCTTATAAAAAGATAGCTCAGTGCTCCATACATTTCAGCTTATTGGTATAACTCCTGAGATTCAGTCACTCTTCCACTTCCTTCAAACGCATAATGTTCAGTGGGTACTAATTCAGCAGTTTAAAGGAAACATGACAAGTTGGCAAAAAAAGCAGTGGAACAGATAGTCAAGAGAGGCTTGCTGACCTAAGCAAGACTAAACTCAGCATAAACAACAGGTGAGTCATCACAAACCAGAAGATAGATTCCATCCCAAACAGCATGATTTTCTAACCGTTATCATAACACTCCACTTAAACTCTGTTATTGAAATAACTTAATCATTTTTAAAATACAGAAAATTACAGGTTAAAGTAACTTCTAATGTTATATTTTACTACTACTACTACAAAAAAAACGGATCCTAGCTTAAGGTTTGAATGACATTATGATACTTGATTACATGGCACCAACTGCACTATTAAGTAACTAGCCACAGGCAAACAATTTCAGGGAATTCACACTACAATAAAGTGTTTAAAAATACCATTCTCCTAATGGAGAGAAGAATTAAAAAAAAAAAAAGTAAAAGACCAAATGAAAAATCCACAACCAAACTTAGCTCAGAACAATAACAGTGATGCACACACTACAGAAAAATTACTTTGGGATTTAAGCCACTAGTGCAAGGAATTTATACAAGAACATATATAAATATATGTGTTCCTGGCATATTCCTGTATTTGGATAATCTCATGAGGTTTTATCAGTTTCATACCATGTTACAGCTGGTGCTTCAGCTGAAAAGATTATCATAGTGAAAACAGGAGACAAACAGGGAAAGAACGCTCACCTGTACCCAAAAATCAAAGTTTGCAGGAAAAAACTCCACAAAGGAGAGATCTCCAGAAAGAAACCCTTCCCCAGGGGCATTCAGCACTTAAATGGGGTCTAGGAGAGGTGCAGCCAGGCTCCAGCCCTTCCATCACACAGCTGAATCGCCTTCACCTGTGCTCCATGGCTGACTCAGTGCTCGCCTCAGGTGGTCAATCAGTGCTTCAGGCCATGACTCAACAGTTCCAATGCACATCTATACAGCAAAGAATGTCTGAGGGGTTATTTTGTGCTTTTTGAACAAGATAAATAATCACCTTAGAATTATTTTGTGAGCCACAAACAAGTATTTCCAAAGCTAAAATACACTACATTAATGAGAGTCTGGAATAAGTTGATTTATAGGCATACACAAACTTTCCAGATTGCTAATGGGGACTCTGCTCCCGCATTTCTAATTGGCATTGGTGAGTGTGACATGTAGTATGTGGTAATGGATAGAATTTAAAAATTATAATAATCCAGCTTCTTACTGCTCTGTGTTTTAACTCTAGCTTCACCATTATAATCAGCCCTTCTCTAAGTGGCACAGAATTCTTCCTTTTTGGATACAGACAGAACTAAAATGGGTCTGTAACTACTAACTACATCCTCATGATGAAGATACTATCAGAGGCAAGAGTTAAGTTCAGTGACACAGCTATATTTGCCTTCTCTTCACCTCAGCAGTTAGTGAAAATGAGTTTCTCTTTTATCTTTGCTTTCCTCCAGGTCTTCAGCCATCTCATACTTAGCAAGCTACTCATATCCAGTAAGTTATTTAATGAATATTTTAAGGGCCTTTTCTCTACCTCTTCCATCAAATAAATTCACCCCATGCTTTAAATTAATTCTTCTAAATCGGCTTCAGGCTAAAGAGTAATGTCAGGAATAAACATGGCTATATTATGAGGACATACATGTGGGTTGAGGCTGTCATTCTGTCTGTGGCTCTTCTGATCTTGGCCAACAACTCATACAACACACAGCACCAAGTCAGTTGTTAGAACAAGTCAGTACACACCAATTCTGTTTTCCATTGGACTAAAAAAAAAGAAGACATCCACAATATTTTGCATTGTGAGCCCTGGGATTTGCAGCATTCTAGGTCTTATCTTTAAACTCAAGGCTTCACAGGGTCAGGAGACAACACAAATCTATAAAGATCTGAGATCCTTAGAGAAATGCCCAATAGCTATGACAGTATCATTACTTTTCAAATATTACAGTTCGGTAGAGTTTTGCCTATTAGAAGATTCATCTACTAAGCAACTTCATCTTGGCCTGAAGCTAAGTCATGCATTACTCTGCTGCCAAATTTTTACAAGTGCTGGCTACCTGCACCTCATGCTGAAGTCATCTCTTGCAACTAGACTTCATCTGTAATAAGTATAGGACTTTCAAAGTTGAACAATGAGCAAATAGCATAACAATCCCTACCATACAGTGAAAAGAATTGTTTTTGTAACCAATGTCTTCTCCCAGTCTATTAAAAAAAAAAAAAAAGGTGATGCATTAACCAGATACCTGACATCAGGTCCATCAAATCCAAAGATAAAACATTGTCAGATGATGTAAACCCCAGCCTTGTAACTGAATCTGCCTAGCCAGAAGGGTCTCTTGCAGAATTTGTGTGCAGAATCAGAGCTTTCCTCTGTAAGCAGCCCTCCTCCAGCCCACCCCAAGACACCTGCTGACAATATTACAGTACAGACTTATACCAGTCTGCCTTATTCATGCAAATTTAACAACATGAAAGCAAATGATCTTCAAGCAGCCGTTTAACTCTCAAGTTCAAGCCCTCTGGATTTTCATCCTAAGGGCACTGCTCCCTGACTAACCCAGCTCTGTTTCCTACATCCCTGCCAGTAAGTTGATGGACTCCAACCTGACTTCACTGCTTAAAGAAAAGAATAAGGTGAAGGGATGAAGGCAGGGACAGTGGTTTTAGTTCCCATAATGCTGCTGCAGGTCTTCTGTAAACGAACTACTTCAAGACAAGATCATCAAGCAGGACATAGCTGGGTTGAAGATGTGATGAGCACAATGATGACTTGCCTCTTTTGCAGACATCCTAGTGTAGTAGACAGCTTCACAGACCTCCATGTTACCACCCATGATGAAACAGGCGCACATTAGAGGTACAGTCATATAATTAACATTCCTGTCCATTCACTCTGTCATACTGACTCTCATTTTCTTTATATCCTTGTTCTTTATGTAATACACAGACATTTAGTTTGGACCCACACATGCTTGGGTGATACAATCCAGAGTCCAGCTCCATGTGTCAGAATCAAGCAGTTTCTCCTCAGTGACAGCTGTGAATTGTGTCCCCAGAGTAACTGTCACATTCCTATAAGCCTGGAGAACTTATAATTTTGCCTGATTTACAAATACTGTTGTCCTAAACTGTTGCCTTATACCAATACCTACAAGAAAACCTTCCCTGGACATTTTTTTTCCTGTCATACTCAATACTTCAATGTCATCATCTGCTGCTATTATAGTAACAGGAGCAGCAAGGATGGGGGCAGCATTACAAGCTTCCATTTTACTGCATCATGCACAATTATTAATTGCCTCCTCTGCCCATTTCCTCCATTTATTTTTCTCAGGCAAGCAGGACTTGCAAACCTGAAGTCAAATAGCCTCAGAAGCAACAAATGGTCAGTGATTTATTAAGTCAAGCTGTAGGTGCTGTAATATTTACCAGGTGGTTAATGAATAGGCTTTGTGAAATAAAACTGAGGAAGAAAAAAAAAAATCAACAACCTG
The DNA here is from genome assembly GCF_019238085.1 of Lagopus leucura. Taxonomy (NCBI): domain Eukaryota; kingdom Metazoa; phylum Chordata; class Aves; order Galliformes; family Phasianidae; genus Lagopus; species Lagopus leucura. Next base: position 12,188,895 of record NW_024962334.1, read on the forward strand.
TGGCCTTTTCTTTGGATAGTTTCAAAAACTAGTGCAGGCATGCACATTTTTTTTTTTAGTAGTTTGACACGTGCATTGAATATTGAACAGACATAAAATTGGTATCTTCTAAGTCACTATAACTCTGCAGTGAAGAAAGGGAACATTTGCTGTAGAAATAGTCTCCCTTTTGTGTGCAACAGAGTTTAAGTCCATAGTGAGATGGTCTTACATGATGAATTGCAAACATAATCCAAGGGACAAAGAGGGCTTTGATCATGCTTCAGTGGAATTCCCAAGCTGCGGTGACACAAGGTAACTGTGAGGTTGAATAATACTACAGCCCATACACTGGGAGAAATTGAATCAAAGATATGCCTTCTTCTTTTCTGCACTAAATGTGACAGAAATTACTACAAAACCACAATCCAAAATCTTTAAAACTGTGGAATAGGAGTAAAGGTAAGGAAGTGTGCTCCAGACTGAATGAAATCTGTCTTATTTTAACAGTCAGAAAATAGCCTTTTAAGAGAGATTGTCTATCCTGGGCATATGAAATGCTTAGACAAGACAGCTCTCATAGCTTGGCAAGACTACTGTAGATCCCAAATGTCTAAATTTTCATGTTCAAAAAAAATTTTTTAATGGGACTTAAACTTTTCCAGAGCAACAAAACATGAAATCTTGCATTAATGTTTTTCTGTTTCTCATCACCTGTAAATTTCAGGGGAATAAAAAATATTTTAGAAATAGTCTATTGATTTTAGGAATCATAAATAAAGAGAAAGAAAAGCCAACAAAGAGCAAAAGAACACAGTGATAATAGCAATTGAAAACTAATGCAGCTTTTGATTCCAGAGATACATCTGACTGCATATACCCAATGAAGAAGCAAGAGGACTTGTTTTTATAGACATCGTGCATTGTCATTCAAGTTAGCCGGTAGTCAAGGTGACGCAGATCAGTTCCTAATGAAGCATCTGAGAACAAGCAGCACCCTCTTTAGATGGCATTTGGTGTTACAACCCTGTCTTTGTGCACAGGCGAGGCTCTTCATCAGGTTTGAAGCTCAAGAGTTCATTTGTACAAACAACGAGAAGGAAGACGACTTCAGTGTGTCCAGCCAGTGAAGTGGCTTTCACAATTTCTATTATCCACTGTGCACCTGTTTTTTTAAACGTTGCTGCTAATCAGCACTGAGAGAAAAGAAAGACCATCCTGTGATCATGTGTGTTTTACACACTGTACAATCTGCGCAAGGCATTTCCTACAGACTAGGACCTGTAAGGGCAATTCAAAGTAACACATACAGAAAGTACTTTGATTACAATCAGAGAAGGTCTTTTCCTAAGCCTACAAGTAGATTACCATGTTTGCCAGACTGGGACATAGGCAAGAACTGCATTAAAAAGTTCAAGATTTTGGATCCACTATTGTCTTGCTAGGCCACGCATATGTTGTCACACCACAATACACTTATTACCTCTTCAGCACAAAGAATCCTACTTTTCTTCTGCTACTGGCATTAATTCACTGAACTTCCCCCACGTACATAGTTCCTTAACAAAGCCTGAGCAATTTGAGCAAAGAAACAAAAGCTGTCGTCCAAGAAGCCTTCACTCTAAAGCTCTAGACCAGGAACATACGGATAAAAGTACCAATGTTTAGAAAAGTACTTAGGCACATTGAATTAGAGTTCGATATATTTAAATGGAAGCCAGAAGAACTCCAAGTGCATCTCTCAACCTGCTGGGAGACCTACCTGTTTCAGAGAAGACTCACAGATGTGCTGGATTTAATTCTCTTAATAATCTTTTTCTGGGAAAAATCTTGTCTTCAACTTCCCTTCTGTTTTAAGTACTAACACTAAAGACATATTAGTTGCTGTGAATACATTACAAAAGGTGACATGAATACATTTGTAGTAGGAGCAAGTCTCCAGCAGGATTTCTCAAGACAGTAGTCAATCTGTGAGTATGCCTATGGTATAAACTACAATATGCAGAGTTTAATAATGTGATATATATATATAAATAAAAGCACTGTCCACATCAGAAAAACTTTCTTTCAAGGCCTCTGCCATCATTTGTCAAAGGAATGACATCACCGGTGTACAAAACAGTGACCCCCTCCCCACCCCACTTTCAAATAAGGAATATTGACATGTAACTTGTTTACCTTTTCAAATTTATGACACACAGTGAAACAGTACTGCCTTCTGCCCCTACTAGTCAAATTCCACAGAAATGGGTTGTCACAGCTGACTAAATTTCTTTTGAGAAATGGCCTCTTTTCCACTGAAACACCCAAATTACCAGTCCCAGTGGAGACTACAGCATCACCCCAGAGATGTGAGAGCATCAGGATAAATAACCAGACAGAAGGACACTCATCTTAATTCACAGGCAGTGCTCTGTCATCTTCTCAAGTTTGCTAAGTCCTGGGAGATTTAAAGTACTAACTAGATAAACTATAAAAGATGGCAAAGAATGATCTACAGTGACTTGTGCATCTTTCCCTAACCATAAATAACTTTATATTTCATTTCTGGCAGCATGACAAAGCAAGGAGGTAATGAGCCATTATGGAAAACCCATCTGTTGCTCATAAGGGGAAAGGCTTTGTGCTGGTAGATTTATAGAGGAAAATTTTCAGTGCAAGTCCCAGTACTGTTAATGAGAATTGCACAGCTAATTGTCCATGCTGAAAGTGTACTCCATTATGTTCCTTCACTGTCTAGATAGCCACTGTGTGCTTAAACAACATGAAAAAAATATTAACAAAAGAAAACCCAGTGCTCAAGTGACAGTGATGTTCAGATAACAGGAAAAGGAACCTGAAGGAGAGAAGGAAACTGAGGGAAGTGTGAACACACTACTTAAGATTTTTAATAATACATCAAAAATTAGATATTTTTGACATGTAAATAGGGAAAATATTTAAAAATACAAAACAAACCGGGAAAGGATAATGCACTTGAACTACTAAAAAAATCCATGTTTCTTCTTGTCAAAATCTACATACTAACTCCCAGGTCAGAATGCCATTTTCCGTACTGCTTTACTGGATCATTCTTGAGAACTGCTCTAGGGAAAGTGCTCCGGGCAAAAAAATCCTATCTATGCCTAATTAGAGTTTTCAGGCTTTTCTAGGGTACTTGAGGCCATCTTTGGACTTGAACACCTTGGCAGTACCTTTAGCTTTCATTTTAGGGTACTGGACAAGCTTGAAAATTGGGAAACTAATAAGGTTCAACAAGGCCAAATGCATGGTGTTGCACTTGAGTTGGGGCAATCCTAGGTATGCATACAGACCAGGAGAAGAGCTCATTGAAAGCAGCCCTGCAGAAGAGGTCTTTGGGGATCCTGGTGGACAAAAAGCTGGACATGATCCAGCAGTACGCACTTGCTGCCCAGAAGGCCGATGGTATCTTGGGCTGCAGTACTACCTACATTATTAACTTCCTTGCTGGGAACTGTTATAGAAATAGTGAGCTCTGGAGCAGAAGTATTTATTTATTCACTGCTAGTTTGGGCAGATGATGACTGCAACACCATCCTTAAAGGTCCTCTTTGTGGGTACTAATTCAGACTACTGTTTTGAGAGTTGGTGATAAAAGCTCAGTAAGGCATACCACAACCAGTGATTTAGGAGTAGCTGCTCTTACTTAGATGAGGAGTGAATGAAGTCATCAAAGGAGGACTCTGAGGTAAGGATTCTCCAGTTAAAGGAACATACTCTTTTTGTTAGCCTGTGAAGACCAACATAAAATATCAGAAGACTATCTGCAACCTGTAGTTTTGCATCACAGTTTTGAAGGAAATGCCACAAAGAATAAAAAATTATTCTAGTTTAGTATTTCAGCCTGTAAGTATGAATTCATACGTGCAAGTATGCACGAGCTCTAAATTTATAATTAATTGGTAATTAGTTTGGATGAATTGGTAATGACCTAGCTGCAGATCAACATCATGACTGTAAAGGGCAATGGTTGTCCTTCAAGTGGCCAGGATGAAAAGCTGTGTGAAATTTTCCTTTTCCTTCTGAGTTTGCACATCATCTTCATACTGCCTGATCCTACAAAAGACTGTGGGAAGAAGCACTTTGCCTGGAAAATTCTTCATTTACACCCACCTATTTACCTTTTTAGGCTTTCATCACATCTAAATTTATGTCGCAGCATAACTACATGACCCAGCATTTTGAATACAGTTATAGGAACTAGAAGTACAGATCATTCCACTTAAGAACCACTCTGATGATTCCTACTAGTATAAGCCATAATGCCAGTAGCAGCATGTGCTGTTGCAGTTATACTGGCATAAGCGTACTAGCAAACTCCTTTAAATTAAACAAGAACTTGCTCTATCAGTGGAAGGCCTGCAATTGTTTTTCCTCAGAAGACCTCCTCTCTTTCATCGCACATTTCTGAATAGGTTCAATTGCTTTCTCCCTGGGGACTTTCCATGTGCACAGAGGTTTTTTTGATCTCTACAGCAGTGTGATCAAATGGATGATTGAGGAGACTTGACAAGTGCGCAGCTGTGGGCTGCAGCTTCGCTGCCCCCTGACTTCTGAGCTCATCTGTCTCTTGTCTCACAGCACACAGACAGGAGGGAACAGGAGATTAAAGCCACATTACAGGTTACTAAATTATATAGGAAAGAAAGCAGATAGCAGAGGGTAGAGATAACGCTCCAAGTAATAAAGCAGATGACGAATTATTTAAGTCCTCTTTCTCTGATTGAAGGGAAGCCTCCATTTCATTATTCTCTGATCTGTTTGGATATTTTTGATCAGGTGTTGGCATGTTTTGGATCCTCAGGACCAAACAAATTAGTTCCTCACTGAAAAAAAGTATTGCTAATAGCACTTTTACAAAAGACATAATCTATTTAGAAACACAAATAATCATCTGAAAAAGAAAAGATTATTTTTTCCCAAAAAAGCTATTTAATCTCTAATGATGTTGAGAAATACAGTGTAAGCTAAAAAATATTTCTCGTGGATTTAAACTAGCTTACTCAGTGTCAGATGCAATCTAGCCATATCAGCATAAAGTGCAACAGGGGCTAACTTACTGTGAAGAAAAGTCCACTCAGGCCCATTATAAATATCAAGCTGTTTTCTTCAAACAATTTATACTCTCTGGCTTTATGAAGAGGAGTAATAATGAATCTCACATCAGGAGATTTACGTGATGTTAATATCCAATACAGTTTAAAACCTACATCCGCATCTCCAGAGTGGTACATCATATATCAGCTTGTATTTCTGAATGCTATCCCTGCAGGATTTAACACTGCCTCGGACTTACAACAGCTAGATTGTGAAACAGAATATACAAAGGTGAGGATGGACATCCATACCATGAGAAGGATTCTAAAAAATGTAGATTTCCCAAGGAAACAGAGAAATTAACAAGGCTAATTTTTTTTTTAATATGGTTCAGCATCACATACACATTTTGCATTGCATAGCGTTGTTGTGCCAGTACAGACATCTGGAGGAACTATGCACACAGTGAGGCCACATACACCTGGCTAGCTATAATTTGGATCTGAGTGCAAAAAGCCAGTTACTGTACTGCACGCTCCTGTAATGGAGAACAGCCTTCAGCATGCCCTTGTTCTCAGTTGCTTGGTTAAACTAAGCATTCTAAAGGCCAGCACCAGTCCACGTACATAGCACTGGCTTATATGTCATGCAGTTGTATTTACCAGCTTGAAAGAAACTTCATTATACCTTCCTGCTTTTGATACTCAAAGATTTTAATTAAGCAGTGTCACAACAGGGTGTGCATTAACAGACTATTGGCGCATGGCTTCAGTGCATTGTGAAGCACTGGACCAGAGACCAATTACCTTCTACCACCCAAGCAGCACAACAGCAGCCCATTAACACACATCCTAGTGTGGCCTGTTTCAATTACAGTATATTTGTGAAACCATGAAAGGGCGGGCACTTTCATACTACTGAGGAACCACTGAGGAAATCAGATGCTTTTAGGCTGGGATCCTGCTGATTATTCAAACTTTTACAAACACACACTGGAATTCAGTAAACAAATTGCCCAGCTTACTTTGTTACACTGCATAGTAAGGCTATTAAGGCTACAGAATGTTATTTCTATCTGAAGTTAGAGAATGTAAGAAGGAAGCTGTGGTGTCAGCAGTTCTGCTGTCTCCATTCCCCCAAGGGAGGCTCAGTTTCAAGAATTTGGCGAGAGATAACACTGAGAAGAAATGGGTTTTGCTCAGCCCTCTACAGGGTTTACCAATTAGAGCAATGGATTGAGTTCATCCAATTATGCAGCGCAGTTAAATTCACTAGCAATTTAATAACTTTCTTTTGTTTGTTTTATTCAGTTTGGTTGTTTCTTGTTTGTTTTTTGTTTTACTAAAAATCAGATTTTTCATTTACATGATGCAAAACTTCAGAAAAGGTCATATACATGTATAGCAAAACATTTACGCTTGGTAAAATACATTTCAAATATAACTACAAATCCCAACCTGCACATCAGGCAAGTCTCATTTCTTCAACGGATTTGATTTCCCTACTCTCTCCCCACATTTATGTCAACAGGAAAAGTATGATCCCTTCTGAACTGTTCATACAGACCCAAGTGGAATGCCTCCCACTTTCAGTCGGGTGCTTCCAGGTACTCCAATGCAAATCACAGATAGATACGAACCATAGATCTGTTGCCAACCAGCAGAGTATAAATGTATATTAAAGAAGAGTGCAAAGCTGCATTTTTTTACTGCTTCCCTTCAGACTAATTCAGCTGAGTAACAATGTCAACAAGAACCATAAAAATCTGAGTTGCAGAGAGCACAAAATAAGGTGGTAAAAAAATCACTGGTATTTAGTGGCCACAGAAATCAATTAATTCTAACAGATCAAGATCCAGAACTTTATAACTACAATAAAATCAATCACAAAATACAGGGCTGAGCAGGAGAATTAAATGTGAGCTGAGTCACATCCTGCTTTACTGTTTGCCTACCAGTACCTACCAGGGTAGGCTGAGAAGTGAGGGACTGGATGGTAGCCTACAAATACTTGACAACTAGAAGCACCAGAAAAACAGCTACTGAGCAAAAGGGTGTTACATTTTAAGACTGATGCAAAGTACAGTAATGTTCTGGCTGAGTATGAAATGTCTTTAAAGAGAAATGTGGAGATCTACTCTTTAGGCAGTTACGGTTGTTTTAATAGCCAGAGCACTGGCTATTAAACTGGACAAAACTCCAAGTAATGTTCTGTAGTGGAAACCTTGCATTTACAGAAGAATGAAGTGGATGGCACAGAGAAGCTTTCCTGTCTCCATTTTGCTGTTTCTAAATGACTCATAGCCCAGACAAATAACGAAGTGAAGCCATATACATCAGCTATTTTTTCCAAGTCTCAAAGGTGTAGCTCGATCAATCTGCAGTACAGCCAGTAGTTACACAGGCAGCACCATCACCTCTAGAGATTTTAACTGCATTATTGCTTATAGCAATTGAATTTGCCTCCACAATTCAAGATCTGCCTGATCCAAGTTCAAAATGAAAAGTGAGGATTGTGATGAAGTCACATAAGTCACATGGCAAAATAATGATATTCTCTTTTTTTCCCCTTTAGGTATGCTCTGATAAATGTAAAAGCAGATGTCATCTCATGTCAAATTCTCTTCTTTCTCTCTTGCTGTAAATGCAGGTTTTGCCAGTTAAAATTTCAAAGAAATTGTGATGTCTTCTAGTTGTGAGTCACTATTTAAGTAGTAAGAGAGTGCAAACTCTTCCATTGCAGTTACCTGTTGGGATGAGCACCATGAATGTTCTCAGCTTTTGCCCAGAGATGTGGTGGATTCCCCCATCTTTGGAAACTTTCAAGGCAAGGCTGGATCAGGCCCTGGGCAACCTGATCCAGAGTCATCACGTGGTTGAAATGTTAAATACTGGAATTCTACTTTTCTGAGTACTCATAAAAATGAAATGCAAACATGTTTGAAACCTATTTCTCCAGCTTTCAATTCTCCTGATCTATTATCTGGTTTTGAGCCTGCCAATCCCAGAACAGATTTCTATAATCTCTCTTCCATCTTTTTATTTTCATTCAAATAAGAGAGCAATCTTTCAGTTCCAGTCAAAGTACTCAGAGGAGATTTGGATTGTTCCTTCCCAGTCTGTGCTTAGAAGTAGTAAGTCATCTCATTTCTTTCACCTTTTTTTCCTCTACCACAAGAAAAAAAGGACTTTCCACAAGGACTTTCAGGATCATTTACAAATTAAGTTCCATTCTTTCTTCTTTATAGATGAAATGATCCTACCACCTCCATTTTCTCTCATAGATAAGTATCCCATCAAATAAAACATGTAGATATAAAAATATAAATGCAAAACATAAATATATTTGCTATTTTCATGTGTATAAATAATCTATAAGAACAAAAAGTAATATTCATATTTAACACATAGATAAGTTACCGGATTTTCCTAAATCAATTTCTTTCTAAGATGAGGCTTATTAAGGACACATTATTTCAGAAATGGCAAACAGATTTTCTGAAGAAATATTGTAAACCATCTCATTCTTCTAAAAGCTTTCCTAGAAGTTCTGTTCAAGAGCAGATCTGATCTGAGAAATTTGTAGATAATCTTGCCTCAGAATATGTAGGTCCCAAACTGATTAACTGCAGGAATCTCCCTATTTATTTTAACCACATTGAGGTTCAGAATGAGACCTCTTGCTTGTCAGTCTTGTGGTTACATTTAACAGTATGGCTTCCTTATTGTTGTTGTCCATTTGTCTTGTCTTTGCCTAGAGCTTGGAGTGAAAACAACAAATCTTCCTTCATTAAAGTAAATCAGATAGTTACATGAATGCTCCTGACAACACAAGATGTAATAGCATTGCACTGATTTGCATTATCCTTGCCCAGGAAATCAGAGACCTACATGAATTGATTTTTCCTCCCCCTTTGGATTAGGAAGAAATGCCCAAATGTCACCTCCTAGTTTCAGTTCTGAAGAATCAAGCTGTTCAGTGTTTCTGGACACAAGCATCTACTGTCAAAGCATTAGTGTGGGCTTGATGCAAACTAATACCTAGACAAAAAAGGTGTATAACATTAAAAAATGAACTTGGTAACAGATACTGCGGTTTAATATCTATCTGATCTTTTTCTATTTTAGTTATAATACCTCATTTCTATGGTTAAGATGTAAATCTGTAAAAAATTTTCAAGTTTAATAACATCATACCGCTTATCTACCTTCAAAAACCCTTTGAGTAAATTTGCTTGTTCTCAAAAAGGTTTCCATTTGGGATGAAGCAAACATTAGCATGCTGCTTACAGTAAACATATCTGATTGATCACCACATGTACAACTTTCCACGAATATTTAATAGAATATTTGAGGATAACTGCTTCATTCCTAATTGTCTACTGTTTTCCTTCTGGAAATTTTCATATGATCAAGAGTCATTACCCTAGGGAAAGCAAGAAAAATATTCATATGAAGAGGACTAAATGTGCTTTCCATATGCATTTGTGTGAATAATATGAAGAAAAGATACTAACATTTGCATCAAGTCATACCATGATTAAAATACTACAGTTATTTTACAGATGGAAAGACTGTTGGAATGATTCAATTTGTAATATTTCCTAAAACTTTCAAAATGAGACCAGAGATAAAAGCATACATCAATCTCCTAAAAGCATTTTTCAATATGACCTAGGTTAGTCTCCTGAATATCTTATAACAAAAGTCAATTGTTAACAACCAAAATGATTAGATGATAATCTTTCTTGCTAATAATCTTTTTCCAAGACAATGCAAGATAAAAGCTGAATTAGTTCTTCATGGTTCAAAGACTGCCTGATAAAATTTAATATATCACAGAGTGATATAATGTCTTCCTGGCAGAAAAGGAACAGGAGGGTCTCTTTGGTTTAAGGGTATTACTTTACCAGCCGAGAAGAAAATTATTCTTCCTCTACGGGAGTCTGTTCTCAGCTGCTAATAACTGATTTTTTCTTTAAGTCAGAAGTTCACTGCTATACTGTAGCCACACAGTATTGAAACTCTTCTGCCAACAAATATGGGAAGTTTTTTAAGTTCTAGCATTACTTACTGTTAAAAGTTTATTACAGTATGAGGAAAAATAAAGAGTTCCTCTATTATTTTCCATGTATTGTGTTGACAGCACTGTTGCAGCTCATGAAATATTTGTAGGCTTCAATTACTAGCTCATGAATTTGTTGTCCTAACACTTCACTATTTTTTGCACATCCATCTAAAAAGGCAGGGAGCGCTACGTTTCCATGTGTGTCTTTAAACAGCAGCTCATGGGGTTGATCACCATTTGGATTGATTTATGTTTTAATTTTATGGATGATATCACACAATTATCTCCAGATGGAATAATCGGGATGAAACATTTCCAAAGAACATTAGACACTAAAAAAAATCAGCCAATGCAATCCATTCAGTACTGTAATTATTTCTGTTTTGGCTTTAGACACTAGTACAGAGGCAGAATTGCATTCTGCTAAGGTCTCATTCAATATCTATTTAACACAATGGAAATCCATAGATTTCAGAAGGCATTGGCTCAATTCCCCAGCAACATTCAATTCCTTCCACACTTTCAGCTATGGAGTATCTCATACACTGAGATGATCTCTTCACTGTACTTCCCTTCTTCTCTTTTGGTCTCAACCCCTACTCCTTATCTGCTTCTCTCCCTTCATTTATTTTTCCACCCTTTCCAAGCAATTTGCAGATGCTGTTTGGTCCCATTTTTGGTTGCTTATTAAACACAAACGGATTAAATTAAAGTTGCTTAGCATACGTAAAACAAAAATATTAATTCCTATAACAGTCTATTTAGTTCCAATTTGTATTCATTTATTGGAATTGCACCAATTATAACAAGATTGATCTATTCAGGTTTCTCAGTGATAAACTCAAAGAAACATTTATTCTTAAGTTAAATCTGACAAGTCCAATTGATCAACAAATTTATCTCTTTTTTTTTCGGGAAAAGAAACACACACCATATTTTAGAAAAGGCCTCACTTTAGTGAGGATCCAACATTTCAAGGCACTGAATTAGTTTTCCAGAAGCAGATTTTCAAAAGGACTTGCCTCAACCAACAGATCCTATTCAACGTCCTCAAACCACATTTTGAAATTGAAGTAAAAGCTAAAAATTTATTTTGAAATATCTATTGTCATCAGGTTGTGACTCTTCTGGCTGTAGTCCTTATAACATAACCCAAACAAGCACCATGGAGAAACACAGCAGATGGTCCTCTTTAGGCATGCCTACAGTGCTAAATGCAGTGCTATCAAACCAATCCACTAACACGAGACTTGGAAGCAGTTTCATGACACCAGTGCAGCTTGCTGAAAGATAGAGATAATTACTGTGGACTCAGAGCTGGATCAGCATTCAGATAATGCTTTCAGGACACAAATGTTTCATAATGGGTCTGTAATTTTTCATTCAGATCCAGTAAATCAAGTATCTTCTACACATATACATGACCAGCCCATAGAGAAAAAAAAAATGAGCCACTTTTTCTCATTGTTTAGTCATGGTATATCAAGTATGTTTATTTACTGTTATATATTTATATCTCACTGAACTGGACAATCTACACAGTGAGATAACTTGTGGAATTCTACTTTTGCTCTGGAATTGACGAATGAAGTTGCTTTTAGGTTTTAAGACTCTAAGCCAGAATTTTGAGTTTCACAGCATTCTACTAGGTGTTTGGATCAGCTGATAGGTTATAATTAACAATCATTGATATCTGCAGGAAGAAAGCGAACATGCTGAACACAGAGGTTTTACAGTGTAATAGCAAGCTTGCTTATTTCAACTAATTCTCAAAAACAACAACAACAAAAAGCCTACAAATGTAATACTACTGTGATAGTCTTGTGGCAAGTCTGGAAGTCCCTTAATATCATTTCATTAAGATCCACTTCCTTCCAATTTTTATTTTTTTTTTTTCTGGGAGATTCTTTCCATAATGTCATTAATCTAGATACAATTAAGAAGCATGGTGTCAGGGGAATGGGCCAGGTTGGATGGGGCTTTGAGTAGCCTGATCATGTGAGTGGGACCTTTGCCCATGGCAGGGGTTGGAACTGAATTTTTTAAGGTCCCTTGCAACCACAGCCATTTTGTGGTTCTGTGACCAGCGCTTTTGAGAGAAGCTGCTATGTTCTTTCTCTTATTACCAAGCATTCAAAAAAATTCAGTTCAGAAAGCTACAGAATTCTTAAAATTTTCTGGCAGCAGCAGTACAAAATCATGTCATTCTCTCCCATTTTATAGAAAATAAGTTTATAATTTTTGTTTTTAATTTGGCCATAAATATCTAAGATACAAATTTACAGCTTATTAGCTACTCCATGACAAGTGCACCTCTATGATCTATAGCAAACAGGAGGTTTACTCTTTAACACAGCAGCACTAAGCTATCTCAGAGGGTATAACTATCCTCTAAAGTTGTTCCCACAGATTTATCAAAGCTTTGTAATACCTGAGCTCATGCCAAACAAGCTACTTCCAGAGGTAGCTCTCAGTAGCTTGCTCTATTTCACCATACCACATGGATAGGTTCTCAGCCTCTACAAGTAACTTGGCAGGATAAATCCCATTTAAGAGTCTGTTGTGCACAGTTACAGTACACAGTGTAAAACATGAAACCAAGAGCTGGGAACTGAATCAGAGAGACACCACAATCCAAGTTAGGGTACCTTTTTCACCAGAAACCACATGCCAAGTTCAGAAAGCGCTTACTGAATAAAGTGCTCTAGCCACAGTACTGGCAGGCATGCTAATAAGATGACAAGTATATGTATTAAAATGATACTGAATCTGAGCTAATGAATCTTGGAGTGTCCTGTGTGGCATAGAGATGTTCAGGTGGCATTTAATGAGCTTGGCTGGCCCTGCACTGCCTCTGCATCATCTCAGTCATCCTGTAAAGCAGGAATGCAGCATTGAAGCCATCCTACTGACTCCATGAAATAAGCCTGGGTCTTTAGAGCTATTAGCTTGTGTTCTGCAGACACAGCGTGGCTAAACTGCTCGCAGATCCAAGCTGGCTGGCAAGGCAGTACAGCTGTCTCTTTCTGGCATTGGGCCTAAACTAATAAGTCTGGATGGCCCAGTGCTGGCTTGGTATGGAGAAAACTCAAGTACCTTTGCTTCTGTGGTATGATTAAAACTCAAATTGGATAAAGCACTGTCTCGCTCCAATTTATAGGAGGGAGATGAGGTTCTTTTAATATCGGTATACCCGGCATGAGATTAAGAAACAACGGTTCATATGTTGGTCCAACCAGTTTATTACAAAACCTAATCAGGGAGATGGGGAAGGGAAGGAGGGCGATAGAAAAGATAGGAAAGATGCAAGAATTGCATAAACCGGGGATAGTCACCAGCAGGATCCAGCAGCGGTCCCGTTGCACGACGTTTGAAGGTCCGAGGCAGACGCAGCGGGGGGCGGGGAGCAGCAGCGTGGCCGGCCCTGGGCAGCAAGCAGGTAGCGGAGGCAGTCGCAGAGCCAAGGCTTGAGGAAGCAGCAGCGCTCAGGCAGCAGGCACAGGATAGTCTGTCAGCATGCAGGTATCACTTAATGAGCAATCTATTGCCATAAAACCTCTGTTCTGCTTCATGAGGAATCTGTTGCCATAAAACCTGTCCTCATGGTTTTCGGTTCCTCTTTTATCCTCCTTGTTCTCCTGCCTATGTGACAAGGAAGGGTCTTGCGCAACATTGAGTACCCCCTGAGATGGCCATCATCCTGAGCTAAGTCCCCACAAAGGAGCACTTCACAGCTATTTAGCTGCAGCTCATCTCTGTCTCCTTGCCCCTGGTCTTGTCCATCTTGTCTCCCAGACAAAGGATTTTGCAACCCTTGCCTAGGACTTGTCCATCAAAGTTCTCCAGAGAAAGGATTTCACAGCCTTTGCTCAGGACTTGTTCATCTGTGTCCCCAGCAAGCTTTGAGACAACGATGTAAAAGAATAATCTCTTACAAGCACCCACAGATAACTGGGTGTTGATTGCACATAAGTTCAAAACCTCAAAGAAAATGTATGGTAAAGCCAAGAGATGTATGTAGCCCTTCTGCATCTTAACTCTGTGCCTACAAGAAACAGTGTGCTGGGCTGTTTGCCCTCATCAGAAAGAGGTACATTTTCAGAAATACTAGATACCAAAGATTGCTTCTCATTCCAGATTTGTTAGTGGTTAATAAAATAATAATTAACAGAAGATGTCTATGGCTCCAGGTTGTTAAATAAAAAGTGTGTGCAAATCAATACATTTAAAAATAAAAATAAAATAAGCAGAGACAGGGAATTTTCCTTGCACTATTCACTGTAAACAGCAATCCTGTTTATAGGTTGTCTCCCTGTATTAAGCTGCTCATGTACAGACTACATAACATTTATTTCCAAGTTCCCTCTAGTGTTTCTATGCTCAATAGACATAACTACAAGCAACTGGTTTCATTTGAGACTCTTTAAACTTGTCAACGTGCTGTAAGCTATTGGAGTTCATGGCATAAAGCTGAACATGTACATTCCATAAGAACATTATAAGGATACTTGGAGGGCTAAAGCCTAATAGAATCACACTGACAGAAAAGGCATCTAGACCTACGGCTGCCTTACCCACAGGGCTTTCAAGGGGAGATCACTTGAGTAGGTTCTCACAGAGCTATAAATCATGGAGTAGAGCAGAGAACCAGCTTTTGCCATCCAGAACAGAGCTGGGGTGGTGAGAGGCTGTAGGGAGTGTGCTAATGATAACCAAATGCTAGATTGGGATCCAGTGCTAGAGTATCCTCTGCTTCCCTTTAATGGAGTAGTATGCATGCACTCTAATGTTCCCAAGCTCACTTGGTTTCAAAACAGATACTCAAATTTAAAAGATATTTACTTATTCTAGGAGTGTTTAAGAAAAAGAAAAAAAAAAAAAAAACACCAAAAAACTTGTGCATATTGTGCACTCAATACACATTTTTTTGTGTGCCATGCAAATAAAATTGCCTTTCATTGAAAAGCTTGCTGAAGATGATTTCATTTCCTTTTCTAGGACTATGCCTACTTCTAAGAGCACACACGGCACTTCCTAACCCTGCCAGGAAGAGATCACAAATATTCCTTTCTTCCTATCCCTTCCTACTCAACTATTAAACAAAATACGTTTTATAGTCGGGAAAAAATCTGAGAGAAAAACATCTCACCAGTACATGTATTTTGCTGGCAGGGGGAGGGGGGAGAGGGGAACACACAAGAACAAACACACTACCATATAACAACCATTCCATTGTGACAACAGAACCCACAGTGCTTCAGTATTTCACACACACACACACAGTGAATTTCTACAGTACAGCAACCAAGAGTGAGAAGAGTCACCTTTGATTCCTCATCATACTCACCATAGGTTGTACAGTGAGTATGAAAACTTCCATTTACTGGCTTATGACTTTATTAATTGCAGAAAAAAGTATGTACTAATAGAGGGGGAAAAAAAGGTAAAGAAAATGTGAAAACATTCAGCATGCATGCATAACAAGTTTGGAAATCAAAATGCAGCACCGGAGGTAACAATAGGTTACAAAAGTGTTGCCTGAGTTTTCAGTGAAGGCCAGTGGATTTTTTCCTTGGTATTCACAGACTTTCATTTCAAAGAAACACACCAACAGAGGGAACATATACGTAGCAGAAATAAGATTACAGAAAAATCAGCTATGCCCTTTGATTCCCAAGTGGATGTAGAATTATGTACAGACACATTCTAGGAATTTTGAGCTCAGTCGTAAAATTGAGCTACTGTTGATGAAAGACCAGGCATACTCTTAAGCATTAAAGAAGGGATAAAATTAAGTGTAGGAATATCTGTAGCAAAAGGTTAGGTTCAACATGTCTAGTACTTAGGGAACAGAGGACTAGCTGAAATTGGTTTATCACCAATGTTTTACTCTACTACCCAAAGGAGATGATCACTTTTCCTCTTTTGAAGTTACAGTGTAAAAAACAGCTTGTTGATTGTTTTAGTTCTTAACAAATAGTAAGAATTGTTTGTATGTAACACTTCCACTGGTGTTATTTTGTTTACTTTTCTGTTGAAGTCAGTAATAAGCGACTAAGACAGCAACAAAATATAAATTCAGTCTGGAAAAGCACTTCAAATTGCTCCCGGAACTCAAAACTTCAGCAGATGCAAAGATGCAGCCAAATACCATTAAAGGACTTACAGCTGATGCTGTTTATTCAATTATTGGCAACATACACCCCTCTAAGATAACACACTGGAGCCCTTAAAATAAGGTATGCACATTGTACCAATCTGCTAAATATGGACCACAGAAAAAACATCATGAAGTAGGGCAGAAACCTCATAGATTTGCACAGAAAGTTCTGGTACAGTTATCCTGTATAAACATGCTCAAAGTTGAACAGCCCTACAATGGCTTTCTTAAGTTTGTCCTAAGACTCCATCTGCATACAGTGTGTAAGTACTTCTGCTTCACATCAGATGATTTTACACTCCAGAGTAAACTCAGCATAAGCCAAAACGCAGTTTAATAAAATACATTAAGAAAGCCATGCCTTGCTTCTGAATGAAGAAAAGAAATAAACTCCTATACAGGATTTACTTCTAAAAGGTCTGGTAGGATATCCATGTATCACAAGGAACATGCATAAACCAGTCTGACACCACTTCAGTGTGACTGGTCAAATCACTACTTAGACTGGCTCTAGGAAACCTCCCATAGAACAGTGAAATGAAAAGTTAGCCAAAGAGAGAAGTGAAAATGGCATTTGCTATGCACTGCTTGACCATGTCCTGAACCTTACAGTCACCAATCTTCAGTGTCTAAACATAAACAGCGTGCAACAAGTATGGAAAAGTCCTGTAAAGTCTTTCTGCATATCACATTAGATCAGACAAAGCCAGCTGCACTGTTAATTTTGATGCTCCCTGAAAGAGATGGTACTTGTATTTCACTGACTTGTCAGGAACTTCTTGTGGACTTGTGCCACTAGGCTACAGAAAGACTGCCATGACTAGAGCCCTTCTGAGAAACAGTGCTGTTGAGTAGCTCATATAGCAACCTCTGAGTTAACCAAGCTACTTTTGATTTTTCAGGTTTATTAATGACAACACTTCTCTTAAATGCAAGCCTTGAAGCTTTGCTGAATCGAGACTTGCTTTTAAAAATATTAAAGAGACTTGTAACAGGGTACTTTGCAAATTCTTTTTTGTGTGGTTTATTAAAGGAAAAAAATGACACCCAAAGGGATGTGGACAAGCTTGAAAAGTGGGGCCATGAGAACCTAATGAGGTTCAACAAGGACAAGTGCAAGGGTACAAGGAATTGTACTTGAGTCACAACAGTTCCAGGTATGTATACAGCCTGGGAGAAGAACTCATAAAGAGCAGCCCTGCAGAGAAGAACATGGGAGTTCTGGTGGATGAAAAGCTGGTCATGAGCCAGCAGTGTGCTCTTGCAGCCAGAAAGGTCACCTGTATCCTGGGCTGCACCAGAAGAGGGGTGGTCAGCAGGGTGAGGGAGGTGACTGTCCCACTCTACTATGAAGAAAGTCTGAGAAAGCTTGTTTTGCTCAGCTTGGAGAAGAGGAAGACCTCATAGCAGCCTCCTCCTACTAAAAAGGAATTTATAATCATGAGGGAGAACAACTATTTACACAGCCTGACCATGACAGGACAAAAGGGAATGACTTTAAACAAAAATAAAGAAGATTTAGGTTAGATGTTACAAATAAAGTCTTTACTCAGAGGATGGTGAGGTACAGGAGCAGAATGCTCAGAGAAGTTGTGAATGCCTCATCCCTGGAAGCATTCAAGGCCAGGTTGGATGGCACCCTTGGCAGCCTGATCTAACGGGTGTCAAATCTGCCTATGGCATTGGGATTGGAACTGGATGGTCTTTAAGGACCCTTCCAGTCCCAGCTATTCTGTGATTCTATGATATTAGCAATAGACATAAAATAAAATTTAAAAAAAGGAGAAAAAGTATATGTACCTCATTAAACATCCTCAAATCTAACCTTGGTATAAAGCATGCATAAAACTATTGGTGACTTATACAGGATCATTCACTCTTAATAACGTGGAGGCAGTTGAAGAGACCAACTTGGATTTTCTACAACAGCGTTCTCAGTGTCTCATATTCTCACACGGAATGACAAAGTACTTGCAAATGAAGGAATGAGAAAAATCCTCTTCCCAAAGCCATCTTTAAGGTTAGCTAATCATTGAAAGGATAGACACCTTTCCCTTCTTGTGGGACATGAAGTGCTCTGATATAGAGTTTTTAATTTGTGTACACAATCAATGTCATTTATGTACAAAAGGAAGTCTCAGAATGAAAGTTATTGTGGACATAAGAACAGACTAACAATGACTGGCGCAAGGCAAGCCTTGAGGCAACTGTTTGTCGTGGGAAGACATTTCATCAGTGCATCTAAGAAATTAATCTCTCCTTAGAGGTAAGCCTTATTCCAAGTGGATATAGAGGAAAAAAAATGAAACAAATTAATCATAGCTAGAACTTTACACCCCTCCATCAGGAACAAAGCCTGGCCTGCTTTGCACTGGCATCGCCCCAGTTACTGTAGTAGCACAAAATATACAGCTCTCTACCCTAGTTCACACTGATGATGCATGCAGAATAGGAAATGCTTGCAAGGGTAATTTAATCTATCTGGCCTGTGTAAGGCTCTCTTGATAATCTTGGATGCCATGCCATGTTTCTGAATAAATGAGAAGTATGCCTCTGTGTTTTTTAATTGAAACAGATTTCAGTGCGCAGACTTCCATTACCAGGCCATTCCCCTGAGATTGTGCAGAATCCAGGTGATGACAGCATTGCCAGTGCTGAAGTTTATTTCCGTGCAATCTTGCATAATGTTGTCCTGTTGGGAAAGAGCCCCCTGAAAGGGCTTGAAAAAGTAGTGTGAATAAAGACAGAAAGCAGGTTTCAAAATCTGAATTCTGACTGCTTGCTGCCAGCCAGTCCGAAACACTGCCTGATTGTCCAGGGAAGCCTGCAATCGTGTGGGAATACAAAGCTACACTTGTAATCTAGACAAGTGAATTGGCTGCTATTTCCCACACAATGATACAGATTCAGCTAGAATGCTCTCCACTGCAAGTACAACTGAGGTAGAAATCCTTAACACTATTAGTCGGTAGCCTAGATTTTGGTTTTTCTTTCTCTCTTTCAATGGACAAGCACCAAAAGAGTGAACTGAAAGTACAGACATTTAAAATTAGGCACGTGCCTATTAATATTCAAAGTACATCTGTCCAAACCTCATTTTGAAAAGGATGTCCAATAATGAGTTTCTCTGCAAGATCTAAGATGTGGTAGTCCCTGTTCTGATCACCTACTTAAAATGCCAGCCAAGTTTCTCTCATGTACCATCACACTTTCAGAAACAACTCTTTCTCCAGCCTCAATAAATACAATCTGGACCTCCACTTATGCATGCAAGGATCATATTCTTAGCTCATCCTTCTGTTCATCTCATGGTCTGTATCTCCTTTAATCCCTTCCCTGATTTTTTCACTCCACTGAATGAAATCCAACCATTTCCCTTCACTCTTTTTTTTTTTTCCCCCTTATCTTATTTTTTAAATGAGTAAAAAAAAAAAAGAAGAAGAAGAAGAAATACAATGCATCTCACAGCCTAACTTTAGTTTAGCTGTCACAGTGGAAACACTGACTTTTCTCTCACTATCTATATTTGTCCTCCCTACTCATGTTTGTATTTACTATTGATTACTTAGAATGAAACACTAAAACTGATGCAAGAACAAGCTTTTAGTGTCTGGAAGTATGGGATTTCATGTTGTACAAGTCTCAGGCTCTACAGTGACGTTAGTTATAAGAGTTGACACTAATCTAACACATGAAAGCAATCTCCAGTGGTCTTCTGGAGTTTAGGTTCTGGTTTAGTCTGTCATTTTATAAATAAATGGAACTGAACTTATTGAAGTCAGTAATGTCTTTAATATTTACTGTACTCAAGCACTCCAGTTCTCCTCAGCTAACATCTCCGATAATGAATGTATAAACATTAACAGCATTAACAGTTGTTACTTCCTACTCTTCTGATCAAACGACCTGAATCTTGCTTGCCTGCTTTTCCTATGTGTCCAATCACTACTTCAGGACTGTTAATTTTTTCACATCACTTTGTAACATACATGTTTGCTTGTATAACATAGCAGCTGCTCTAGTAAACTTGGAACAAATCCATACTGATCTCCCAGACATTCAGATCCCAATTTTATTTGTTTTAAAGCTGGTAAAAAACTCTTCCCACTGCCTCCAAAAGGGTTGCATCAGATCCCATTCATGGCAGCACATGTATTCAGCTTGCTTACTACAGATACTCTAGATTTTATATAATAGACAAGATTCTTCTCTTAAAAGATGAAACATTTTTATAATTCCCTTCAAAGCTGGGACAATCCATAAAGACAAAGAAGTAGTCTTGGTTCAGACATACACTTGTTTCACTTCAGCATTGCTTTTCTTCTTGTTGTGTATGTTTCATATACAGCACAGTTCTTTCAGCAAAGCTCAGAGGAGGTCACCAACCCAAACATCAAAGTTTCTTGGGATTCTGGTTGGAAGTTGGTCCAACACATTTATACTTAGTTGATGGGCAACTGAGTTTACAGAGTCTATATATTATTACTATTATTGATACTATTATCACAGAGTCAAGAAAATTATTATTTTCATAATCTATAGATGAGGCTTAAAATTATTAGCGCTGTTTTATATGGTAGAATAAAATGAAATCATTTATGCTTCACAAAGAAAAAGCTAACTTGACTTAACATGTTTAAATTGAGTGAAATGCCAGTTGTTTGTGACCTTTCTCTGATTTATAAAATAATTTTAAAAAAGAAAAAGGGTAGAAACCGTTAAGACCAAAAATCAAACATGGGCAGGATATCTGAAGAAAGAAAAGCTGAACTGAGCTTTAACCTTGATCATGCACAATAAATAAAAAGATGAGGTTATGATTGTATTTAACTGTATGGAGGACAATTAAAAAGTAACAACAAATCTTAAAATAAATTTAATGAAAGTCATTTGAGAGTGACAGTGAATAAAAACTGAAGCTAAACATTTTGTAGACACCATTTGGTGAAGATCCTTGCAATTTCTGTGTTTTTATTCAACAGTGTAATGGAAGGATTTAATTGTGATGGGAACTAGGAAACAACCACAATGACCAATGAAACTGACATCTGAAGAGGATCTTTTCTTAGCTTTAAAGCTGTTTATAAACATAGCAGCAGTGAATTTATTTTACTCTCTTTATACACTTTTATGGTGTCTTTCACCTGCAGGAAATCATCACACTGCATGCTGTGAAATGAGTAACCCATGCTGCATCTTAGACAGTAAAATTATCCTATTTCATCCAAGGTGCAAGATCAAAGGAGGAGGAAAGACTGTAAATGACTTGGAAAAATACTTTGCTACTTCACTGGTCATATCATATCATATATCATTCATGAGTTCAGATTAGGAAAACTTCTGTGATGCACATGGGATAGGGCTACTCTTTAGAAATTGATTGCAGTTATTGTTGAGCCTAGTCCAGAATGAAACTCAAGTATATTTTTGTGATTGAAGATAAAAGGTGCTGTAGCAACAGCTACAGTTAGAAAGCCAGTTGGCCACAGATATTACCTGCAGAAGCCAATACAAACCACTGTGCTAGCTTGTTATGAAAACAGACATTAAAAAAGAAAGTTCATAATGATTAAGAAAAGCAACATCCAAAGTCTTTTCCTGTGGAGTAGGTGATGCAGTGAAACAGTCAAATCATTTCCCAAATGACTGTGATGCTATTAGCAGAGAAGGCACCGATTGATTACATTTTCACAGTGGCTTTAGTTCTGTCAGTTCTCCAGTACAGAAAAAAAATCCAGCTCCCTGGAGAAGGATTACAGGAAGTTCATAACAGAAATGGCTATTTCTCCTTAAATGGGAATTCATGCTGAGGAAAAGCTGCAGACACTGCCCCATGAACGCTCAAAATACATTCATAATTAGACAAAGGGAAGACTCTGCAATAGAGACAAATAAAACAGTTTACATATAATCAGTGCAGGCGAACAGATTGGAAGGATTATTAGCATATTCAAATAGAATTCTAGACCATACATCGAGAGGCAAGAATCGCTGCAGCGATTCCTTTTGAAAATGGCAGATGAAAAATATTCTGATTTCTTTAGACCTCATTCACAATAGGATGTAATACCACCATCCTTCTTAGACACACATATAGAAGACAAGAAACTGCACTGAAAAGAATTGGAGTCAACTTCCACCCATGCTAGCTTGGGGCGTGCACTCAGGCCTCTGTTCACTGCACTGCTCTGCAACAACTCCCTTTCAATCCTCCCAGCTGAAACTTCATGCACGTCTTCAGATGTGTTGAAATAATGACTCTTATCTCATCCCCAAACAGAAAAATGACATCACAAACTATCTGCCCCCTTTTTTTTCCCTATCTTGATGACGTGACAGATGATAGAAAGGAAGGCAAGGATTGTGAGGAAAGGTATCTGTAAGGAAGGTTGTCCTGTGCATACAACCATTCCACAGCAGTAGCCTAACTCCTGCTCTTCAGTAAGGCAGGCATCAGGAGCAAAAGTGATCAGATTACTCTTCAGAGGAATGAGTCTGGCTGTGGTACTCTTGCCTTTAAATATAACGTACTTTCTTAAAATGCATTCCAGGAAGGTTTTAGCTAGCCACTCATCACTGCAACTCTACTCTTCGGAATACTTCAGGAAAGAAGAAACTTTTCTACTCCAAAATATCAGTGGAATTTAGGTCAGAATAGCATTCTACTACAGCGGCTATTAAATTACAGTAGAAGGCTCTCTTTCTCCACCTAGTGGCTAAAATGCAAACATAATAACCTATGCCATAGAGATACCCTACAGAAAAGCATGAAATCCACCAGAAGAAAGAATAAGAATCACCCCTGCTTCCTAACACTTAGTGGGGCTTCATTATTTTTGAAGGCGTGACAAGCTTTTTCTCCTCCCTTGGCCATAATAAAAAGAACTTTGCCTTCTGAGGCAAATTAAGGGACACAGATTTTTGCCCTCATTGAAAGCTCAGGTTCCTGGAGATCCAAATAATTTGTTTGCTCACAGAAGAAACACGAAGCATACAAATCAGCCCACTACTATGATGCTGAGATTTTCCCAGGTACCTGCTGAGTGACAGGAAAGGAGGAAATGCAGAGGCACTGTTTTTCTTACAGTTGTGCTCTTAAACTGTTTGTTGATAAGGATAGCTGACTGGCATGAAGCAGAGAAGCCCAAACCTCACACTGTGCTTGGTTACAGCTTCCTTGTCCCAGAAGGGCAGAATGGAGGTTACAAGGGAAAATGGTTTGAAGTTGAAGGAGGGAAGATTTAGGTTGGATGTCAGTGGGAAGTTCTTTACTATGAGAGTGGTGAGGCGCTGGAACAGGCTGCCCAGAGAAGTTGTGGATGCCCTGTCCCTGGAGGTGCTCAAGGCCAGATTGGATGGGGCCTGGGTAGCCTGGTCTAGTATTAAATGGGAAGGTTGGTGGTCCTGCATGCGGCAGGGGGGTTGGAGCTTAATGATCCTTGAGGTCCCTTCCAACCCTGGCCATTCTATGATTATATGAGTCACGGGAAGGCCACAGCCACATACTTTCTCACTTGTGTCCTTCAGCCTTACAGAAAGGGGAACAAGTTCTACATTTGTCAAATACCTCCAACAGAATGGTCCTTCAGTGAGATAATTCTCCCGCTTCAACTGACTTTATGGGGACATTAAATGCTTGATCTGGTCCACAGGATTCAAATGATTTGTTTCATGATTGTAGCCAAAGTTTACTGTGCATGCAATTATTTTCCAAGGCCAAATGAAATTGATAGAAGGAAACAAGAAAGCTGATGGGTTCCTCTCTAGATTATAAAGCAATCAGGAGAAGTAACTAAGCTGCTACTCTGAAAAGCTGCACTCACTGGCCTGCCTCTCCATCAAGCACCAACTCATGCCAGCATCGCCTGGAAGATGTTCTATTTGTATTTACTCCCTTTTATCAGCTAATCATCTAATCTAATTGGCTCTAACTTTCACAAAAATGAGGCAGGCAAGAGACTGATGAAGTACTCAAAATAAGTTTTTCCACTTTCTAATCTCCTGGTCTAATGATTTCTCAGGGAAGGCAGAAGTTTAGCTCAGCAGCTACTGCTTAGCTGTACATGCAGGTGTAGATGGAGATTCATAAACACATTGCCCACTGTATCATAAGGAGCGTGCTGTGGAAGAAGCATCTTTATCATATCTTAGGCAACAAGATACGATAAGAAAAGTTTTCTTGTCTCAGACTTCCTGATAAACCCAGTTCCATTCAAAGATATTTCTGCTTATTCTTAATAATCCAGGGAATTCAATACACTGATGCTCACATGGAAGAGAATCGGAGGAGTCTCAAGTTCTCCAAAATGAACTTTGCAGAATAACTGCATTTATTGTAACTACATTTATCAAAAGCATGTTTTTTGTTGCG
The DNA here is from genome assembly GCF_019238085.1 of Lagopus leucura. NCBI lineage: Eukaryota > Metazoa > Chordata > Aves > Galliformes > Phasianidae > Lagopus > Lagopus leucura. The sequence continues at coordinate 12,213,530 of NW_024962334.1, forward strand.
CAAAATTCATAAAATCAGTTTGAGATAAAGGGATTTAAATATGTGACAAGCAAAAATGTTAAGTGCCTTCCTGAATCAAGATTGATTTGAAAATGTATTTAAATGTTTTACGAGCCTGGACCATTGATGACAATCACAAGCAGCACTTAAAAGAAATGTTCTTATTTAAAGATTTTCAACATTGTAGGAGAGTTACAAAAAAAAAACCAAAAAAAAAAAAAAAAAAACAAAAACACCAAAAACAAAACAAAACAAAAAACCCAACAACCAAATGCATTAATTTTAGTTTCTAAACATATCATATACAGTGGGAGGAAAGAGAAGATTACTTTTACAAAATTTACACTCAGAACTTCCTATCTATATCTTAATCAATAAGTCATTTGCATCTTGAACTATGAGAAGATGAACTATACCATGCTTAGGGAGAGATTATAATTTATATTATGGAAGGTATACCTGAGATATATTGCTTATTAATTGGTACTATGTCCTTTCAAGCTACAATACTACATCTCCCAATGTCAAAAGGAGGTGCTTCCTTAACAATATATTTTAAGAAGAGATACTGCTGACCTACTTCCACTCTTCTCTTCAGGCAGGGTAAAGGATTGAACGGATGCTTGCACCATTACGAAACACTGCAACGTTCATTGCAACTTTGTAAGCAGAATCATTCAGTGTCTTAGAATCTAGCTTCAAAGCAATAGTTTCATCTGTGATTCTAATTGGTAATGTTAGTAACATACATTACTATATGCCACAGTACTACATAGTACACATTAGTAATTTGTCTTCTGCACTGAGAGATTGTAGCTTAGATTTGTTTTCATACTACATTGAAGTGAGAATGCATCCTATACGTTTCCATAAACCAGGACAGAGTCAAAATGCTCTCTTCAGCCCCATCAGGTCAAATTACTGCTTCACTTCTCACCAGTCATACCTGCTGGGCAAAACAGCAGCAAGCCCAGATCCCAGAACTAGAACAAAAGATCCAGTGGACCTGAACAGTAGTGCACACAACAGTGCAAATCCATCAGCTTGGTATGTAGAGATAAGAGGAGGAATCTGACTATGTTTGTGAAGAACTAAATCTTTCATTTTATCAAAGTTGAAAATCAAATTCACTGCAGTTTAACAACACCATTCCCCAGAATAAACAACACAAATAAATAGTCCCTGTACAAGTGTCTGAATTAAATTACCTCAGAATCTTCGCTACAAACAAACAAACAAAAAAAAAAAAAAAAAAAAAAGAAAAAAGTCAAAACTCTTTGTTGACATAGTATATTCAAAGACTCAAAAGTTCAAGAGTTGCATTTACGATGATGCTTTTCTACATGATGCATAAGATCACTGTTGCTTGCTAAATGCAGTGAAGTTTCCAGTTACACTGCCTTTTCCTCTATAATCTATCTTGGCATCTGCCTCTTCAGGGAAGGAGAACACCAATCAAACAGTGCATGATAGCTGACGCTGCTGAGTTTAATCTTCTTCTCTATTCTACCAAGACCCACGGTGGAAATCTTGGAATAGCTCTTGTGTTAGATCCCTTACTAGCAATCTCTAAATTAAGTTCCCTCTACCTGACCAAAGGGATAGAAAAACACAGATCAATAGCCCAGAGAAATAGAGCAGTATGACTCTTTCAAGAAATTCATAGCAGTGTAGGAAGAATTTGCACTTCTTTTAAGGAGATTCACAAATAACTGCTCTTAACACACCTTTCAAGCAAATGGGAGGAAGGTGGGGATGGGGGGGAGGGGGGTAAAATGCCCTCCCACTGTAAACAAAGATCACATTCACAACCAACTGAGGAAACTGAACATCCACAGGCCTATGGGTCCTGATGAGATGCATCCCAGAACCCTGAGGGAATTGACTAATGTAGCTCCCAAGACTCTCCCAAGCTCTCAATGATTTTTGAATAGGTGGTCATTGTGATCAGGTGAAGCCCCTGGTGACTGGGGGAAAGGCAATGTCACACTCATTTTTATGAAGAATAGAAAGGATGACACAGGGGATTACCAATCTGCTAGCCTTGCCTCTGTGCCAGAGAAGATAATAAAAATGATCTTCCTGGAAGGTACTTCATGGTGCATAGAAGAGGAGGAGGTGGTATAGGATAACCAGCATGGCTTCACCAAGGGCAGGTCCTGCCTGACCAACACAGCAGCCTTCTATGATAGTGGAACTGCATCTGTGGACAAGGGAAGAGCCAATGATGTCATCTATCTGGATTTCAGAAAGGCTTTTCACATGATCCCCCATAACATCTGGCTCTCCAAAGTGGAAAAATAAATATTTGATGGGTGGACTTCTCAAAGAATGAGAGGCTGATTATGAAGCTGTACCCAGAAAGCAGTGATGAAGGGCTCGAAGTCCAGGTGGAGATCTGGGATGAACAGCGTCCCTCAGGGGTCAGTACTCTTCTGCTGTTTAATATCTTCAGCAATGACACTGACAATGGCATTGAGTGCACCCTCAGTGAGTTGGCAGATAACGTCAAGATGTGGGTGCGATTGACACATCCAAGGGAGAGAGTGCCATTGAAGGAAACCTACATTTGTTCAAGCAGGAGAACTGCATAAAGTTCAACAAATCCAAGTGCAAGGTCTTGCGCCTGGGTCACTGCAAATCTCACAGTTAATAAAAGCCGGGAGATGAAAGAACTGAGCAGAGCCCTGCTGAAAAGGTCCTGGGGGGTACTGGTGGATGGGAAACTGGACATAAGCCAGCAATGCGCCCTCACAGCCCTGAAAGCCAAACATATCCTGGGCTGCATCAGAAGAAGCGTGGTCTGGAGGTTGAGGAAGGTGATCCTGCCCTTCTAGTCTGCACTGGTGAGACCTCACCTGGAGTACAGTGTCCTGATGAGGAGTCCCTCAGAACGGAAAAGGCATAGACCTGTTGGAGCACAGCCAGAGAAGGACCACAAAAATAATCCCAGGGTGGAACACCTCCCTTTATTAAGACAGTCTAAGAGAGCTGGGGCTGTTCAGCCTGGAGAAGAGAAGGCTCCAAGGAGTCTTGAGAGCTGCCTTTCAGTACCTAAAGGGAGCTATGAGCAAGAAAGGAACAGATTCTGCAGTAGGGTCTGCGTTGACTGATGAAGGGAAATGGTTTCCAGTTGAAAGAGGAAAGGTTTAGACTGGATATAAGGAAGAATTTTTTTTTTATTTTTATTTTTTACAGTGAGGGTGGTGAGGCACTGGAATAGGCTCAGAGATGTGGACACAACACCCCTGGAGACAAAGTCAAGCTGGTCAGGGCTCTGAGCACGTGATGTAGCTGTAGGTGTCCCTGCTCATTGCAGGGGAGTTAGACTAGATGACCTTTAAAAGGTTTCTTCCAACTCAAACAATTCTGTGAAATGCCTATACCCTGCTTCTTCTTTGTGAATTGCCTTAATAGCTTCATCTCAGTAGAAAATGGATTCTCTTTCCTTTCACTCCGAACACTTTTGTTTTGAGCCAAATCCACGTTATTGGACCCTGGGCCACTGCAGCCCCCACAAAACGATGCACCAAATAATATAAGAGTATTCACACTTTCATTTGAGAAATTACCCAAGCATCTGGAATCTAATACAGGGTGACAGAAGTCTCACATGCAGGCTGCAAGAACAGAGCTGTATGCATTTCCCACTCAGACACAGGCTATTTTTAGATGATATTGGCTCACTAGCCAACCAAGATTTATGCTATCCTAAAGGTGAGACAGAAGGGCAATACAACTCATCAGTGACTCAGAAGAAGTGAACATTACCGTTGCAAACATCCATGAGGTTTTACCTTGGCTTTTTTTTTTTTTTTTTTTTGTTCTTTTTTGGTCTTCTTCAAAGATATTAATATTCCCCCCAAGTTGTTTAAAGAAGAAGAGGCATTTTGGTTTCTTTTTTTTTTTTTTTTTCTTTTTTTTTTTCCCCCCCAAGGATTGCTTAATACCCTACTTAGGTATGCAAGTTATATCTGCATGTACACTACAGCCAGCAAAAGCAATCATGCGTTCATATCCCAGATTTCCACCGTGAAAGACAGTATGTTGGTGGTATAAATGACAGCTATTTGCATTACTTAGCCTCCAGATCTGGCAAAGGTTATTAATAGTCAATATGAAATGAAGAACTCTTTTTGTGTGTGTGCTCTTCTGCAGTACTTAAAGGATTGAAATAATGAAGCTGTTGGCAATGCCTTTTTAGAAGGTAGTTGCAGGTAAAAATATATTCAGAAATGCAAAATAAGGAAAAAGCACACCTAAAAATCAATGCATTACTTTGAGGGAGGGGAGAGAAGCTTCCACCATGGGCTCTGATCCACACTATCACTACTCCCTCCCACACTGTCTCAATCTATTTCATTCTGCTGAACTAATTTCACATTGAGATGATTGAGACTTTCAGATGTCAATTCTCTATCACCACCTACCTTGTATTTTTGCAGTAGAGCAATTTCATTATCTGCTTCAGCAGACAATTAAAACATAGTACCATGTTAAGCTTATAGTCCACCACCCACTAGAAGAAAAGTCAGAAGATGAAAGATGTACTTCAAATAAGAGCTGCTGCAAACCAAGAAGAGTTTGTGCCAACAGGATCTCATGACAGAAGGGAAGCAGTTCATGGAAACTTGATTTTAATCCCAAAAATACATCTTTCAGCATTCTGAACCTCCAAAAGATTAGGAAGTCTGATATAAATGGATACAAGACTCAAGATATACCTCAGTTTCAATATGGTCTTACAAATCCATATCATGCCTGACTATTCATATACTTAAAACTGCACACATTTGGAACATGTTACTATCCTGGATCTCAATGCAGCCCATACGGATCCTCTATACAGCATCTCCTTTTTCAGTAATGTTTGGGATAGTTTGAACTATTAACTTCTTACCCATAAAAACTATTTATCTTCCAACTCCGGTAAGTTACACTGTAAAATGTCTCAATTACTGTGAATTGAAAGGATTTAAAAGATTTACCTCCAATATTCCTCACTAGGTCTGTAGTACTGAGTTGCTGAAATAAGGCCAGTAGCTTTGGGTTAACAATCCAAAGGTACAGATTCCTGCCTCCTTCCATGACCTGACAGCAGAGTTGTGGCACTTTACTTGATGCATCATCTCCCTGCTCTTCTGTTGTAGCAGAACCAGTGAGCACAATTCTAGCATCTTTGCCCCAAGAACAGCAATCCCCTCAGAGTGACAGGGTGCCATCTCCTATCAAGACATGGAGATACACTACGCGCTCAAAGGAATTGTTTCTTACTTAGTGTGTTGGCCTTGAAGAACAGAAGAGCTCAGTTGAAGAGAGGTTTTACAAGTGGGCAATAAAACCGAGGAAAAGAGAAGACATAAGCATTGCAACAGAAGACTGCCATGGAGGTAGGAAGTGCAGAAGATGGAGGATCCACAGCCATAAGAACTGTTGACTCAGACACAGATAATTTATTTTTCTCACTATTGTTTTTCAGAGTTAAAAACAACAGCTTCATTTACCTGGGTTTGCTTATTATTTCTTTGGGAAGGAGTCACAAAAAGACAGCAAAGCAAGTTTTTCCACAGTTATACACATAACTTACATCCCTCTTCTATTTTCTCATGTGCTGTAATCTCAGAAATGCACTCTATGAGAAATGGACAGGCAGAGAGCTAATGTTTACTACATATTGCACATTAATCTGTAAGAATGAGATATCTACATATGCATTCAAATTCTGATTCCACAGTCCTGTGTGGTTGCACATTAAGAAAACAAAGAAAGGCTGAAAATTAATGGGCTCCAAGCACATTTCCCACTAAAAGGATGACCCTGTTAATACGTTCCTCTTCCTTAACAGCTCTAAAGTAGACAGGCAATTGAGCACCACTTATGTTGTATAGAAATTGATTCCATATTGAAATGGCAGTCTTATAAAAATACTGCAGCACCCTTGGGAGTCATAGGCAGCCATGTGTCTTAATTCTGCCTCAGAAGACATACTGACCATGTTTTACCACTTGTTCTATTTCTGGGAACCATACCCTATTGAATATGTTGACAAATGTAATACATGTATATTAAATAAACAGAATTATTTGTCCTCAGACATGGGTACACAGCTTCCTCTCACTCCACTGCATACATAAGGGTGGTCATGGACCCCTATTTGCACTCTAAGATCACATGAAGAATTAAAGGCCAACAGCCAGAAGAAGAACAGATAAGAAAGCAACAGTCTGAAAATAAAATAAAATAAAATAAAAGGAAATAATGGTGTATCTGTATATAGCTATCAGTTCATCCATTACGAAATGCTCAAGTATAATCACAAGGCTACTAGTTCAGCTAATTATAGGCCAGATTTTCAACAGATTGTTTGGCTACTTACACTATTATTAATTTAAAAAAATAAATAAATTATCACAGTTCCAGCAAATTGAAGGCATGGTTTCTGTTCTTCCAGAACAACCATCAGCCTTACTCTATATACTCATGGAACAACTTGTGGTGATACTCATCGGATTTGGTTATGAATTAGTTCTGAGAAAGTCCCAATGGAAGTTGAATTTTGTAGGTGATAAGAGAAAATTCTAGCATTTCAGTCACAATTCAGAAGTTTCTTCCATTTGATTAACAGTTTTTGGTGTAAAAGAGGGGTGGCTGTTTTTACTCCACATTCTTGTAATGCTACAGGGAGTCATACATGGGGTTGAAATAAACCACTTTAATACGATTTCATTTCCAGATTGGAGGAAATACCCAGAAAAAAAGGCAAGGCAACATATTATTTTAGCCCCAGAAACTGTTCCCTCAGGTATTGAGAAACGTAAATATTAATCCGGTAGTATTACATTTTACAGTAACTCACTACCTCCATTTTGACTTTATTCAAAATCAAGTCACATGCTGTATAGTCATCTTTAACACATTTACCTGCCAAAGCAAGCTTTCCGGTCATTATACCCTCCCCCAAAACTGCAATAACAAACAGAACATAAAAGAAATAACTAAATCTTGTAGCCTTGGTTGTCAGTGTGGAATTACATAACCAGGAGATTTTTATTTCCATAGTTTTGTTTGCTTTGGCAATTGATACCTCTTCCTCTTGTGTTTTAAAGGCTGGCTTTAATGAAATGACAACTTAAAAGCCCTCCTTACTCACAGCTTGATGTTGAAATGGAATCAAGCCAGAGCTGGAATGGCTTTCCAAATTAGCAAGGGAACCTACTGTTGAAGTACACTATTACCCTGCATGTGTTTGTGCATACAGGCTTATTTCTTCATACCCACAACTGGGCTAGCTATCATTTACTTACCTCACAAAGCTGCCTCTTCCCTCTTTTTCTTCTCAGAGAATTTAGTTAAAAACAAAAGAAAAGTCAAAAGGAAGTGTTATTGCACTTGAAAGCACTTTGCCACTTCAAATGCCCAAACAGCATCATATCATTTCAGAAACAGCAATGAAATGTCTTGAATCACTCAAGGAAAGCACAGCAGTCTACATTTTCAAAGAGGATGAGCATAAACTCTGAACGTCACATGTCTAGCGAGTGTTTATATAACATGCAAAAAGCCAGGGCAGCAATCACACCAAGGAAACACGCTGTGCAAATTGCTGCCTTCCAGAACAGCAAACAAAGCTCTTTATATTCTTACGAAGTCAAAGCTTTTTTTACAGAGTGTACCCAAATCAGACCTTTTGGGGAAACCAACAAACGCAACCACTTAATAAATTGGTACTTTAAGTCACAGAAAGGCAAAGAAACATAATAAGAAGTGCCACAAACAGTTAATAACAGGGGCGAAACGAATCCTGAATTTTAACGCAGATTAACAAGAAATACTTAGTTATGGGTCTGACTTGCTTGTAGGTACTCATGAAGCAGCCTAGATGCAAAGATGATGGACAATGATTTGCCAGACGTCACTGATTTCATTTCACACTAAAATCCAAATGTGTCATTGCTACTTAAAGATAGGCCCCAGAACTCAGGAGCAATGAGGAAAGGTATTGAAGAAAAAGTAGTGCAACCCTACATCTCCCATGAGATGAAGGAAAAGTATCACGTGGTATCAAGTGTATATATCTGTAAACTAAAGTCATGGTATAATTACACCTTGCAACTCAGGAGCTCAGTAATAACAAAATTTAAAACACAAGGATCTGAAAGTAGGAATTTCGTAAGAGAGCAAAGAGCATGCAGAGCCTAAAACCACTAAAAAATCTGCAGAGACAGCAACCATGAAACAACACATCTAGGACAATAAAGAAACAGCTGACAATAATTAACTACATTTTATAAAAAAAACAGCTTAACTCAAGCCTGCTAAATAAACTACCTAGAATGTTAACCCCCCAGAACAAGACTTACTACTCACGTTTTCTCTAAGCCACCTTGCATGCGCTCCTCAGTTATGAACGGTGACCCTGGGATGGAGCACCACATAGTTAGCTCACCTGCATGAATGAAATCCCTTGCGTGCTGAACAGCTTTCCTCATCAGCTGCAAGCACCTCTAATTAGAGTGCTAGAAATGGCATTCAGCTGAGACCATCTCAGCTTTTCCTTCTGTAAGAACTAATCCCCGAAACTTGCTGAAACTTAGCACAGCCCAGGAGATTACCTTAATCATAGAATCATACCTACATCAGGTACTCAGAGCCCCGGCCTGCCTGACCTTGAATGTCTCCAGGGGTGGTGCATCTACATCTCTGAGCAACCTGTTCCAGTACTTCACCACCCTTAATGAAAAAAAATTCTTCCTTATACCCCATCTAAATCTCTCCTCTTTCAACTGGAAAGCATTTCCCTTGACTTGTCACCACTGACCCACTGCAGAATCTGTCCCCTTCTTGCTCAAAGCCCTGTTTAGATATTGAAAGGCTTCTCTCAAGTCTCCTTGGACCCTTCTTCTTCAGTGCACTGTTGCACTTCCCACCATTTCACAGTCCTGGAAGAGACTGACGGCGTGAATCAGATCAGGGAAGTGGAGTAGAAATGGAGGCTGCGTCTGGAAGCTTCTGGAAGCTTCTGGAAAGGGTGGGCGTGGCGCCGTGTGTGGTGCAGTTCCACCAAAGAGTTTCAAAAGCCACTTTAGGAAGAAAAACTCCTACTCCAAAGATAAAAACTGTATCCAACTGCAGATAAAAAGGTACAGGCATCCAGGTCGCTTTTACTCATTTTTCCTAGGTAGCTCCTCATCAGAACTGGGAGGTAATCTGGTGCTTGGAAATTTGATCCACTACAAAGCAAACTGGCTTATCTCTGTTCAAAGCAGTTCCCTCCTTAAAGCTGATTCTTGTTTAGCAAAACATCTCCACTTACCTTGAAGGTCTCTGGGCCAAAACAGAAGAGCACTTAGGCAGCAAGGACTGGAGCTGCTCAATCAGTCAGCCTTGCTTTGGCACTGAGAGAGGGCAATATTATGGATGATATGAAAGACCAGGGCTGCCAAACTAATATGGAAAAGAAACATCATATCTAAATATGCCATATCTACTGGCTAAAAATCAGTATGGCATTTGGTCTCCAGTGGCATGGAATTTCAGTGGAAACACTCTTAAAATAAAAGGTATGTACCTATGCAGAGTAGTAAAGATTTCAAGCACATATTTTCACAAAAGAGTGCTGGCATGGAGGCTGTACCTTGAGTACTGTAGTCAGTTTTGGGCCTCTCACTGCCTGAAGGAGGTTGTGGAGAGGTTGGGATCAGCCTCTTCTCCCAGGTAAATAGTGATAGGATGAGAGGGAATGGCCTCATGTTGCTCCAGGGAAGGTTCAGGTTGGATATTATGGAAAACTTCTTCTCAGAAAGAGTGGTGATGTGTCGGAATAGGCTGCCCAGGAAGGTGGTGGAGTCACCATGCCTGCATCAAGAAACATGCAGATGTGGCACTGAGGAACACAGTTTTGTGGGCAATATTGGTGGTAGGTGGATTGTTGGACCAGGTGATCTTACAGATCTTTTCTGTCCTTAATGATTCTGTGACTCTATGATAAGAGTGCTTGGCATGTTTTGTCTGTCTGAAAGGGTCTGCTGTGTCCCCACTTCTTCTGTTTCCCTTCTCAGCCTGCTTTCCAGCCTCTCTCCCTCGTACCTCCTTCCTTTTGTTCTTTTCATGCATATCACACCTCTGTTACCAGAGTTCGTCCTCTGCTGCACTGAGCAGGTACTTCAGAAAGCACTGCAGCTCCACTCAGGAAGCGGCTGCTTATTTCACATGTGGAAAGGAGAATCAATTCATCACAGCGGGGGAAATTGCAGAACACAGCTGGAGTGGAGGTCGGTGAGACAGAGCACTGTTCTGGAGTGTTCACGCTTCATTTAACCTTTTAATAAAAGTATGTTAGAACATCCTGATATTAAAGAATATTGTGAAAAGAAAAAAACAAGGCAAGCATTGCAAGAGTGGGGAGGAGAAGTATGGAGTTGTCATGTAAGAAACATGCTTGTAGGTAATGCACAGAGAAATTATTTCTGATGCACAGTATATAGGATGGTATTGTCATTCTCTGCTTAGCAGTTTGCGGCTATGTATTTTTTTGCCAGTGATGGGGCTGGGCAGTCATACCTCTACACCTACATCTGGGGCAGAGACTGGGAGGAGACCTCAAAGTTGGGCTTTTTTTTTTCCCCCCCCAGAAATCAAGTTCCTGAAGGTCCAAAGTACTCTGCAAGTACTATCTATTATTTTCTTCACTTAGATGTGAGAAAAGACTCCTTTTTTCCAGATGTGGAAACTGCTGATTGCTTCCCCATAGTTCAAGATGGACATCTGGACTGACCAGGCATAGAAGAAGGGGTGGGGTGACGACTGCTGAACTGAATGAAATGTAAAATTGGATGTTAATAGAAAATACCCAGAGAAATATGAGGAAGCTAGCGCTGTAATTTCATAACACTTACTAATGTAGACTGATAAGGAAGGAAAAAAAATAAACCATCAAGCCAAGAGTGTCTACCTGTGTTATGATGGATAGCTGTGATCCAATAGAGACATTTGAGTGGGATTTCATGATACGTTATTTCTGTTTTAATCAGGCACGATGAAGCTGAACCAGGACTTATACACTTCACAGCCACTTCAGATTATTGAACGCTCACTAAGGCTAAAGGAGCACTCACAGCTCATCAAATTAAACAAAAATGTATAAATTAAGTACCATCAAGCCTACAAGCCATTGCATTTACAGGGAGAGAAGGGGAAACAGTATAGAATTAAAGGATGATACATTAAGATGCACTTTGCAGTATGCTTTTAAGAAATGACATTCTCGACTGAAGAAAACAATTAGCAAGCATCTCAATTCATCCCTCAATGCATCCCTTAGCAAGCTAAGATCCATTTACACACACTTCCCTGGACAGCTATCTAGCTTTCCTGGTCATTGATTATTACAGTATTTCCAAAAAGCTTGATTTATTTTCTTGCACATACGCTGCAGCTTATACATCATGCCCATCATTTGAGGCAAGCTTAGCCTGTAGCTTAACAACTGCTATGTACATATCAAGCTCAGGATCTAGCATCTAGAGCTCATTCTGCAGGATACTGTAAGGACCAGAGGCACTCGCTATGCTGTGTGCCAAAACAGCAGCATTCTGAATGCTGAACTACTCTTCCATACCATAAAAGTTTAGTGATCCTAGGAATTATGATTCTTCTCTGTCTTGCTAGATGACTATTGAGGGTACACAAACAGAGCCTCTCAGTGTGCTGTTGGGCATGATGAGCTTGCCAGTAAGTCAATCATTAATCCTCTGCTGTGCTGCTGGTTTCTGGAATCCACACATATCATGCAACATGAAGGCATTTTTAGTACTGGTGGCTCCCGTGCAAGTTTATGATACATTCAGGATTGCTTAGGTTCCAGGCTTGGACAGATAAGATGTTTTGAGCAGGAGATAGAGGGCAGCAGGTGTCTGGCCATTTGGAAAGGGTTGGAAATAAATGCTTTGAAAGATTAGGGGGAAAAGTGGACATTTTTTTTGTTGCAACACCTAGTCAGTAGAGAGGGAAGGAACAGATGGAAACTGGCAGATAAAGAAAAAAATGCAACAAGAACTTTTTTCACTTCTGCTACCTAGCACTGTAACATTTGTGTTGCACCTCTTATTGTGACAGCTAACAGGAATCGCCATAAAGCAGTGATAACAACAGAAGGTAAAATATCTTCCAAAAGCAAGGAGAGAATGATATTACAAATTATGAAGAGAGCAGAAATTAAAAATAGCTGAGATATAAATTGCAGACAAAAAAAAAAAAAAAAAAGAAGAAGAAGATTTAACAGATTTGATAAACTGTTTGCAGTAGGACAGCCAAATAACTTTAATCCATATTGCAGCATCTTTCCAACAAGAACCTTAACAATTAGTGCTGTCTTCAAAAAATGTACTGTGATTTTGCATGTTTGTGCATGCCAGACTTAAGACATTAAGCAGTCTGCTACAAATCCCACTGAAGACTCTTCAGATCAAAGAGATGTCTTGCATCTAAAGTGAACAAGGGAAACAAATGAGAATTAATTAAGAAAAACAAAGGTGATATCAAGTATCAATGAAATTTGTCAAGTTGCTTTTTTTTTTTAATATATAGCTTATAATGCAGTCAACGTTAGACGATACTATTTTCCAACTTCTTTTAAAATGATTTTTCTGCATGCAGGACAGAATTCATTGCTACATTGTTCTTCCTTTGAAGGCTTTTGATCAAAATACTAAAGAAGCAAATTAAGACAAAGAAGGCAACCAACTACGACAGAAAAAGCATTTCCTTTCCATTTGCTATTAAAGGATTAGGTAATTAGTCCTTATTCTAAAGTGGAGTGGTTGGGCTGAAAGAATTTCAAATTTGTCTTCCAAGGAATAACCCTTCAATGACAGAACTGCACTCAAGAAGGAAGACGTAGCAAGAATTGAAGCTTAGAAAAAAGGGATTGGCATCAATTGTACTAGAAAGTAAAAACTCATAACATGCATTATGTGTTCAGTCACATGTATTTTGAATAGTACTGACTGCTGGTAGTATAAATATTCCAGACATGGAAGAACAATTTCTAGTGTGGTTGCAATGGAAAGCATTGGTTGGTTGGTCTTTCTGCTCCTTCTGTGATAGGCTCAGGAACATGTAATGTTGGTGAGATTTGTAGGTTTCACTCACACATTCATACCAGCAAACACATACCTATTCCTGTGTGTATTTGTACGCACGTTTGTACAATATATATACACACACACATATAGATTGAGGCTATGGATTACAGTCTGTGGTGCCATCTGGTGGAAAGAAGTCAGCAGCAGCTGTGAGAAAGTTTACAAGTGTAGGTATCCTTAAAATAAGGAAGGAAAGAATAACATCTGAAAAGGTGGCTCTTGGGCATATGATTTATAGGAGCTACAGTGTTCAAAAAAAAAAAAAAATTCAGTTCCAGGCTGCCTCAAACACAAAAGCTGTTTACCTTGACTGTCAAACTCACTGATGTTGATCAGCAGTCATTGATGCACCACTAAAATCACAAAAAGCTTAAGTAGGTAGGTAAAGTTTTAAAGTTTTCCTAGTGCTTCTTACAGCTGTACTCATCCTGACTTGGTCTGAGATAGACAAGTTTAAGTCTTGCAAGTTTACCAGAAGAGCCAACATCTTCAACTGTAATGCATCTAATAATGAACCGTTTTACAGTAAGCAAGTATTTACTTGAATTCAATTTTATTTATTTATTTATTTATTTATTTATTTATGTATAATAAATGCCATCTTAATCTGGCATGCAATTTCTGTTTCTCTCAGTAGATGAAATTTTTGGAAGAGAAATACTTTTCTAGAAAATAAAACAATCTATCTTAAAGAATATTTGAGAGTAATGTTTGCCACATAGGCAGGGAGGGCAGTCTTCATGTTTTATTTGGAGAATTTGGGTTGGCTTTCTCAAAATTCCATTTAGTTTCTGGAGGAATAATAAAAAAACTAGGGACTAGTTGCTCTCTAAGAGAAAGCTGTTGTCTTCAAGGACAGCACTCACATCCAACTAGACCAAACCTGAAGAAGTCTGCCCTAGAGGAATAAGGTCTAGTTCTGTACCAGGTTATACAAAACTGAGTCATTTGGGAAAATTTATTTCATAAAGAATTATTAAATGTATTTACAGTTATACTGAAGATTACGAATCAGGCATAACACCGTAATGGTTTCCATGGCAGAAGTAAAATCAGTAAAGCCAGGAACTGCTGTAGAGAAACAAAGAAACAGTCTTCTTTAGTGAGGACAGCTATGTTATTTCTTGCTCATATTCTTTTAAAGGTTGCTTAGCCTACTTCAGCTTTCTTATCTTCAGATGAAGACCTTGAAATGAGCCAGGAATCTGACATCAATTAAATGATGATATGAGATGTTTCAGAAAGTTTGCAAGTGATTCTGTGTGTCACAAAAAAAAAACAAAACAAAACAAACTCTGGAAGACGAGACTGTAAGCACACAGGTGAACAAGCATATGTATGTCCACATGCCAGCTAATAATCCCCTTCCACTGGTGAGCCACATGTGCCATCTATGTTTGTTTTGTTTTTCATTCCTTTTTGTTGTCCATGCTCCCCCTATCCATTTTTCATTTAGCAGTTGTCTATCACATCCCTCCTTTCTTCTCTCACGAGGCTCCGTCCACCTTTCTGAGAGCCAGCAAACTCCCTCAGTAGAGCAGATGGAAAGGCAGTGGGGAAGGAAGGTGATATGACTAAGCGATAATTCTATCCCTGTTGAGATAACATCCTAATCCAATGGCAGTTTTTCTTGAAAAGTACTTTGGATAGGATGTTATGACTTGAGCTGTGGCTAAACCATCTTTATCATCAGCAAATTAAATTTACTGCTTGCCTTCCAACAGCCAGCGTTGTCAAAATGTTCTCAAAACTCAGCCCCCCTGTCAAAAATAAATTTCTGTTTCTACCACTGCCTTATTTCTGCTAGTCTTGCTTTTTACTCGTGTTCCTTTGCTTCTCATTGCTTATATTATGATGTCTGAATCACTGATTTCTCCTTGTGAAGTCAGCCAGTAAATTCAGCAGAAAAACTCTTATTGACTTAACTGGGAATAGAATTGGATTTACTGTCCATTGATCTAATCTGTTAGATTACTTCCCTCCTGCTATTTCTTCCTTTTATGTAAATAAACTATGAATGTAGGGATATTGTGCTTATTGGCTATGATGCAATTATTGGAAGAACCTGACAAAAGCCTGTCTTTGAAAACAATATTTGTATACTTTTAGGAAAATTTGTTGCCTATGGTTTCAAGTGGCTAAAAGTTGATCAAAAGAGACTTTCATTTTCTGCGGAAATGAAATCATTTTTCAAAAACTATGTTTCCCTTTTTTGCCGTCTTGTAACCGAGCTCCTCCCTGCTCACAACCACCATCAGTACAGTCCTTTGGGAGAAACTTTTCCCCCAGTTTCTCTATCTAAATCCAGAAATAGAGGCTGTGGGTGCCCCGTCCCTGGAGGCATTCAATGCCAGACTGGATGTGGCTCTGGGCAGCCTGGTCTAGTGTTCGGCAGCCCTGCACACAACAGGGGGGTTGAACCTAAATGATCATTGCGGTCCTTTTCAACCCAGTCCATTCTATGATTCTATGATACCATGAAATATTAAGTGGCAGAGGGGTTTTTGTAGGACAGTTGAGCAAGTTCAGTGGTGAACGCCTGGAAGACTCCGTGATGTGTGCTGTTATTGTGATTAATGACTTACCATTGATGCAGAACCATAAATTCATACAGGATGTTTCAAGAGTAGGTAAGAAAGCAGTAGGTTCTGCTGTGCAAAGTTTCACCAGGAAAATGGCAAGGATTTATACAGCCAAATCTTAACAGGCACATTACAAAATTGTGAATATGTTTCTGTTCCCTTCATAGTTCTGAGAGTGCTGCCTTTTCACTATTAGTGAGAGGGAGTCTGGGCCTGTAGTGGCTGTGAGAAGGCTGGAATATAAATAGAGCTAGCATTTAACAAGGTAGCTGATTCATTTCTGCATAAAACCTTGAAAAAGGTCATTTGAAAACTATTTGTTTATGAACACTCACCTGAATTGAAGTTTTGCTGAGGAAGCCAGCTGACAGTAAATGGGAAAGTGTCACAGTTCTGGGAGCAGGGCAGGGGGTTGCTTTTAGCTTCAGTGATTTCATTGCTGGTTCACAAAGGAGCATTACTGTGTGCAGTTGCAGTGTGATCTTTCCGCTGAGGTGCTGCCATGCATCCTCACTCAGCAATAAACTCTGCTCAAAGGTTGTGACACAAACTTACCATGTAGAAAGTAGAGGTCAGTGGCTTTTGTTAACCTAGAAAGTATTTCAGCAATAAATGGCAAAGCAAGTACAGCTGGGGGTATGCCATCTACTTCGCTAGTTTAGATATCCCTCTCTGCCTGGAAAGGCTAGCAGAGCAAACCTGGGGCCTGAAGGACAATCAAGGATCTGCGTGCTCCTTATTAAGAATTGTGCTTATCCTATGGGCCAAGCTGACTTCTCTTTCTGTGGCTTCCTGTCCCATCCAGCTGCAGGAATGTCCTATGATTTTGTGCATAGCGGATGGTATCTCTGATGTAATTGCAAAATATGGAGAAGGGAAGACAAACTCTAAAAAACCTCCAGCTGGTGTAGATGGATGTAGAAGTGAAATCTAATATCATGAAAGAGTATAAAATTAGAAAAAAACATCCTTATATATGAATGCTGTGTTAGCTAACAGGGAAAGAAGGGGTGGGATCAGATGTGTTTCAAGCTGAAGCAAGAGGGTATATGCAGCACAAATCCTTCTTCAGCACCTCAAAGCCATAAGGATACTTTTTATATACACTTCCACATATATCGCACTTGTCCTTCTGAGACCATGATTGTATTTACGGGGTCCCTGCACTTTACTTTAAGGTGCAAACAAGTCTCGTTCATAACTGATCCTTCTGGGCTGCTGTTTCCTTATTCCCTCTACAGTTCCACAAGGTTTCCCATTACATGTAGCCTCTAGTGTAGGGAGTGTTTCAGCTGGCACCTCTCACAGGTTGCTTCTGGCTCCATTCTTAACACACCTCGTAGGTATTTCCATTGCTTTTTCTGAGCTTTAATTACTGACAATGTGCCTGTGCAGTATCAACTGACACTAAAATGATTTCCTCTTTAATGTCAATTGACAAATGAGTTCCGTTTCTTGCTCCAAACACCACTTTCATGTCAGTTATTTCATGAGCCCAGGAGACTTTTACTAGAGCAGCCAGCTGCCATGAGTGGAATTGGGCCTCTTTCCACCAAGCTCTCATTGCACAGCCTCAGCTCTTACCTATTAAGTTCTATGCTTACAGTGACAGTGCTCAAAACCTATGGGGTCATCCACTGTACATTGCTCTGCATTTGGTGGGAGGTGGAGTCATAGCTGCAGGGTGCTACTGTGCAGAGAAAGGGAATAATGAGGTCTGTTGAAAGAAAAGAAGGTTCAGAGGTTTCTTAAGTGAAGTATGGGAAAGGGCGAAAGTGCTTTTGTCTTGTTCATTATGGTCAAAAGATTCCCCTACTGGAAAGAAGGTGGGAATAGGGTAATGCTTAGGTTTATCTCTGACCTTTGTGCAGAGGTAATTTTTCCAATTTAGAGACTTGAATTCAAATACTTTTTATTCTCCATAGACCATATCTCTGCTTTGTCTGTTGTGCTGCATAGCACCTACAGCCATTAAGAACCAGAGCAACAAAGGCCCAAGTTTACATTGGCAAAATTGAGGCGGCTCAAATGTACTGGCACATGTTACTCGTGTGCCTTTCTACCAAGAGACTTTATTACTAAAAATTTGGTAGGAAGCCGTCTGTCAGCTCTATAGTTGGCTTTTTTGTTAAAGCTTTGAGGAAAGAGATCCTGCTGATTGTTGTCAGGAGGAGCTGATGACATTTGTTGCCAACTTGACAGTTATTTAAAGCTTGGGGTAAATCAGACCCAGATAATTCAGAGGATGAGACTCCAAAGAGTTATGGTCAACAGCTTGTTGTCTGTGAGACCAGAGATGAGTGACATTCCACAGGCGTTGGTGTTGGGACTGGCACTATGTAACATCTTTGTCAATGACATGAACAGTGGGATTGAGAGCACCTTCAGCAAGTTTGTCTACGACACCAAGCCAAATGGTGTGGTTGACATACAGCAGGGAAAGGATGCCATCCAGAGGAATGAGGAATTTGAGAAGTGGGCCTGTGTGAACCTCATGAAGATCAACAAGACCAAGTGCTAGGTCCTGTATCTGTGTCAGGGCAACCCCAAGGACAAATACAGGCTGGCTGATGAGTGGATAGAGAGAAGCCCTGAGGAGAAGACTTGGGGGTGTGTTTGATTGATGGCTCCTAATTTGCTCCTCAACCTGAGCCACCAATGTGTGCTTGCAGCCTGGAAGGCCAGCTGTCTCCTGGAAAGCAACGTGACCAAGAGAGTGAGGAAAGTGATTGTCTCCCTTTACAATGCTTTCATGAGATCCCATCTGGAGTACTGCATTCAGCTTTGGCGCTTCCAGCAAAAGAAGGACATGGACATGTTAGAGCACATCCAGAGGAGGGCCACAAGGATACTCAGAGGGCTAGAACACACCTCAGGTGAAGACAGGCTGAAGGAGATGGGCTTCTTCATCCTGGGAAGAGAAGGCTCCTAGGAGGCATTATAGTGGCCTTCCAGTACCTACAGGAGACTTACAGGAGACCTGGGGAGATAAACTTTGTCAGGAAGTGTAGTGACAGGACAAGGAGAAATAGCTTTAAACTAAAAGAGGGGAAAATTAGATTAAATATTAGGAAGAAATTCTTCTCCGTGAAGGTGATGAGGCACTGGAACAGGTTGCTGGACGGCACTTCAGGCGGCCTGATCCATTGGGAAGAGTCCCTGCCCATGGCAGGCGGGTTGGAACTGGGTGGCCTTTAAGGTCCATCTCAGGACAAACCATTCTGTGATTCTATGATTATACAGATGTATATACACTGATTTACACAGTAAAATGTCTGTTTTAAATGGCCTTTTATAAATAAGCAAAATCAAGAGGAACTTCACAGAGGACCAAAAGGCACCATCTTTCTTCCCTCCTGTCATTACCTTAGCCTGCAAACAAACATAACATACATGTGAAGTTCTCTTTAGGTGTGCATATATATTTTTTTTAATTTAGGAAGTAAGCCATTTCAAGGTGTAGTTTTATCTTAACATCTTTGAGAATTCAGTTTATTTATTCATTTATTTATTGACCTTGGTTTTCTTAATCAAAATACTCTTATGCAGTCTTCTGGAAAAGAAAAGCAACAATTTGAAATATGAACAATATCAAGAAAGTTAAGAGACAAGAAGTCTGAAACACTTAGAGCTGCAATACTCATTTGCACTCCATTTCTACTGATAATTCTACTGAGGTAAAACTGTGCTGATTAAATGTCTAGCTCTGTGTGCTTAGGGGAGGCAGGTGAGAACTTCAGAACGAGGAAAGGGACCAGGGCTTTATTTTGTAAACTTTTTATATTGGATCTTTTTAGATATCACTACCAGAAAATCCTGCTATGAAATTTATCATCCGATGTTTCTGAGCCCTTCTTACTGATAAAGGGAATGCTTTTCTGCGCTATAGTGAGGGAGAGGCAATTTCTTGGGATGGGTGTTGATCCCCTGCTATCTGACATTTAAATTTCCTTGTTTCCTCACTGTATGCATGCATCTCAGCCATTGAACCAGCTCCAGTCCTTTCCCTTTTATCCATGGATAGAAATAATCAAGATTACTTGCTAATTCACTCACCAGGGCAGTTCAGACTCAGTCTGTCCTACCCTTCCTAAACTGTAGCTGCATGCAAAGTGAAATAAAATGGGGCAGAGCCTCACTAGCCTGGAAGGTTTTTCTCTTCCAAATCATTTCCTGTCTCTTCTTTTAATTAAGTTCCTCTGTTTTTCCCCTCTTTTTGTCCAGTTAGCAACAGCCCTTAATACTCCTATCCACATCTTCTCTCAGGTAAGCAGTCTGAACTACCACAGAGAGCTTTGATGCTGAAATTCCTATTTTTTTTTTTTTTAATGAGAATTCTTTCGAAGTCTAGTAAAAAATAACATACTTGGGGAAGAAATAACCATCCCAGCAGAGAATATGATGTGGTTATTACCTGGATTTCATGTTTTGGGTACTTTGGAAGGCTTCTCCTAGGTGCTGTATAGGCAAATGATAGAAGTCACCTGAAAAAACTCACACTACACATGCCAGACAGGATGCAGCAAGTGGGGTGGGACTGATACCAGCTCTGCTTACCAGAGCTGAAACATATTATTATAATACACACGTTTCACGCGAATGCATGGACTATTGCTGCAGCCCAGGGAAGTCCTGGATATGGAAGTATCCTTTGTCCAGGGACAGGGTTCTTGAGAGGCACATTCCTCATTAGGAGTGCAGACTCTGTTTCCAGTATGCAGTGAACACAGAACCACAGAATCACAAAACTTTTCACTACAGTGAATACAGAATCTCAGAACTGCAGGGTTTGGAAGGGATCTCTGGAGATCTTTGCGTCCAACCCACTGCTGAAGGAGGTTCCTTATAGCAGGTCGCACAGGTAGGTGGCAAGACAGATCTTGAATATCTCCACATCCTGTTCCAGTGCTCCATCACTCTGACAGTGAAAAAGTTTTTCCTTGTGTTAATATAGAAATTCCTGCATCTCGATTTCTTCCTGTTGCCCCTTGTTCTATTGCTGCAAATAGGTTGTTTTCAAAGGGAAAGAGAAGAAAAAATGTGACTTGCAGACAAACATCTCCATACCCTTCAATGCACATGTAAGGCCAAAGAAGGGACAGTTTTATGGCTAACTCTCTGAACAAATAACGTAAGCAACTGCAAATGGCTCCTGTTTAGTTGAGAGCCTCTTCCACAAAGGCAATTCAGTCATCCTATGTAATAGAAACAACCTTGTCACAGGCATCAATACTCAGTCCTTGCTATAAGTAACACTGAGTTATTCACCAATATTTGCACAAAGCTTTAGCATTGTTTGAAAGTCATTTGGGCTTCCAGCATAATCTTTTTTGGATTGAAGAAATATCTCAACTAAACCATCCCATTCTGCACAAGATACCACCTCAAGATAATTTTGGTAGCAATCATTCTGAATCTACCATAGAAAATACCAGTCATAGCTGAAACCACTGTATCTTCTCAGCAGGAGATGCTACTCTTAAGTTCCTTCTGAAGCTTCTGAACTGGATCTCCAAGAGCTCTCTAAGAACTGCTGTTTCGAAACAGCTGTTTACATTCCAAAGCCCTCATAGTAGGATCAATATATGAAAAGGGAAACATTTTGGAAAGCAGTCCTTGATCTCTGTGCTACAGCCAACTATTGCTGTGAAAAGTAACCAGTAATGCTGAAACTCATCATATTCAGCTCCAACTGAGAGTCCAATAGACATATAAATCTCTCACTGGATTAAGTGGATAATTTTTCCTTCACTTCATAAGCTTTGTAGAGCATGACTTTTTTTCTCTGGGGCCCCTGCATGTTGCCCTAACAAATACTTATTTGCTGATTTGGAAGCATACATTGGACATAATACCTAAGAGACACAGTTAAGAAACCAGTGGGAGTTGCTGTAAAAATGAAACTTTTTTTAAAGAAACTTCGAACTTTTTGGGCCTCTTGGAGACTTGCCTCCACAACGAGAAAACCAGATTGCTGGCGTGCTTGTTAAGAAGACAGCTGATCACTGCTGGAAGTTGCAGCACAAACTGAGAAAGGCAGCATTGGGCTGTGGATACTGGGATATCCACTTCTCCTGATGGCATGTTCAGTTCTACTCACTGCTTAGGCACAGGTGAGCAAGTGGTTAGGATCAGGAAGACACACGTGTATTTGGCTATACCAATGGGCTCATACTGCACCTGAGAATGGATATACACTAATTCTGTTGGATGGATGCATGTGTCTACCAAGAAGGAGAGAGAGAAAGAAAGAAGCTTAAAATGATTGTTTCCTTATTGCTTTACCTTCCTCAAAGTTCCTTCTTGCTTTTCTCCAGTTATTGATTACTGTGCCTTGGTATCAGTAAGATCTATCTGTTCTGTTTCTCCCTATTCTTCTACATAAAAAGAGCTTTAAGTGTCCAAACACCTCTTTTTCACAACGCTAAGATTAACTGGCAAACATTCAGATCACATGTGGAAAATCTAGGTGAGCCAGAGTACCTCTGCAGAGTATTTCTATATGAAACTGTCATTGGGTAAAAGTTGCTCTAACTGAGGAAAAGAGTACCCAAGTGGGCTGCAGTGTGGTGCAGCATAATTTTTAATGAGGAAATGACTTCTGATTGAAAAATGTGGGATTAGATCCCACAGGAATGATGTTCAGAGAGCTTTTACAGTTTTCAGCTGGCAGTGTATCAATGGCTGAATTCTACACAAGATAGGGAATGTATTATCTGGTAACAAATGATGAAAAAAGTAAAATAATAAGTGCAAAATATGCTTTCTGTCTTTTTCTTGGACATTTAGAATTTTTCAGAAGTATTTCAGCGCAGCAGAACTTAGATTCCTCAGCTAAACACACTATAGACTCAAGCTTGTTTAGCTTTAAATAATTACTTCTTTGCATCACTTTGAACAGCTCAACTTTCAATTTCTCCATTTAAAGTGGTGTACACAACTAGAAGATTATTTAGTTATCATTTTGTCCCTCCAAATAAGTTCAGCGATGTATCACTGGATGTTCCGGGCAGCATGCTACTGTCAGACAGGCTTAATATTTGCCTGCCAAAATCCTCCTGTGTTGAGTGCAGCCCCAGGACCACTTCTGTCAGTCATGAGTTATCATGATAACTCATGTTATCTTGTTGTATTGTATCAAGTTAATATGTATTGTGCTCTGCTAAGTCAAATGGAGACTTGCACAGAATAGTCTTCTGAAGACTGGCAACAGTGGCACAAGGAGCAGAGGCACAGGGACCGAAGGGAATGAGCAGCTCACCTATGGATACATCATGGAACAGAAAAAGTGTGTGAGGGGAAGGGTGCAGACAACACCACAAACCACATGGAACACTGAAGGAGAAAGCCACACTCTTGCTAGGCTGGGAGAAGAAGAGCATGCTGCAGTTTCCAACATTGGAATAAAGCTCCTTGGCAGAAGGGAAAGTAATTGGAAACGTCCTGCCTGCCTTTGCCTCCTTCTTCACAGGAATGGCTCTCATGGGAAGATGTGTGCGTGGCAATGTGAGAGCCGCTGACTGAGGCAGCCATGGGGAAGCACGCCAAATGGCTTTCTTGTTCCCCATGAGATGTGGCCAACAAGGCGATTTATTTCCAGTTCCCTTTCAAGATGAAGTATGGCTTGCACTATCACTGCCTGGGCTGCACTTACTCTGTAAATAAAGATTTTCTGTCTTCCATGTGACAACATTTGCCCTGAAGTCACTCTTAGAAGAAAGAGAGTCACTCCTCAGAAAGAGTTCCTCTGGCAGGTGAGCACAGCCGAGGGCCCAGACAGCAGGTACCCACTAGTGTTAAACAGTCTCGGTGCAAGAGCGTTTCCCATATTTCACCTCCTAACATGTGGGTGGTGGTGCTGCTGTTAGGGCAGCAGAGCCATCCCATCCCTCCGATGTTTTCCTGGCTCTTGGTGAAGATGCAGAGCAGGCTGGTGTTGCTGTGAAGCCATTGCTGCTCCCTCTGTGCTCAGCATATGTGCCTCGGCCTCAGGAAACCTCTGCACAATGGTTTCATAAGAACACAGTCACCCAGCTCTTTTCTTTCTTTATTTTTTTATTGAAAGCTTCATCAAAGAAAACAGAAGTTTAAACCTAACATCCACTGATCTACAGAAAGCCCCAGGAGTGGGAAAATGGCAGCTATTAGGATTGTGGTACAAATGGAAAACATCAAAAAAAATCATAGCAGTACAGATCTTTCAAAGACATTCTGAGACATCAGCACACAGATGCCCATATAAATAAGATTCATAATTTAATGGATCATGGAGGTTCTGTATTCTACATTTTGGCTACAGTGAGGTCTGTAAGGGCTTTAAAGAACCTCTGTCCCATTTGTGTGATGCACATTTCTTGATAGGAAGTTCATCTGCTTTCAAAGCTGCTTTGATTTTCCTTATAGACAGAACCTGCTCATTCTCCTTTAAAAAGGAAACAATTAAATTTTCCTATATGAATTCTGTATACTTCCTGGCTTTTACACAAAAATGTTTTGCCTCCAAAAGATAGAATTTTCCTCCACTCTGGAATACAGCATATTTCATAATACTTTAGTTACATAACATCACGTTCTCTTCTCTAGGCTGCATTTTTGAGCTTTTAAAAATATAACTGCCTGCAAATTCCACCAAATTCATAACATTAGTATCCAAGAGAGAGACACTGAAAGGCAGAAATTAACATTGGGCAGATACTCTCTTAGGATAACAGTTCCAGATCTTGGAAGGTGCTTATACCTTGCAGATTCTGACTCTACAAGGAAACATGGATTTGTGAACCTGTTAAAGGCTGATATTTTTTTACTTATCACAAGTGAAAGAATGCGACTGTCACTGTTGGGGAATGAAATCTTGAGCGAAACAAAGACAAGCACTTTTGTCATCGCGGAAAACTAAAGCAACAGTTTTTCTTTTCTTTCTTTCTTTCCACTTTTTTGACAACTTTCCTCTCAATTTACTGTTAATTTTAACACAGAACAGCAATAAAGGGGAGAAGAAAAGGTCTCTTCAGCCTGCTTTGAGGCACAAAGGTGAATAAATTTCTGGGGTACAGAGTTCTGATCTACGTGGGTGACAGGAGCAATATAGAAAAAGTTGGTGCTCTTTTTTGAGGGGAAACAACTCTCCTTCCATTGTATCTTTGCTATGTGCTAAGATTATAGAAATCTGCTTCAGTGAGGGAGAGGAGAAGTCTGCCAGTCACTCAGCCCTCCTTCTCAGAACGCATGTGTGCATGACTGTGTATATGAATACCAGAAATGAGAAGAATCATTATTATTAGAGCCAATTGTCATCTAACAGAAAAGACCAATGCACCAAGCGCCAGTGTTTTTGTTATTTTCTGTTTTGCACTTCCATCACACCGTGACTGTTTCCTCAGCTCACATGGGTTACCTAGAAAGATCTGTAAAATCCCTTACCCTAGGGCACTTTTTTTGTTTTGGGATCAATTTCATGTTAAATAAAGATTTGAAAGGAAATGTTGACCATGTGTGCATCAAACATTACTATCTTCAACTACCACATTTGGTCTCACCACGAAAAATGGATTGATTCATTACTTTAAGCACATTATCACTCTTTAGCATGACTCTTACTGGAGGTGGAAGTTCAGTGAATCTGCCTAAACCTGTTTTGCTCATGTCAACCTCAGCATTAAAATGAAGTGGCATGAGGAGAACCATCAAGCTTAAAATCATGAAGCACGGCAATTTGTTAAACACTTTGCATCATTATCATCCTTCAGTACCATAAACAACATAATATAGATCCGAATACTATGACATATTAAAAATAAACTTTATTACAATGCAGGCTTCCTCAAATTTGCTGAGTTTTGCTACACATACATACATAAATAATACCCTTTGTTTGATTTTTACCTGTGTAAAAATCCATTTGAGTTCTTCAGCCCACTGCCCACTGAAAGTTTAAGCCCTCAATTTCTCTAATAACCAGCCTTTATCTTCCACAGTTGGGCATGCATCCATAGCAGAAGATAATACAATGTGATGCAATTGCTCTCAGATATGCCTCATTCTGTATTACAGTGGATTTCTTGACCAACACAACCAAGGCAGTCTCTTGGTAAACAGAACTATACAAGTAAGCACAAGCTAAGGACATTTCAAGAGTCTGTTTCACTGGAAGGCAATAGGAGGACATTCACAATTTGAGGCCTGACTGTCACAGGTGAAAAGTGCTTACAAAACCAGCAGTAGAGCCAGATAGGAAGAAGAGTCCCTCAGCAATCTCATTGGGAACGACAAGAATTTTCAGTGACCCGATCTACACTGCATCTGCAAATATAATACTCTCTTCAGTTCCACTGTATCCATTTTTTTCCTCAATCTCAAGCGACGAGCCCAGGTATTCAGATTTTCTAGCCATAATTTGTATTTCTCTGACACCCCTCCTGTATTTATCTTTTAAAGTAAAAACAAAAATACCAAACCTGAATATTCAGATTTGACTATTTACAAGAATTCAGGTGTGATGGAAAGTACACACGCAGTTCAGCTTATGGATTTGATGTTGCTTCTAGACCGCTGGGACAGGCACCATTGCCTTAGACTTCTGGAGTTGTTTCTGCAACCTTTCAGGAACCCTCATGATATTTAAAGCTAAATTGGCAAGACATAGATATTGACTTTACAAATTCAGATCTTCCAAATAAAAACAAAACAAAACAGAACAAAACCACCAACAAAAAAAACCCCAACAACCAAAAAACCAACCAACCAACAACTGAAAGAGATAACTATAGCGAACTTTCCGATAAATCTTATTAGCCTGAACATAAAGAACACCAGTTTTAGAGTTCAGAAGCCACCAAGTGTTCTAGTGCTATGACAACAACCATGCAGTGTATAGCTTTTCAACTGTTCTCTTTTATCTCAACTTGTAACTTTTACAAATAAGTTACCAATTTCCATACAATTTGTATGTTCCCAATAAGTTTTTTTCTTACCTTAATATTTATGACTGTTTATACCCAAATGTCACATTTTTTATAACTCATAGACTTTCAAGTACCAGTTCACTGTTTTTGGGGAAGAGTAAGACGATCAATTGTATTTAGGGAATCCATTTTCTTTCCTCTTCTTCTTCCATTTCTTTGCTTTATTTCTTTTGATTTCAAACACTAATAAACACTGCAGCATGGGAAAAAAAGGAACAATTCTAACACGAACGCACTTGAAACACTTTAAAGTGATAGGCATCGTTATACCATGTTGCCTGCCTGGCTTAATAAAAAACACTGAGATTGCTTAAATTTGTTTGCTGAAAAAAATAACAAAAATGTTTCTGAATGTATAAATAAAGCAGCAGAGTTCTGAATAGAAATAAGAAGGTACCTCAGCATATTCATCAGCCACATGGTAGCTACCTTGTAGCCTCATTGTTGATAGTAAATGAGACTTTTTGTATGTCACATTAGGACTAACACAGAAACAAATATGTTTATTTCATATTGAACTGAATTGTGCCTGGGGTTATCTCTATTTGTACAAAGAATTCAGAGACAGAAAGAGAGTAAGTGTAGAAAGGAAGAAAATAAGGCTAGATTGATTTCTCCCCCATATGCCCTCCAAATAAAGAGGGAACCTTTTTCCAAGGCCAAAATTCAAGTGCCACTTTCAAAAAGCAACAAGTAATGTGACAGCATGTGGAACAGAAAGAGATGATTGAGTGTCTTTATATGTTTTTTTTTGTTTTTGTTTTTCTGAATTAAAAACAGGCTGTGGGTATTGTTCTTTTACTTTGGCATCATCTGGTTTTCAGAAGTGCTGAATATCACAGCTACTCTGGAGAAAGCATAAGTTTTACAACTTCTGAAAATCAGGCCTTCTTCCTATGATGAAGAACCACATGAACTCCCCTTCCTCTCTTTTATATGTTGCATATCTAGCAGCCATTTACTTGGGAAACCCCCTCCCCCCCATACTACATTAAAAAATATGATCTCGTTTTATCAATTTAAAAAAATAACTGTGTACTTTTTCCCCTAAAAGTCAGGTTAGGGAAACAGATCTCTTTTCAGAATTGTGTGGCTGAATCAGATTGATCCAATATATATGTTTTAATTTAATTATTTTTATTGGATACCCTGTCTCTAATGCACCACAATAAATGTGATGAAGCTTCCCCTCTCTTCTGGATGGAGAGAAGTTTAAAAATGTTTGGTTTAATTTCTATTTAAAGATACATGTGTATGTACGTATATATTTTAATTGCTGCTTCTCTTCTGCCTCCTTAAGGAAAAAATCCTCTTCTGACTTGTTTACCACTTTTTTTGGTTGCTTGGAAAAACCAAGGGCCATAATCCAAACTTCTCTATGGAAAACAATGTCATTCTTAGAACAAGTTTCAGTGGATTCAATTCAGTTAGTGTCTTTTCTGCCTGATCATACTAATTAGTGATTGTCAGCCAACATATTAAGACAACAGAAATCATAGCAGAGAAGAGTAATTAACTTCCTGCCTGGATGACAACACTAGCATAAGTCATTTTCAACATTTTTGCTTGCTTGGGAGAGCTAAAATGAGAACAAAGATCAAGTTTGCTTTCTGTTGCATCTAACTGGCAATTCAAATGCATCACTGAAAAATGAACACAGAATTAAGGTGGCTATGCATGCTGGACGATGACAAAGACTGAGGTGAAGAAATGAATCTGTGGTGTGTTGGAATTCAGAAGGAAGACTGTTGTTTCAGTAGAAATACCAAAGATCAGGCAATTTAACAGAAAAACTCATCAAAATTAAAGCCCACCTGGACAGATTAGTTGGTAACTCACTCCACTTGCTTTGCGATGTTCTCCAAAGCACACCATCAACAAAAGTTAAATACCAACTACTCTGAAATTTCCACTAAAATCATATGCAGTATGTAAAACACCAGTGGAAGATAGTTTAAACAAACAAGAAAGTAAGAACTGGTCCGGCCATGTAGGTCAAATAAAGATAAAAAAAAAAAAGAAAAAAAAACCTCTATCTTCTGGACTGCGTTAGGGTGTCACTTCATCTTTGGTATAAAATAGGCCATCCATAGGCTGCATTTGTTCACAACTAGGAAAGACTACAGAAATTGTCAACAATTTCTTCTATCTATTGCTTTTTTTTTGCACTTTTTTGACCATAAGCTCCTATCTACTTAAGTTTTTTTTAATGCTCTTAAGCTAGGTTTTTGCAATGTGACAAGCAAAGCAGACTAAAAACTTCTTAAAGCTCATAAAAAAGACTGCAGATAAAAAGCACTAATGCTTTCGCTAGCGATCACGCTTTGTAAATAAAAAAATCTGCATTCTGCAAGAAAAAAACCCTGCATTCTCTATAATGCAGCAAGTTTTTTTCTCAATTCAATAACTTTACTGTAAAATGCTTTAGCCTTCTAGATTTTTTTTTCTGTCAACACTTAAGACAAAGTTCATAAAAGTCCCAGCATTTTTCCAATCCTTTCAGTTGCCACAGTTCCTTTATCATCAACTTTTCTTCAAAAGAAGAAAATCATTTTCTTTTAAACTGTACAGTTTATTTTTTGTTCACCCCAAAAACTCAGTCTATTAAACTTCTTCTGCACCAGCACCGGTGTGAGCAGTTTCAATTCATTCTCGGGTTTTCTAACAAGACGTTGACAGCTTGCCTTGAGAGCCTTTGACGTCCTTAAAATTAAGGCAATTAAGATTCAAGATAAACCTTACCTAAACATTTCTTTAAAAAAAAAACAAACAAAAATAAAACAAAAGAACCAAAAAACAAAAAACCACTCTAGATTTAAAACAAGAAGAAAAATAAAATGAGAGAAAAAGAGTAGCTTAATTTTTGAGGAAGACAATTGGTTTTCAGCTCAACTTGCTCCCTCTTGACATCATCAGTTTTTCTGTTAAAAAAAAAAAATCTAGCTACACCTCCAGGTAAATTCTGAATTCAGATGTTTGTCCAGATGAAATGTCAACCCAGCGTTTTTCCTTCGGGTTTTTTCTTTAGTTAACAACAACAACAACAACAAAAAAAAAAAAAGAGCAAAAAATAAAATTGTCAGACTACATGACGGAACCATTTGCACAGCACATAAAAACACTGTTTTGTTTTCGTTGGGAAAGGTAGAAAAAAAAAAAAAGAAAGCATTCATTTGACGCCTGTGCAAACTGGAAGCCAACTTCTTGTTTAGTGAAGTTTCTCCATTCAAGGCAATGATTTCAGACCGACATTCTTCAGTCCTGTTTATTGTCTGTAAAAACAATTGAATTAAAGTGGTCATTAAGTCAAAACAACTTTGAAACAGGCTCCTCTCCTTTTTTTTTCCCACCCAATTCTCTTTAAAAGTTATCCAAACTAAACTAACTTTGCAGCTGTTTAAATATGATACCGACACTAGGCTGAAAATAGCCAGGCAGAAGTAGGGAACTCCTGCTTTGGGGATGTTAACACATCCTAAGCAGATGACTTTACTTCTGTTAATGCTATGCTTAATGGGCAGTTTAACTTTGCTGAAATGAGATGAATGTGTGGCTTAGCACTGTGTAAATATTTCAAGAGTAACAGAATAAGAGAGTGGATATTTTCATAATATTAAGTGGCACTATTTGTTTTGGATACTAATGATAAAGGATAAAATTACAATAAAAGGAATATATCCAATTTACTAACAAGAACACATCTTCTGATGGCAAGAACACTTAGACGATGAAACAACCTGCTTAATGAGCTAGTTATGGCTAAGTAAGAAACATTTGAGATGATATTAATTCAAAGCACTCAAGTTTTTTGAATGTATAGTGTCATGTGTTTCTAAATTTCGCACAAAGAACAAGTTAAACGATCAAAATTTTTTTTTGGTAGGAAGATAGCACTCATTTTGTGTTTGTGAGGTTTCACAACATTTAACAATACATCTAACAAAACTTATACTGGCAAGACAATCTGAGATCCTTAGGGAGATGCAGATCCTACTTACAAACATTGTTAAATGTATCAGTGAGCTATCAGTAAGAGCTAGTTGCTGGATCTCCTACAGTCCCCAAAACTTGCATAGAAATGATCCTTTTTCAATTTCAGTTCAACACAAAGCAAGCTAGCACCTTTACCTACACAAGCATTAAGGCATTTACCTTGCTTCGTTCTAAAATAATGACATTATTATAAGGAGTTAAATTGTGAAGAATGCTCATGACCTAACATTTGCCACAGAGCAACTACTTCCACAGGATGGTAAACATAAATGAACACTGATTTTAAACATTAAATTTGCCAAAGAACATTTTCATTGCACGAAGACTTAAAAATAGCATTTTGAATGTAACAACAGATTCATATGGAAAAAAAAAAAAAAAGGATTAAATATTTTCTTTGGGCTTCTGAAGCATTTCTTTATAATTAACTTTGCTCGACTTTACTGCCCTTCTGAGTAGGGTGGACACCATATACCCAAAAGGCTGACTGCATCAAAGGGTCACAGCACATTCTCTAACGTAACCTGGCATGGAGCTTGCCCAGAAAAGGCCCCATAAACTGCATTCACCCCACATTTAAAATCAGAGTGCTTTGTGCAGCAGTTTTGTTTAGGAGTAAGAGAGTAGAATTTCCAGGGGGAAGAATCTCCATTTAAAGCCACTTCATAGATTTCACACTCTTTTATGTGGAAAATTAAAGATTTATGAGGAAAAGAGGCACTGCGGGTCTAAAATAATTAAGGTGATTTCCTCACAGAGTTGAGTTCTCTGCTCAAAAACAGAGGGCTGCTTCTCCTATATTGCTCCACTTCTAGACGCCGGGCTTTTGACATGAAGTTATCATTTCTGAACATCCCTGGGATGCTCTAATTGAATATCCAGAATATTAAATGAAACAATGCATACACTGATGAAAAGAGTGGATCTTAAATTTTATCTTTGGTTCATTTTTTTTGCACACAGAGATATTACAGGATCCTGTACTTTCCCTCCTTTGTTGCCTGCAATGTTATGATAGATGCAAAGAAAATAAAAATAATGAAACATACTGTTAGAATTTGTCTCCTAACTAATCAGCTCCTGTGAAACCATTTTTTCAGTGTCTGCCTTTTTCTTTGCACATATATGACAAAACCATTATCTGGTTAAGTTAATTACTTCTTCTCCATTGCTTTGCAAACAGCTGTTGTACACTAGGCATGATGTTTGCTATTAATAAATGTGCCCTTCAAAGAGAAAATTAGTAATGTTTTATTTTGGTTGCAAAAACAAAAAGAATCGTTACACATTGAAGATTACTGAAATACTCTGCCAGGAATTTCTCTTTCTCTTTCTCTTTCTTTCTAGACAGATTGTGTACCGGTTTGATTCTTTTTACAGCTTCCCCCATTTTGCATTTCTGCCCACAACTAGCAGACACAAATATAGGGCACATTTCAGATAAAAAATGTTAAAATAATTATAATAAATCTGTAGTGGATCAGCCTGTGTGATTAAAAAAGAAATTCTTCTGAATACAAATGTTTGTGCCATTAGAACTGCAACAAGGCTGTAGCTGACACGGAAAGATGAGGGATCCCTTTCTCAGGGGAAGTGAGAAATCACCTCTTGAGCATGAATACAGCACTCATTTCAATAAAGAATTGCAGTGTAGCTTCTTCTGTGAAGGAAAAATGCCAGAAGCAGCTGATCACATTTACCTTAGGAGACTCGAGTGAAAGGGAACTGGAAAACGGGAATGGTCAGATCATAATCCTTTCAGAACACAGTCATCAAAACCAGTGAACAGGATGTCACTGTCACATTCATTTATCTCTTTGACTACTATATTCTGTTAGTATTTTGCCATCGCTTATTTACAGGTACTAGAGAAGCTTATGTCAGAGCAAGTACACATACACAGCCTGTGTCTCCAAAATACAGCACTGGATGCAACAGCATAAAGCTTGTGATCAACTGCTTTTGGGATATGTACATATGAACAAATATGGCAGTGACATATGAAATAGTGACAGCTTATGTTTCAAGGCAGTCAAAAAGGGCCATTGCATGATTTGACACATTTCTCATTCACATATTAGGGAAATAAACGTATCTTCCATTTCCAGAGGTCATAAATGAAGTAAAGCAACTGGCAGACTGGTGTAATTCTAATCACTTCTATATCATAGCATATGCCTCTGAGTACTTAGAGCACTATGAGCGCTATGTCATGATGCATTAACTGACATATCTCATGATTTTCTTGTCTTTTTGTCTACTTTCTTCATGATAAAAATTCCTCTTTTTACAGTAAAGTGATGTTTAATGTACACGTATTTATAAATGATAGCATTTGGAGCACATCAAAATTCCTAGTCTTTCCAAATTCCTGGAATCTATGTGTGATTAAGTTCTTGACTAAGCAACCTCATCTTTTTGAGGATCAATTCCAATGTGGCAAAAGGAAAGATGATTGAGGATTACTCTGAAATTGAAAGTGTTCAAAGCACCGCCACTGTGTAGATCTTAAATTTTCCAAGATATTCCAAGGAAGCAAATAAAGCAAGCAGAGGATAGGAGAAGGACAGAACAGTCTTATCATATTCACTTCCCTTGTGTTTCCAGCTTCTGCCCACTTGGTGTCTGCATGGCACTGGAGTTGCATTCTCAAAAATACCACCTTGGGGCAATTTACTCTGCTTTACTAACCACATTTTCAGAAACTAACTTTTACATGTGTACCATAATAATTTCACCATTGCAAAATCTAAGCTCTCTGTATAACCTCTGATGCCAAACACTGGTTTAACCCAGCATGATGATTGTTAATACAGTTGTTGAGATCCTTGCAAGTCCACAATAAGCAGAGAACAGCCAAAGAGCGTTGTTCGGCAAGCACAAACTCAAACTCAAGGACAATTTGCTAAGATGAGGCCATCTACTAATGCTACATCAGTACTTCTATACTGCATGCTACAGTATGCAGCAGTGTTCCACATACACTACTATGTATAGAGAATTCATTTGAACTCAATGAAGCACCTGCTGAATTTGTATTGCTGAAATAGGAAGCAGATTTGTCCTACTATTTTGAAGAGAGAAAACCTTTTGGCTAAAAAGCATATGCTTGCTTACTTAGACTGTTGGTAAGAATATGCAGGTGCATGTTCACTGGATGTTTCCACTGTCATCTGTTGCTGTTGACCACTGGCTTCCTGTGATGAAGATGCTACTGTTTGTGGAGAAGTATCAGCAACAACACCCTAAGGAGTCAAATAAGAACATGAAAGGTTACTGTTTTTACTCACTTCAGTTAATTACATAAAAGAATCTCAGTACCAGATCACTATTCCTGTATTTCTCTTAGAGCACTGTACGGTTAAAAGAGCTCGAAAAAAGCAGAACCATATGCTAACACAACAAACTCAATTAGCTCACAAAGAGATAATCCAGCAGTGAGAATCCTCCTTAGTGCACCAACCTCTCCAGTTCTCACAAGCTAAACTGGGAAACACCTACGCATTTTGGAACATTTCTCTGGTTACTGAAAGACAAAAATTCTGCTGACTTCAGTGAAATGTGGGTTTTACTTTTTGTCTTTCTTATAATGAATGTAAGGCTCTCTGATGTTCATGTACTTAGCCCAACTTCGCAGTGAAATCACTTTCATTTCCTTTGAATTGCAATGCGATAAAAGGCAGAAATTAGGTCCACCACCTTCAATCTATTACATGTCCAACAGAAGTCAAGCTGCCTTAGAAAAGCACTGCACTACTGTACACAGTGCATTTATGCATGATCTCTTTCAAAGATAAACTTACCCAACTGTAAAGATTTTACTACTTAAGTCAAAGCTCCAATAAAGTTTTGTTTCAATTGTAAATTTGAAAAAAGTGATTAGATACACAAAAGTTGATGTGCATGGATTTAACATTACATTCCATTTCTTAACTATTTGGACAGTCTGAATAATACTATTAAATCTAACAATTTTGCATGCTTTCAAAGCAATCTATTTTCTTGCCTTTACTCTCACATTTGATGTGAGACAAAAACAGCACTACCAGATCTCTTCAGGGAACAAACTATTACTGTATCACATACAACAGAGCCAGAAGAGGGAGCACAAACCACTTGATTTGTTTTCATTTGAGTCTTATGTAAACAAGAGGTAGTTTATTTCATATTATCTGTGAAAAAAAATGGAAGTTTCATTTCTCCATTTCTCAGAAATTCTTCATGTCTGTT
The DNA here is from genome assembly GCF_019238085.1 of Lagopus leucura. Lineage (NCBI taxonomy): Eukaryota > Metazoa > Chordata > Aves > Galliformes > Phasianidae > Lagopus > Lagopus leucura. The sequence continues at coordinate 12,248,438 of NW_024962334.1, forward strand.
GAGACTGCATTTTTTTTTCCTGTGTACTTCTTTTGCCTTTATGATTCTGCTATTGTCCATCTTGAGAATGTAAGCTCTCTGGGGCAGAGACCCTATACAAATAAACAATAGCAGTAAGAGCATCACTAGATCAGATCAAGACTGGCTATATATTCAGATAATATTTGATTACTATGTCACGTTACTTCATTGGGCATGAATATAACAATGGGTGATGGTGAGAAGAGTACAGGAAGAATTAATCTCTTATTAGCACTGGTCAGTACTGATGGATGAGCCGCTCTTGTCTCCACCCCACTATCTCCTTTTGATTTGGATTTGTACCTCATTTGTGTCTCATTTAGTACCTAAGAATAGCTACTAAAAGAGGCACTCATGCACCATTTGCAACCAAACAAGGCTTATGGGAGCATTATCTTCAAGCAAAAAACAAAACAAAACAAAAAAAAACCCTGAAGATTTGACTGGCACAGCGTGACAAAAAAAGTAGAAGCCTTTTCTGAGGGCTCTCATTTAGAAATTTCAGTAATTGCACAGAACTAGGAAAAAAACATGAGTTCACTTGACTGCTGGTGGAGCCACACCAAAAGTATCACTAACAAAGCAACTCCAAAGCACAGAACAGCAACAGTACCAACTCAGAAACTCCATACAGCTCAAGGCAGAAGTATGGAGACCCTGGAACACCTCATATTACCCTACAGAAAGGAAGAAGTTATTAATGAAAAGGAGTAGCACCAAAAAGAAGCACACATTGAAGAGGATGACAAGGCACTCTCCTCTCACTGTGCTTGGTGGCCCTTATAATGCTGCACAGAAGTAGAGGCCGACCTGATTCTCCCGGCAGCTTGTGGTCTACAGGGTTGAGTAAATACTTACTCATTAGACTGTCATCAGCATGACTCAGCCCCAAGGAGGGAGGGAGCGAATCCTTCCTCAAGGATGAAAAAGCACTCAGTCAGTGCAGCATCCTCCACGTCTGTATATACAAGAGGAAGGTTTCCATTGCTCAATCACTTTTCCTGGTGGCTAAATATTTCAGCAATTACCTATACTTGTTAAGGACCACATCAAACCCTCTTGCAATCTTCTTTTCTTGCAATCTCTTTTGCATTTGTGGTCTGCCTGTTGGGATTGTTTTCCTGTCGCTTCCCATCTCCCCTCCCAAGTACACGGGGAAAAAAAGACAGTCATAATCACTGTTGTTTTATTCCATGTCCTGCTGTACAGCAAAACAAAAGCAAAACAAGAGCCCCTGCAAATAATAAGTAAATTAAAAGGGAAAATAACGTCAAAAAAAAAGAATGTGAAATCTTAATTTTAAAAAAGCTGGAAGATGTACCATTCCATAAAGTGATTTTTGGCCCCTATCAAACAGCAAGTACAATGAGGAATCATAGATGTAAGAGTTGTGTTACCCCCTCACACTGCTTTCAGGGATGGAGGTAAACTTACTTCAATAGGGACAGCTGTTGGAGGCACAGGAGTGTACTGGGGAATGTAGGTCCCTTGCATAGGTGCAGCAGCAGTCATGTACTAGAACAAACCAAAGACAAATTGACATTAGAAAACTATAGTTGCAAAAATAATCATACTGGAAGCGTGACACCGTTTCTATTTTCTGTATGAAATTTGCTGATTCATGTATAGTCTTGTTTTGATTGAGGATTTTAATGAATTGTAAGATCACCTTCTAGCTATTAAAAATCATAATCTTGAACTTCAAAGTCAGGTCACACTTGAGTACAAGAAATACTGTAATCAATATCTTGCTGATATATTCAGATTGTATCACTGTTTCACGTACTTCTTCAAATTGAGACTCCTATTTGTTTTTATAAACAGAACAGTAAAGAGGCACGACTATATATATATATATATATATATATGTATACATATACACACATACACAATATATATAATATTTAGAGAGACAGAGAGTCTAAACAATCTTTTGGAATCTTATTTGTCTTATCTTACAAAACACAAAGCATAGAATTTGACAGATTTATTCCTGCCCATAATTAGCCCTATCATCAAGAACATTTGTGTTTACAGTTGTTTGTGATCCAAGACAGGAAGACATGTTTGGGAGCACCTGCTTTTGTACACAGTAGTCTTAACCAGATTCTTATGGATCATTTTTAATATCCAAAGATCTCTTATACAGATTTTGAAGCTGCTCCCAATTGTTATTACAGCAACATGTGTTACTGAACTTCTTTAAAACATTTTCTCTCCCAAGTACTACAAAAGAGTCTTTTTTTTTTTTTTCCTAATTCGTAAGTGCGTATGGATTTTGCAACAGATCGTTCAAGTTTTCAAATAAGGTATCAATATTAAGTTATCAGATCCACACATACTTTTCTTTCTACAATCCAGTCCCAACTGCACGTCTTCACTGACAAGAATCTCAGGATGTGCCCAATCACACAATGGACTGTATGACACTTCCACTACATGTTATCTTCAAAGACACATTGAAGATCTGAATCAGCCCAGAATATATTTGATGAATTTCAAAATGAGTTAAATATAGCTTTGCTTCCTGGCAGGCTTGGGAAGTGTTTGAAGGATTTATTCTGCTGTTTATAGTAAAATTTGCATTTAAAGAACTCACCTCAATTCTAAACTAACTGTCTGGTTTGATATGCCTGTCACAAACACGCATTATAAAATTACAAAGCAGGGTACAGACTCTGCAGCAGTGCTGGAGAATGGAAAATTGGGAGTCTAAGAGCTCAATTCTCCAATCTTCATTTGAATAAAAAGAAAAACAAGCATTTAAATGAAATTGGTTTCTGATGGAAAAAGCAACGAGAAATATAGGTGACATAAAATGTACACTTGCAGTATAAGCAGCATGTTGTTGTGTTGAAAATCATTACATTATTCACGAATACAAATTCACAGCATTTTCCTTCCCTTCAGGCAGAGGGACAGGAATTTCCCCAGTGCATGTGTGTCTGTATCAGGCCACGATTTTCAGCAGCTCCTTTTTCTTCTTTTTTCAGAATGAGAACTTAATTCAATACTTTTTTTTTATGAACACTAACCCATCAAAGACATTAGGCCAATGATCCCTATTGTACTCAGTGCAGTTGGGTTATTATCCTGCCTTAAGGAATTACAGCAAGGCGTTTCAGAGCTGCTTCATTCTGCTTTGTAAAGCTGGGATTACATCTACTCTGCAGTGTTGTTATGTGTCAATATTTAAGAATAACCTGAAGCACTCTTACAGTTCTGCAAAGACCTACAAGCATTTTAAATACCTGCGTAGCCTAGCTTCACTCGAATTTATAAATATCTTAATAACAAGTATTAATGTAAAGACTAAATTGGCCTTATTCATCTTAAACTTCCTCAGAGTTTTTCCCTGAACGCAGCAGATCAATGCAAGGCTCAAGAGGTGCAGTTATTTGCCTTTCCCTTACCTTGCACATAAACATATACAAGTTTCAATGCATGGATCTCAAGTTATTCACCTGACTTGTAATTTAGGCCTTGCCCCTTTTTACAAAATCCTCTGACATTGAGTTATGCAGTACAACAACTGAAACTGTCCAGACATTACTTGATGTCTTTGCTGGCTCTCAAAGCACTGCTCTAGGTAGTGCAAAGGAAAGGAACATTCCAGTTGTGCCAGACTGTATGAAGAACTGCAGGAATGTGACTTCTCCCTGTATATGACATATTCCGCTTGTATTAATGTTCACTGTGGTGGTGGTTCAACCTTTTGATTAAATCCCTTGTAGCTCTGCAATTAAAACAAGTTATATGGGCAAAATTAGTTGCACCAATGGCATAAAAGGAATAATTCTTTTGGCAAATAATTTGATCCTGATAAAAGTTAGTCAAAGCTTAATCCAGCAGAGGTGTTCTGCTGCTTAATGACTGGCCCTTGAACACAACAGCAGACTGCTCCGTATTACAGGTACACACATTGTGTCCTTCATACAAATTGAATTTCAAAATATTCCTAATGTAATTACCTTTATGAGTTAAAAAACACCCTCCTCATTTCAGAAAAAATTATCCGGGGCAATAGTTAAACATGTTAGCAGTGCTTGGAACTGATTCTCTGTCTCCCCATACTCTTGCATAAGGATCCATCAAGGCTTTTGTAAAAGACTGCACAGAACTACAAAGAACAACTGGGGCTTAATTCTCAGAGATACATAATTGGTCTTAAGTATTTAAACTCTGCTTAGGTACAGAGGGAATCCCAAATGAGATCACATGAATTCAGGAGTGCCTGCCCTGGTGGATCTATTTTCACCAAGGGAAGCTTAACACTGAGAAGCTGCTCTAAGCTAGTCTGTTTATGTAAAGTATAATGAAAGAGGAAGACAGATTCATTTTTGTTAAAACTCACATTAGCTCAATCAAATTCACATGCATTTATTCTGTTTATGAGGAACATAATCCTAATCCTTTCTCTCACAGGTTGAATACCTTAAAGATTACCTAGTGCTGAGGTGGGTATCAGTGAACTCTAATTAATACATTAATAGCTTTGGCTAATGCAAGAGATGAATTTCTCTTGATGAATATTCATGCTTAATAGTTAGCTGAAAAGTCACTATAGAACAGGACTACAAAGTTTCCTGAAAACTGCATTTCAGTTGCTTCCACGGTCAGCACAGACCGAGCCCCCTGGAGTCTGTCTCTCTCCCTGGATCCCCTTGTCACTTTACCTAGCTATTCTGTAAAATGCAATGCTCTAGAAGGGGTGAAGTGACTTCTGCTGGAAGACGTTGGGAGGTGGAAAAATGGCTCTGAAAACTGGTGAGATTCAGAAGGAAAGTTAAACAACTGATGACCACCCTACACAGTACCACACAGGATGAAATTCTGCTTTATGGACATACCCTAGTTCATATGGCTTCCCACCTACCTCAAGAAATGAACATAACCTGGATGTAGACAAATGGCAAAAAAGAAGACATCTCTGTCACAAAACTGCCACTGAGATTTATCTTCATGAACCTATAAACTCCATAAATGTTGCTTAAGTTTTCTGTCCACATGTATGCGTTATACAGCATGTCTCACATGATCAGCTTACCAGTACCCACTTAATTCCACTAAGCATTAGTATTGAAAGCATTGAAATAAGAGAATATGAAAAATCCAAGCCCATTATTTCTTTGTCATACTTTTCCATGAGGATTAAAGATTCTTGAGCAAAAATGTGAACAGTTGTTCAACAAAGTATACACACAGAAGAAGAAAATAACGTTCACTCTTCCTCAACCATACAGGCTGTGTGGGTCTAAAAGGAGAAGCTGATCCTTCCTAGCAGTAAAATGCATAGTGACTCTACAGGCATAGATGATGTATCTGGAGAGCACAGGGAAGCTTGTTTGGCATTTTGATTCTTTAAAAGCTGACAATTTCTACTACAAAAAAAAAAAAAAAGAAAAAAAGGGAGCATTACTGATAATTTACTTAACTTGTTTATAAACAAATAGTCTCTTCACAGAGAATATAGAGCCCATTGTTACAGTTGGTGTTACAGCTGGAAAGATTATTGTGATGAAAATGGGAAAAAAAACAAACAAGGAAGGAAAGCTCACCTGTATCTGAAGATCTAGGTTCACAAAAAAGACTCCACAGAGGGGGAACCTCCAGAAGGAGACCCTTCCTGAGATGGCAGGCAGCCCTTAAATGGCATCTAGCAGGGTCACACAGCTGAATCGCCTTCACCTGTGCTCCCACGGCTGACTCAGACCTTTCCTCAGGTGATCAGTGGTTCAGGCTGTGACTCAACAGCTCCCATACAGCCCATGTTCTCCGCACTGAAGATGTACAGTATTACAGTGTAACGCATGCTTTGCAGTACCTCACTGCTTCACTCAGATCGCACTTACCAGGGCACCAGTTTAGCCCGTATGCTACATCAGAAATTCTGCTCGCACCTTGTTCTAATGAGATTTTTGTTTTTACCTCCTTGAAATTCCTCGTGTGAAAAATACATAGGTAGAAAATAAGAAAGCAGTGATGCACCTGTTCTCCTTTTAGCTATTACCCTGCACAACTACAAGGAGTTAAATGAAGAGAGGTAACAGATGAGGTGCGATGAAAGGACAAAATGAAACTGTGGGAAGGATCATTATTAATTCAGAGGGCAACATCAGATCTTACTGATCTGAAAACAGTGTGGTATCCCTGCCTGGCTCCAGCAAGGCTTTTTGAGCCTGCAGAAAACACTAAACACATAACGGTGGCAAAAGAGAAAAAAAACAAGGATTAAGCAGCTGCCTGCACCAGGCAGAGCAAGGGAGTATATTGAGGAAAGACAACGGTTTCTCCCATCAAAGGTGGAATTGAGTGACATGCAGGGAATTTGCAATTTATATCAAGAGTTAGGTGCAGATAATGCCCAGTTATTCATTTGTCACAGCCAGCCTTTATTGGGCCCAAGCTAGCAAAGAGTCTGGTAAATGCTAGCAAGTGAGATACATTGCAAATGCTTCTTATTCTAGCCGTTAATTGCTGAGCTTCAACTGAAACAGTGCCTGAAAGAGTAAGCAACTATTGCAAGACTTCATTTATACCCCCAGTAGAATTTGGACACACACAGTTTAAATTCTGAAGGTCACCTTTAGCAGTAACATAAGAAACCACTCTGAAGTACAGCTCTGTGTGTAAGCCTAGTTGCCTGTGAAATAGCACAGCTGTGATTGCAAGAAGGCTACTAATTGTATGCTAACTCTCTTGACCACTATGAGTACTGTGAGATATTACAGAGTGGCAACAGTGGATAAGCTGATCAACACTAAACAGATCTTCTGCAACTAAGAAAATCAGAATTCACAAAATGTGACATTAACATGTCAGTTTGTAGTAGATTCTGAAACTGAGAGCAACGCTTCCTCAGGATTAATATGCTTATTAAGCACACAAGCAGCAACGAGCAAGTAATAAGCATAGAAGAAAAGGCTTTACAAAATCCATGTGAAAATTCATCTTTCTGCTGTTTGCTTTGTTTTTCTAGAAACATCTATCTGTTTCAAGAATCAAAGATGGCTTTCCTGATTTCATTGACCCGTGTGCTCCTGAAAAGGCACAGAGCCCTTTCAGCCAAGGTTAGAGACAAACTGCAGAATCCCTATACCAGTTTTGCTGGTGAGCATTTGCCCCCACAGCAGCCTGCTGTGGAGAGATTAAATGGGTCTTATGAGAGTAAATGCTAACCCATGTATCTGAAATGAGCAGGGATTCCAGAAACCGATCTTTGGTGATTATTTGTGGTTCCATATCACTGCATGGGCTACAGTACAGTGATAATGACATAGCTTTTAGGATTCTGAGAATTACTGCCAGGATTTGTTTGTACGTGTTTTTTTATTTTATTTTATTTTTTTAAACCATCTGAGAAGTCTAGACACTGCATCACTAACAGAATTATGTGAAAACATTTGCATTGCTGGAAAACTGAAGAAAATGAGACTGTTGGCTGGATTTATTTTTACCACTTTTTTTTTTTTTTTTCCCTCATGAAGGAAACCTGCCCTCTCACTTTTAAATCTCTTTCCCTGCAAAGAAAAACTGCATCTCTCATAGATCCCTGGGAGGTGGTTATGACTTTAATGAAACATAGAATAAAACAGCTGTATTTTTTTTGTCCCTGGTTCCACCTTCTCATTTGAAAATACCCTGTTTTCCAGCAGAAAAGAACATTGTCCTGCTGTGTCCTCTTATCCCACAGTCCAGCAGGGAGATGCAGAAACTCAGGAAAAAGACCATCTACTTCATCAGTGCCGGTAGCGGCTCGATGAAATACAATATCCAGCAGCCACAGTTTTTACTTTAAACTTCAAATATCTTTTGCTACCCAGAAGCATTCTCATCTTCCAGCTCAATCCTGTAATTATTCAATGGCTGTTATTAATCTTAGTTTTTTTTTCCCAATTAAAGAGTATGAGAATAAAAGCTATGGAGATTTTGCATATATTACAATATTTTTGCTAATAATTATAAGCCTGGTCTAAAATGTAAAGCTATTTTACCGCACAATTACCAAAGTCCTATCAAGAATAGCACTGTCATTCAACAGAATCTCATCACTGGGCCACTGCACTCATTGTTCAGGCAGAGAATAAAAATCTTTACAAGATTTAACCTTCCTTCCCTGCTGCTCAGTAATATGAATGTATTTAGGAACACTGGCTATCACTTCGCTTTCAACCTTCCTAATGAGATGTTACCTAATTCTCGGAGCAAGTTAAATGAAGGTAGAGAGAATAATAACTTTAAGAACTATATTTACAAACTAATCTCCTTTTCTCTTCAGGACTTCTAAGCATCCTTCACAAATCCCTACCTTTGGAAATCAGAGTAATGCAAAGGTATCGAAGAAAGGAGCAGATAAGCTAAACCCCCTATAGTTAATGGTCTTTTCTTTTATTTCTGAATTCAGGCCTGCTACTAAAGCAGAGTAATCAGGATTAATCAGATAAAAACTATTTAGAGTAAACAAATGTGAGAACAGTCAGATCACTGCATACAGCTGTGTACTAGCATACAAAATACTACGTTTGCAGAAACTGTAGGTAATGCAAAGAGCAATCCAGGAATGTCTACAGAAGCAGATAAATCAAAAATCAGCACATTCATCCTAAGCAGATTTTAGACTCTGACGGCTGGTATTAGAATGAAAGCTAGTGAAAATCCCAGGTTGTATTCAGATATCTCACTAGTGTCTGAAAAGACAGAAAATGGAAGTAAAACCATCAGAATGTGCAAATGAAGTTCCCAATTTGATATCTTTCACTAAAGGCAAGTGAAACTCCTTTTAGGATAATTTCTTTACATGAAGTTGTTCACATAATGTTTTTCAGCCTGTATGTGGCTATGGAACGCAGCCTCAGATAGACAGCGATGCTGGTAGTCACTGTCAGTGGACCTAGTTCTGTGATACTTTCGTTCTTGTCATCCTTGTGACAGTCTCCACTGTAAGAAGAGATCTAAGGGGACTGTATAGAACTGTACATGGACTCTCCATGCATGACTGCACATATGAATAGCCTCAGGATGCAAAAATTGCTTTTTTGCATAATTCTTAGTATCTAATGGGTCTGATGAATACATTTGCAAGAGAGCAAGAATACTCCTGTGCTTAAAAAGGAGAAAGACTCTGGCATTGCACTTTCAGTTCATGATTTTTCAATTTTTTCAATTCTTAACCAGTTATCTAGAAAATTAGCTTTTTTAAATTTTTCCTAATACCCTGTATGTATCTATTCTGTCAATGTACATTATGACATCTCAGGATAAGTTTTCTAGCATGGGTTAGAGTATGATTTATTAGACTGTCTTGACTGCAGCACCCTATATAAAAAACAGGGTACAGTGACTATATCATAACAAACGAGTATACTGCACCAGTCTTGGGAACTCAGGGTCAGTAATCATAGAGATTCTGTTACATTCTATTCTTTTTTTTTTTTTTTTCACATTCTGTATACTGAAAAATAAAGGTGTGATACAGCAGAATTATAGCTGCTTCTTCTGAAACGGAAATTCCCTATACACCCCAATGGCTAGAAATTTCTATGAATTTCCATCTGAATGCAATTCCATCAATTAATCCTTGATGAATGGCTGCTAGCAAGAACAAGGAAGCCTGATCTGCATATTATATTTTCAACCCAAGTAAACAAATAACCGTGTCAGTGAAACTCTCAACACATGAGCATGTTAAGCTATTATTAGTAACACATCCATTTATATGAACAAATAATTGCTTTTTAGAGGTAAACGTATCTTCCAGAGGCTATTACATCTTCATGAATTTGAGGAGCTAAAGAGGAGACGAGTGTCTCCAAACATCCACATAGTATGGATGAATCTGTTAATAAAACAAAATGAGAACTGCTTAGACTTATTAAACTATAGTTGTTCATTAATCACATACACCTTCCATTTGCTCTTTCAGATTAGGCTTAAGAGTGGATCAATTGTCCATAAAAAAAAAAGAAAAAATAGTAAAAACACACACAAAAAAGGTACCTGTATTAGTACTTCTAATTAATATTAGAAATTTAGTATTTCTAGTTTTCCGGTTTCCTGGAAACAGGACTAATTTCTTCAACTGCCTGATCGAAACACAGTAGTAAGATAATAGCATTGTACCATCAAACTACACCTTGGCTATTCTTAAAAGAAGCTGAAATACAGTATTACTTTGTCTCTAGAAGATCCCTCCAATCTAAAATATTTTGATAAGCTGTAATGAAGGGTATCACTGACTGTAAAAAAACAAAAAATCATCTCAAAGCTTCATAGAAAACAGCTGTCTGCATGCTGTATTTAGAAATTTGCCAATCCAATGAATACAAAATACCTTGCAAGTGTAGTGTGTGTTTCCTTTTGGGGCTCATACTGGCAGCTAACAGGGGCAGCAGGGATAACTTAAAAGCCAGCCTTCCTGTATTTATGGTGGACATGAAATACCAGGGTTGGGCAGGGTGAAATGCATTCCCTGTCCTCTACGGGATTTGCTGGGCCCTCACACCTTAGCACAAAAGCAAAAGCATGCTCCTATTAGGTGTGTTTAGCCAAATCTCCTGCCAAACATGCACTCAGGCCTTCCAAGATGCTCAAACATGGTATTGGGATGGCTTAGCATGGAGTCTGCAAGCCCCAGGAACTAAATTCTATCCGGAACTTGGGTGAAGCTCTGAAAGATTTTTGTCTCCTCCTGCGCACCTGGGAACCAGCAGTCCCTGTGCAGGCTTTGAGCTGGTGTCCTGCTTTTCTTCCAAGAAATCCCACCATGTTACCTGCACAAAGCAACATTTCTAGTCTTTTCCAACTTGTCAGCCACATGCCTACTAGGACTCATCTCTTTCTAAGTGAGCAGACCTGTAAGGCAACTCATCAAGAGATCTGGAAGCCAGCCCAAATCATTGGACATGGTAAGGCTGCTCTGGAACACAAAATCCTGGCTGTGTTCTGCAGCTGCTGCCTGAAAGCTGACCTGGAGCAGGACAGTAACCAAGAGGGATGTTTATACCAGTTGGCAGCTGTCAGGATCTTGGGGAGTGTATTTTGTGTTGCAAACACCATGAGTCATTGTTTCCAAAATTTAATTTTTGCTTGGAATTTCTGGTACATGGGAGAATCTTTCTGTTTTGAGGTTTTAGAAGATGAATCAGAATGAAACCAAATTTTGTAAAACAAATTTCCCACAAACTGGAAATCCTGAATGTTACTCAGCTAGCTCCTCTTCTGTCTGTAACTTAGTCAGAAGTATCATCCACGGTCACAATTGCTCAGGATAAGAAAAATACAAAGTTTTAACCTTTAAGGGTTGATGGCAACTTTACCACATCTCAAGTACTATGCTTAAAAATAATGCAGAACAAAACAGAGTTTCTCGTTAGCCTATGAATTTGTCTGTTCAAATCTTTAAATGTATTTACATTGTCATTAGCTCTGTCAGATGGCAGGGCTGTGAAAGGTGGCTGCAGAATTTTGTGAGGGCTTCATTTTCCCGTTATCCACAAAACTCTGAAATTATCCTGGGAGAAAGGTCCCCTTAAAGTTAATGCTGATGCTCTACTGTGACAGTGTTAGAGTATTACAGAGGCTGTCAAGTCTCCTAATTACCGGCTGTGGGAGGATCCCTGAAACATCAGCACCATCAGCTCTGGGACTGCATAATCAAAGCAGAAACACTGCCTATTAACAGGGTGCTGGCTAAGTGAGCTGAACCACATCGCATGGCCATGTCATGAGCTTGTCTGAAATGGAATGTGTTACACTGTTGAACTCCTGAACTTATTTTGTGGTAAAAGTTATACAGAACCTCTTCAAGTTTGTCACTGTTTAATCCAAATGACAACGAAAGGAAGGAGAGAGGGAGAGAAATACAAAAAAGTTTTTTAAAAAAGAACAAAATGAAAACTGAAAGAAGGGAAAAAATACCTGATCAGTCAAAATGCAGTCATCTCACTTTATCTTAAACTTTCTTGTTTTGCCATCTAACTAATTCCCCCTGAAGGTGCCTTGAAGAGGTCCCTTCAGAATTTATATCATCTTTAAGAACTGCTTGTCTTTCACACTACTCCATGTACTGTTTCCATTTCCTGGTACAGAGATGCTTAATTTTGTTTGAGAAAATGTGATCAGCACAGCTGGTGAGACACAAATGAAGCAATCACTTGATGCTTCAGCTCTGAATCCACTGTGTATGGCAACTGAAGTCCTAGGCAACCTGAGGTTTTTTGTTTTTTTTAAGTGAAAGTAAACACCTTTTCACCATAATGCATAATTTAATATAGCTTTATGGGTGTGCTTAGTACTTATTTTTCCCAGAATCACATTAACAATGCTTGAAGGGGCCAATAAAACAGATGTGTCTCAGTGCTGGTAGAATAGCAGCATTCCAAAGTTGTTTCTATAATTCCTTCAGTGGTGGCTTTCCAAAGGAGTCAGAGTCAACTCATATACATTCAAATTATATACAATTACCAATTTGTACAAATCTGTGCTTAAACAACCTTTTACTGTTCTGAATAATAAAAGCACAAATGCCAGGGTAAGAATTGAAACAGTATGTTGTTTTTTTCTTTCTTTCTTTCTTTCTTTCTTTCTTTCTTTTTTTTTTTTTTTCCTGTTTTAGGGTTAATAAAGTCCAGGCTAAGTGAAAAACAATCCATTTCATTGGTAAAAAGCTCTTAATCAGTCTTGTCCTCACTCTTGGTGTACTGATTATGAATATTTTTAAGTAGGGCTAAAAAATGCATAGCCGTACTCTCAGGTAAATGCCTGAAAGATGAGGAAGCTGTTATGGTGGTTCTCATTGCTGTGTTCACAGCATATTCCAAAAGAAAAAAAAAAAAAAAAAAAAAAAAAAGGAAAACAAAGCACAACAACAAAATCTCTCCAACTTCCTCCCCACCTCAAATTCTGATAGGAGACGGAATATGAGAAAGATAACTCTCACACAGAACACACAGAACCAACACTGGGGAAGACATTAATGTACATATAAATGCCTCTATTTCCTCTTTATAAAGTGCCTTTTATATGACTAAGGTGTCCAAACAGCACTTAAGGAGCCATAGCAAAATGCCTCACAGACAGGTGTGATAAGTTATGGCTCAAAACATTTGCTTGCCAGACAGAAAGGGTGACTTCTTTTTCTGTTTTTCAATCTGAAAATCCTTTAAGGTAAACTCACTCCATGTCCGCTGGCATGCAGCCATTTTTCTATAAGCTCGTATTACAATGCTGCATTTCTAATGGATTGGGTATGGTGCTTTTCCATTTTGCTAATGAGAAAAGCTAAAGGCCATTACTTGTGATTAAGATCCCAAGGGAAGAAATGTGATGTGTATATTACCAGGCCATACGTAAAGGAAGCATGTGGCATTTCTAATCAATCAGATGAAGGATAGACAGAAAAAGTCTTATCCTGTGCCTGCAGAGGAAGAAGATATAGGGAGAAAGAAACTATAGAAAGTGTCTTTAAAAGGTGACTTACAGGAATCAGTTATAATGATATTAGTATGATCAATGACTATAGCTACTATCTGGGAAGGATGTAATTACCAAAATGAAAACTTTCAAATGGGAAGCCTGACCAAGGGCAGAGGTACTGTCATATTTCTCAGAGTGCTGGCAGCTCCCACCCAAGCAATGCATTACCTTGTCCCTCACAAGCATAACAGCACTGCCCGGCTGAGCCTGGGGAGCTCATTCAGGGACAGAAGGAGGGAGGGGGTCTCAAGCTGTGCACCCAGATCAAAAGAACAGTGAAGTCTTGTTCCAAAGGCAAATTCACGATAAGAAAAGGAAAGGCTGGGAAAAGGGAGAATGGAAAAAGAGCTCCACTATGACTGGCTTGATAGAAAGTTTTGCAGTCCTGCATGTTTGAATAAACATTTCAACTGAAAGGAAATATTACAGAGCAGCAAACTATTTGTTGTGGAGGGGATCAAACTAAAAAGCATGCTAAGAGAGGAGCTCATGCACCTACATAAGGATACTCTGGAATATCTACAAAGATGTTTGAGTGTGCAATTTCTACATGTTTAATCTCAACTGCATACATTGTTTTCCCAAAATTTTACCTAGCTGAAATGCAAACTCTAGAGGGATTTTTCCATCATTTTTGAGTGGCTGTATAGTTACAGCTTGAATATGCTTCAAGACACATACTCCAAATGGCAAATGAAATGAATAGAGTTTGGAGCGTTCTATGAGTGGACAAGGTGCTCTGAATGTGTCATAACACATAGTCAGAGCTGCAGACATAGTATTTATAATAAATTAATTTCCTTTAATGCTATAGATTATTGCTCAGTATTAAAACTGACAAAAATTCTAACAAACTACATCCTCTCAAATGGAATATGATGTGGTAGGTCAATGAAGCATTACTGTCTACAGTGGCAAAACTGTTACAAGTGGTAAGGCCAATGGAGAGACAGTGTAATATATCAGTAACTCTGCTTCATCTTTAATGCAATAGTCACCAGAAATGTCTCCTACCCTTCCTTAGATCAGAAGGCAACGCTGAGAGACTGTCTTAAATGTCAGTGACAAGGATGGAAAAAATAAGCGTCACAAGTGAGAAAGCCCGTCTACGGCTATTAAATTGAAATTAAATAATCTTTAGCTTTCCTTAATGGCATATATTAAAAAAAAAATAATGATGATGGAGGCCCTAACGAGTTATCAGTAAAATTCTCTGATCTTCTCTATTCATGTGAAAAGGAACACGTGCTGCACCAGGAGACCTCAGCCTGCACAGGCAAGTAAGCAGGACTGGTGAGAACAGCCTGCCTGCTTCTACAATCCACAGCCCATTTGCAGAACTGTTCTTCCCAGAAGGAGCTTGTAGCATCTATTTCTAAGCTAGGTTGTCCTTTCTGGTACTTTAAGGCACTTCTGGCTTTGGCACATGAACTGACAGAAAGCTCAAAGCTACCTTTTGCATTGGCTCTCATGGATCTGCAAAATGTTCCCTTCCTGTTTTCCTTTTACACTACAAATAAATAAATAAATAAATAAATAAATAAATAAAACACTGTGCAAATAGTTGCAATGGAGAAAATCCTAACTGCATGGCAGATTTTCTTTTTCAATAATATGACAAAGATGACAAAGTGCCCATTTTTCCATCAAGTAAATTTATACCACCACCTTTAAAACAGGAGGACTTTGCATGATTTACCTTACAAAAAAGGGTCAATGCTGACATATAAGTGCTACACTGAGCTCCCAAGCCTCAATTTAAAATACACGTTAGCATTGTTAACATTTAAAAAATGTAAAATTGGCTATTCACGAAATTGTAGCAAGGCATTTGCAGATTGCTCTCACTTAGTGGCTGATTTCAGGGGCGATGAATTTAATCTCAGGATGGGGTGGGGGTAGAGGGGATGTATCCAGTCTGTCCAGTGGTAATATCCCCCAATAGCCTCAAAGGAATTGTCATTTTGAACCGCAGCAGCATCTGCTTAACTGTTATCCTAGCCTCAGGACTGGAACTTTTTGCTTGTTGTGACGGATCGTGAGAAAGACTACACAGAGCATGAAGATGAAAACAGAGCAAGATTAAAGCCATAAAACACAACCACCAAGACTCAGCTGTCCACACTGTGACAGAACTCAAGGAAATAAAAATGCCAAAATATATCCGACATCCATGATGCACTTTGGCACAGGAATTTGGAACACTGACTTGATAGCAAGCCTTCAGTTTATGATCTTTTTCATTATTATTATAGAGGATTTGCTGATACTCTGAGTTAACGACTCAAATCTCAAATGAGATTATTAGTCAAGAAGCAATGAGTCCCAACGCTAGGCACATTAAGAAGTAAAACCAAATTCAACCAAAACTGGAAGAATGTATTCTTTACATACAAGAAAAAAGGCAGCAGTTAGTTCAGTAGCTATAAACCAGAACAGCTTACTGCTCATCGCAAGCACAGCCCGGGCTTGCCTTGAATGTCCTGCCTGCACCAGCAGCACTGCTGAGCCATCCAAGAAACGTTTGGCTGAAGTCCCTCCAATGTGTGCAGATGGAGTTAAAACATTTCCACAGAAACTCCACAGCTACATAGGCTGAACTGGTTACAAAGGCAGTGCTTCGAATTAACAGCAAGTGTTGCAATTTCTTAATTTGCAATGGGCCTAACTGTCTGTGAGAACCTCTGTGGAATAATCATGGTCCAGAGGCACTCACTCTTTACACTTCTGTGCCAGACTTGTAACTGCAATCATCTATTTCCATTCCTTGGAACACACATCCAGAAATGTGTGCAATAATATTAAAATCTTAACATTACAAATAAAGGCAGGACAATGTCGTGATGCCTAAGCCATATTCTTCTCCTTTGAAACATCTGAAAATACAGTGCTGATCACAACACTTGTATGAAAATTAATGAAAAGAAAAAAGTGGATTAATAAGCCTGAAATGTATCATTCTTTTTCTTGCCTTCTGCTGCAGGTTAATTACTTTACACTATTCCATCAATCATTTTTGATTTCCAACTCTTTAACATTTAGTTTGAAACAAAGGATAAAAATTTTGGGAAGGTCAGTGGTCTTCTGCTCTAAATAGTTCAGGCACAAGCTATATAAATAAAACAAGGAAATCTCCTTGTTCAACTCATACCACACACTGAATGGAATGTGTTTCTATTAACTCTTATTTCTCCATGTCCTATAACAAAGTTGTGGCCAATTGTGCTATTTACTAATTATTAATAAATCTTCTGGACAGTGTAAATGAAAAAAAAAAAAAAAAAGTATTTTTATACCAAAGGAGAAAACCTCAATTAAAATAAAAGAAATTATTGCCAACTTCGCAATGAAGCCATTTTATACCAAAAACATGTTTTTTTTTTCGAGAAAAGTGTGCTGTCTTCACAAGAAATGAGCTTTACTAATAGGTAGTTAGGAGCAGCTGCTCATTAAAAGAAGAGCAGCAAAATAGCTTTTGCTATAAAATTACACTTGGTTGGTAAAATTCTGAGCACCAATTTGTATTCCGGGTCTAGACCAGGTGACAACATCTGTGGGAATGCCATCGTAGCCAAAAACTCAATTTACCTCATTATTATACTTTTGTCATTCTGATTAGCACTGCCAAAAATGATCATGGACGTAAAAACAAATTCACTCATTTTTCAGCCCCATGCAGGTGTTCAGGTGGGAAAGGTTGGTAGCAGAGCAGAATCATGGAAAAAAAAAAAAAAAAAAAAAAAGGAGAACACAGGAATAGTTCAGCCTTTATTGGCTGAAAAAGTATTGGTTGAAAAATCAATTGGGAAATCGCAACCTTTCTGGTCTACCCCACAAACCCTGTGCACAGTGTGGATTGGAAGGCAAGACGACATAAACAGGATGAAATTTTTGCGTCAGTGAAATCAGTTTACATCTCAGAAGTATTACACTGATTTGAGGGAAATCCTCAAGAGAAACACATTCAGAATAGGAAAACAGGGAATTGAGATTGGCTGATGAGTAATAATTTGGGCATTTAGCTAATAAGCTTTTAGGAAGCTGGCCACTGCTATATTAAATTTGATAAAAATAAGAAAGCAAAATTGAGTGTGCATGGGTATGCCTACCACATTCAAAAGCCATAACAAATCCCAAAGGACAGAGCAGTCCTCCTTGGGACTGGAAAAGGATTGTGCCTCTTTGAGATACAATTACTCCCTGGACTCATCCCGGCATGGTGCAGCTCTCATTTGCCACACAGCAGAAATCTGCCATGCTCAACAGTTCATTTACCTTGCTAGAAAAACAACTCAATTCAGCAAACTCCCAAATTCACTCGATGCAGCTGCTCTCAAACCCCTTGTTACAGTTTAATGAAATGTGCTGACTGAGCTGTTTCATAGTAAATATTAGTTATAGCAGAACTCACCTCCCAAATTGAGTCTTTTAGGAGCAGGAGGATTCTGCATTGCTGTAGCACTGACACAGAATCACCCATAACTCACAAATAATAAAATACCATCTGAGGGCATAGAGGTTATTGCCATCAGCAGCTCCCTATAGAATTGTAAATCATTTGAACAAAGCTTACCCTTTTTTGAGAACTTCAGGCTACACACACAAGACACTAGTGTCTTACACAGGTACAATGAAGACTGCACCCTCAGCTACTTCATTTAACCTTGCTTCACAAATGAGTGAACCCTGAACAGGTTGCTCTTACCAGCCGAAAATAAGAAAAGTTCCCTCAAAACACTGGCAATTTGTCTTAGAGGAAGTTTAAACCTTAGGGCGATCAGCTTGCCAACCATCTGATAAGTCAAGTGGATTAACTGTGAAATACACTGTGCACTGAAGTTCAGTGGGGGTACACTGAAGGAAAAGCCAATAAAATTCAATGGAATATCATTTTTGCGAGCATCTGCAGATCCAGACCTTTGCCCAATATGTAAGTTATGTTATTTTTGTTGCTGTCATTACATTTTTAAAAAACACCGAACATCATTCAAATTAAATTCACTTTCAGCTCCATTCTATGTGCTTTCACTAATGTGGCACTGTGTCACCTTCAGAAATGCCGCAGCACTTAAAATCTAACGTTTCCATCCAGTCTTAGTGCTCCTGGAAGTGAAACTTTCCACATAAAAAAAATCCTGGGAATGTAATTCAAAGGTCGCTGCTCAAAGCAGAAACATTTTGCTTTACAAAATATATCCGCTCTACTGAATGAAAAAACAATTAAAAGCAAGCAGTACTAATCTACATACTTTGAAATAAACCAATTGTAGCTCTTGATCCCAATATTTTTTTTAATTAATTGAATACTGAGAATAGTTAACTTGCAGAGTATGTTACTTCTCCACTGTGTGAACTTGAGGTATTGAAAACAAAGTGTTATTTTGATTCACAGCTCATCGGAGTCTTGTTATATCATGCTCAGTGAACATTTTCTAAAGTTTTCATAATTTCCTGATTTCTCCACAATTAAATGAATAGAAAATAAGAATTAATTATTTTTATTACTTGTTTTGAATTGAAGTAACAATGTTTCTTTGCAAATAAAAACAGAGATGAAAACAGGCTGTTTTGCGTCAATGCCAGAAAATCCCACTTGCAGGTGTATGGCCCAACAGAGTTCTGGATGTTCCAATTAACAACCATTCCCAATTCATTTCAGAGAGCTAGGCAAGCTCTAGATATATCACAGATTTCTGCAAGACATTCATACTTTCCCTATTTTGCCCTTCATTTACCTATATTCTGTTGTATGCAACTGCTGTTGCCTGTCACCTTCATGCTCTTTTGTTCCGCCTAGAGTTTTACAACCTCTTGATTGAAGTTGCTATAACCCAAATACCTCACCTTTAACAAAGCTGATACTAT
This sequence comes from Lagopus leucura, assembly GCF_019238085.1. NCBI lineage: Eukaryota > Metazoa > Chordata > Aves > Galliformes > Phasianidae > Lagopus > Lagopus leucura. The sequence continues at coordinate 12,267,797 of NW_024962334.1, forward strand.
ATAAAGGACCTCAATAGTGCTAAGCAGACGCTAGTCACTCTTCTGCATAATTTGTCTTTCTTTCCTGCTGAGGATACAACTCCTTTAAGAACTCAGAACTTGTTGCTGTGCTTACAGCTCAGTTATCAGCCACCTGCAGTTTATAAAGACATGGCCACAGGATTGTTTCCCAACGCTTGGCAGAGCAGAACTGTGGACACACCAGCTCTGGAAGACACGCCTTGCCTTTCACAAATCACAGTTTGGCAAGACAAACCTCACCTCCCTAAAATCTCAAACTTGCCTTCGATTATGGAGGCCTTGCAGAGTTTTTTTTTTTTTGAATCACCGATAAATTGGATTTCTTACTTTTCTAGAAAGCCATATTTATCATTTCTATCATCTGAGTCTACTTTCAATACAGGCAGGAAAATAAAACCAAGTTTCATCCAAATAAAGCAAAGAGTTATGTATTTGCTTACAAAATAGAGAACACATTTACAACAGAGAAACACATCAAGAAAACACAGATGACAGACCTGGCTTTCAGAGTAATTTTGTTTCCTAATTTTTGTTGAATTTGTCAGTTATGGTTCTGGCAGGATGTTACAAACCTAGAATTATTTCAAGCTCTTAACCTTTTATTTGTTCCTTTTTTCATTAAAATCATATCCAATTTAAAACCAAATCAAGTTGAACTAAACCAAGCTTCTCTCCCCCAAACCAAAACCTCCCATGTTATCTGTGACATCAACACAATTGCACATGAATATGCATGCTTTGTACACTTTTCTTTCCTCTTCACATTCAAAGCATTTAGGAAATGGTCTACTAAAAGCTAACAAAATTTTGAGAAGACATATGAACGAGTTCTGGGAGTAGGACTAAAAGAGAGCCTTTTGGGGATATGCTGCAGACCACTCTCTGTAATACTACATGTTTTATGCCTTTCACTTTCTCTTCATTATGGCAGAATAAAAACGTTCACTTTATAAACAGTGCATTGCTATCACGAAATAACAAACTGCTTTAGAAAAGGTATACATATTCCTTGTCTACACAAACTTCTAGAAATCACAGACTAAAACTGCCATATATAAGAAAATACTGCTGAAACCAGACTCTAAATATTCTAGCTCACGGACTCAAAGTCAAGCTGCAAAATACTCGTCATTTTTAGGAACTGCGTTTGTCAGATGAAGAAAATGAAGTTATATTAGCTATAGCTACGTAGCTATAGCTCCTTTAGATGATACTTTTTGGTTTGCTGTTTCATTATTCTTGCTTTGTTTTAACGTATTTTCACCACAGTCAGGAAGTCCTTCTCCAAGGGAATGTGGGCTACTGTTGCTTTGGAGTCAGTAGCTGACATCTCACAGAGAGCTGTGAAGTGCTCAGCAAAAGCATTTGTTCATTTCTGGAAGTCTTACATGAGGGTAAACCTTAACAGAAAACAAAGCCTACTAACATGCTGGGCTCATATGAAGGGAAGCTTGAACAGAAAGTAGAATTCCCTCTGTGTTTATTCTGCTTTTATGTTTCTCTTCTCTGGCATACTTGCACATAAAGGCAAGTGGTAAGCCACTACTGACACACTGGAAAATCAAGCTGAGCTGAGAAGAGTAGGGGAAATGCTAGTGAAAAAAGATAAAATCTGTGTACTGAAAAATGCCATCTAGTTATTCCAACTATGGTCAAAGATTGACTGCGGAACTGATGCGGAGACAACTGGTTAGAAAAATCCTCATCTACATGAGGACTGATCAGCTCAGTTCTCACAAGAGTCAATGGGACTTGAATATGGTCCAAAGGGTAAAAGAACACATCTTCTTTGTTCACTCTATACACCTATTTGGCCTATACTGCCAAATTAAATTCTACACTGCTGTTTGACCTCAAAATGTTTGCTTATAGAGAGACTGAATCTATTTTTAAGACTGATTGATAATCTATTTGTCTTAATAGTGGCAATGAAGTCCAGAAGCTGATTAAATGCTTCATCAAAAAGTTATTTGTACCCTGATGACTGCTTGAAATTTGGTGCTTTTGAGTTGCACAGAGCAGCCTTTTTATTTTAAGATACATATCAGGCCAATGGAAGCTGCCTTTCAGGAGGCTCTTTGGCAAGGAGAGTGCAAGAGGAGTTTTCTATATAAATCTGGATAAGCTTATACTGTTTTATCTTTCCCAATGATACCTTCTAAAAAGGATCTCCTGTCCCAAGAGATTAATCACTCATACTTGACCTGGGCCGTCGCTGAATAAATGGACATAAGGATGATCTTCTCACTTTCTACTTGAACTACATTAATTTAATTTGTAATTGGTTCAGTCCTATATTTTCCACAAAACAGTAACTGAAACAGTCAGTCAATAGTTAAAACAAAAGAGCTCCAAGATTAACATCTGATAATGCGAAAGGCACAAGGTTGCAAAGACACTTTCCTCCTGTAGCTCTCTGGGGACCTTGAGACAGAATAACAGACATTGTGTTTTTCTGTAATAAGGCCCTAAATAACGGGAGAATGTGATAATGTTTCTGCTCCATGTAGCTGTAGTATGTGCAAATAGAACTGCAGATTAAAAAATAAAATAAAATAAAAGCACACAACCCTATCTAACAAAGCAGTTATTCTGTTGAGGCCTTTAGGTGACATTTCAAACCACTAGTGACCATGGAGTATCCAAACGAAATAGAAGATAAAAAGCTTATAACAAGCTTGTTGTTCCATAGAAGGGTTCTGTAGATACCATCAGCTCTACTGGCAACAAAAAGAGCTAACAAAGTGAAAGATAAGACTGATGTACCAGCGTAACAAGCCTGTTATTCCATGGAGAGATCTCTTTCAGGTTATACTCTAGATCAGGAAAGATGAGTTAGGATGGTTTGCAGTTTCAGCAGAATCCCATGTTGCATCAGTACAGTTCTTCTACCTGGCTGCATTTTTAATACAGAGTTATACAGAACAATTAAGCAATTTTTGATGCTACTGTTTCTTTAAAAGCTCAAAGGAGGGTTTACTTTATAAGTTGCTTACTTTGTTTCTAAATTAGAAATCTAAAACTGAGTGATCCGTCTGCAAGCATGAAGAACAATTAAACAGCATGGTTGAGACAGTAGTTTTAGTAAAAACCCTCGCTTCTACCCATCCTTCTATTTGTGTGGGCCTCAAAGGTTTAAGATAAAACATGACTACACTGAGACAGTTTTGAAACAGAGAGAAAAAAGCTGTCAAGGAAGACTAATAAAGGCTGTTTCAATATGATGAAGGAAACTGGTACTCAGGAGGTACCTGAAATGGATGCTAACAGCAGGAAGGAGTGAGAAACCCAGACTGGGAAAGTACAGAACAGAAAACTTCCTTCAGGAATGCACAGCAAAGGAGAAGGAATATAGCAGATCTCCTTTCTACTGAAACCTGTAGGTTACTGCTGCTGAAGGGCAAACTTATAAGTGCTGCAGTAAAAAGGAGCCAAGCAAGAGGGATTGAGAGCAGTGATCAAACTGCTCAGCTTTTATATTTCTAAAGGTTTTTGTATTATATCCATTCAGTCCATCAATCACAACTTTATTAAACCACAGAACAGATGTCAGATCAATGGCTGTATCGGAAACACTTTGATTGACAGGTTGATGATGGAACAATTCCAGCCTCCATACATTATTAAACACATACTAATGCTGCTCTTTCAAAGCCACCCATACTGACTCTCTTCTCTCTGTATAATACCTTTTTCAATAGCAGACCTAATTGTAGCTGAATATTACATAGGAAAAGCAAGACTTACAGTAATAAATAATAATAAACTAGTAAACAAAAGAAAGATTTCAAGGTTAAAACAGGTTGCATTATGCCCCTGGGCATTAAATTTTCATTTTAGTACAATTGTAGGAGCTATGGTTGGATTGTCAGCTTTAATCAGAATATTCAGTTATCACCTTTTTGTTGTAATCATGACATAATTTAAGTTTAGCTATTCTTTACATATTTGCCCTCAGCCAGTCCACCAGTACAAATCTGCTCTTTTTGAGTGAAGAGGTGTACATGAAAAATACATATAAATAAGGCAGAAATTGCCCCTCCGGCAATTTCTGTGCTTAACTCCAGATTTCAAGCAGATTTCAATAGGTGATCAGAGCAGTATGCAAACTGTATTTCACTGGCAGAAATTAATCTGAATTTCATAATGGTAGAAAAGGATTACGTTCTTGGTGGATGAAGCATAAAGCACCGTAACAGGGAGATTCTGTATGAAATTCTCTCATGGCACATGAATAGGGAGTGGAGCTGCCATGAACTGCAGTCCATCAGCTCCCCTCTGCTCTGTACCATTCTTCGGGCTAGTATACCTTGCAGATGTGTGATTTTGTAACGTGGCAGTGAGATCAGGTAGAGATGATCTGCAGTTTTTCACTTGGTCTGACATCTTGATGCATTCCCCTGATTGTGATCAGTATAGAAGCGAGATCTGATTTTACACAGACAGTTTAGTAACAGATAAATAGATGGGATAAACATGTTAAAACAGATAATAGAATAAATATGTAATCTTTGGTGTTTTAGAGAGGAAAAAAACTTTATATTCCTCTTCATGGCAAGTAGTTTCCTAACAAAATTACTTGTGAGTTTTGGGGCCAGTGAGAGAAGCTGCCCATATGAGTAGTAGGAAAAGGCTGTAGGAAAACTGTTCTGTTTTAGCAGATGAAATGATTGTTTTCTACTTTAAGTTAGCAGCTTCATCAGCATTTAGAAACACCCATGTGGTTGATGTCTAAGTAATCAAGTGAAGGAGTAACGGAAGTGACCGCTTCCTGGATTCCTATGGGCTTTAGCATAGGATTCAGGGCTGAGATCAAAACTGGAATCCAGTTTTTGGTGTTAAGGTTGGAAGTGACAGAGGCTGCTCTTACTCAGGTAACTCTCCTAGCCAAAGGGATAAAGAGTGCTCCTGTGTGAAGAACCTCCCCTCTGGAATGGCTCCAACCTGGACTTCAATCTTTCAGACAGCATCAAAGGCCAGAATAATTCCCAGAAAGTATGAGGCATGAAAAGGTCTTTACACTATTTCTCTTGCTTACTCATCAGAGAACGGATTTTCTGTTGAAACAATTTTAGAAATCCAGCATTCATTCTGAAACAGGCAAGTTTGGAATTGGATTTGAAGTCAATTCTCACTTAAGTGACCACGAAGGTTTGTTTTGGCTGCAAAATATGATATGTTAATTAGCAAAATGTTTTTTCTACAGAAGTAAATGAATTAAAACCTTTTAATAAAAACCACTTTGCATACTTCAAGCTTTTAAATTAAATTGAGACAGAATTAAAGCCAACACTGAGTGGGAACTGTTTGTGACTTTTGGGCTTGTTTGTTGGAAAAAATCTGGGTTGTTTCTTGAAAGACAGCTGGTGGGTCTTTATGGTGCCCTGTAGAACACTTTTAAAGGATAAAATTCAAAAATATGTTCATCATAGAAATGTATAGTTTATGTTTTATGTCTACCTTAAAACATAGTCCTGCTGAGATACTCACAGTGGATTATTTTGGACTTGGCTCAATTTTTCATGGCTCTGTGCTCTCATTGTTCCTCTTTCTGGACTGAAATTCAGACTTCAGAATAAATGAAGTGAAAATATCTCTAAATAAATCATAGCTCTAAATAGGTTGTCCATTTTTTGCAATTTTTTAAAAATTTTTATTATTATTATTATTTTTTGACTGGGCCATAAGATACCATTTCAAGTCAGGATGAATACATTCAACAAAACTGCAATTGGTAGCCCAAATCCTGAAGCTATAATTTTAATTCAGGAGGAATTCCTGAAGAACTTCATGATTATGCTGCTTGCATGAGAACTGTAAATGAACATGGTGCTGTTGGTGTTGATACCAAAGGGAAATCCTCTGTGCAATAAAACGAGGTGTCATTTGCAATTTGTGAAAAACCCGTAATATTTTAACACCAATCAATCATTTACTCTTTCTTGAAATTTTCTATAAAAGAGTCAGGAATTTTAAAGATAGTAAACATAAAAACCTGTGGAGTATTTTCACATATATTTCATGAAGTTATAAGGGAATGCTGTGACCTTGAAAGACAGGACTGTGTAAAGAGCTAGTAACAGGAAAAAAAGATTTTATTTATGTTTAGTTGCACTACAGTAGCTCTAGGATCTTTTTATCAACCACTAAACTACCCGAGTTTTTCAGAGTCCTTTCCCTCTCTTTCCAAATAAGAAACATCAACATTTGCAATGGATTTGTTACTATGAATATAGTGACAGTGTTTTCAAGTCTGAAGGGAACATTAGCTTGGAATTCTCTAGTTTGCATTAAGAGTGTGAGAAAACAAGATCAGGAGACTTAATGTCTATAAGAGTCACGGAAATGAAAATGACAAACAGAAAGAAAAATTCATAGTATCTGCCCAGCAGCACTATTGAAATTTGTTTTCCATTTCCTTACCATAGTAATTACACATGCAGAAATTCTCACTAGTCATACTATTTCATATAATTTCATCTGTTCATAGGGGAAAAATGTTGATAATAACTTTTAGATATAACTGTCACCTCTTTTGACTACCGAATATTTTGAATAATAGGACTAAAAATCCATCATATTCAAGATTCCTTGAAATAAATACAGAAGTCCCAGACCTCAACAGAGTTTTTTTTACAACTGAGTGAAAACATACTAGAGTTAGAATTTAATTCCAACAGATAAGAAAGAGGAGAAAAGAGAAAGGGAGCAGGAAAAGAACTGGAAGGGAAACGGAAGATAAAACTACAGTGAGTAAACATCTTTGTTAGGATGTAAGTTTATTCAGTACCTTATTCAATTAGAAAAAAAAAACCCACACAACATGAAAACACTTGGAAAACTATTCCTATAGATTAGCATCAGGTAGAATAGAACAGAATATGGTAGGGGATGGGATAGGACAGGACAGGATTTTCAAAGACCATCTAGTCCAACTGCCTGACCTCTTCAAGGCTAATCAAAAGTTAAAGCATGCTACTGAGAGCACTGTCCAAATGCCTCTTAGCACAGACAGGGATGGTACATCTACAGGAAAACTGTTCCAGTGTCTGACAATCCTCATGGTAAGGAAATTTTTTCTAATGTTCAATGTAAGCCTTTGCTGATGAAGCTTTGTGCTGCTCCTGCATGCTCTGTTCACAGGTAGCAGAGTTCTGCACCTCTCTCTACTCTCCCTCCCCAGGAAGCTGCAGAGAGCAGTGAGGTTGCTCCTCAGCCTACTCTGTACCAGGCTAAGCAACACAAGTGTCCTCAGCCTCACCCCACAGAACATACCTTCCAGCCCAGCTACCAGCTTTGTTTCTCTTGTCTGTACATTTTTGGTGATCCTAATGTTCTTTTTAGAGAGTGGAGCCCAGAACTGCATGCAATATTCAAGGACAGACCACACCAATGCTATATATAGAAAGAATAATTTCTTGTTGCTGACTGGCAATGATGTATTCAATGTCACCCCACAATGTGGGTTGTCCTCTTTACTGCCTAACAAACACATTGCTGGCTTATGCTGAGCCTGCTCCACCAGCACCCCCTGGTCTCTTTCTGCTGAGCTTCTTTCCAGCCTCTCATCTGTCAGACTGCACCTGTACCTGGTGTTACTCCCTTTGAGGTGCAGCACCTGGCATTTTCCTTTGTTGAACTGTGTGCTGTTGCTGATTACACAAAGCACCAGCCTATCTAGATCCTGCTGGAAGGCTCCACATTCCTAAAAGAAGTCAACAGCACCTCTCAGTTTAGTATGCTCAGCAAACTTGCTGGGGGTGCCTTCAACTCCTGCATCCAGATCTATGATTACAATGTTGAAAAGGACTGGCCCTTGAATTAAGCCACGGGGAACACCACTACTGACTGTCTGCCAGCCAAATGTAGCCCCATTCACTTCAGCCCTTTGAGTAGTACTGCATTGAAACAAAAGAAACAATTCTGAAGTACACAATCGATCCTTCACATAGTTGTAACACACAGAATGTGCTTAAAGACATATGTTTATGCCTGGATTTTTGTAAAATATGTATATATGCAGTGTGCACACATTCACATAGCAAATCACCATAGGCTGTGAGTAGACTGCTGGTATTACTAAAAGACTTTAGGAAACTTTCAGTTTTGATAATTTTTATTAGGACCATTTTTTGCTTTTCTTTGACTCTGGGGGAGTTAATTGAATCTGACTTGCACAGTTTAAAGAGAAAATAACCATTGAAATATGCATGTTTAAATATAATTTACTGGAAACATAGCTGACCTTGACCCAAAATCACATTTCAGAGCTTGAAGCAAACTATGTATTGCTGTCTGCTATGGGTTAAAAGTGAGCGCTGGATCCTATCACAAAGCCAGAACTTCCATTTTCCAGCTATATAAAATCTTCTAGATGTGCAAGCAAACAATTTTGCATTAAATAACAAATTGTTAGAGGAGAACTTTCATATTCGCCTAAGAATTAATATGGATGACTTCTGCTAAGTAGAGAAAGTTTTGATGACCTACTCTTTTACTACTTGTACTACTTTGTCCATTCTGTTCCGTATGACTGTGACTGTATAGTGGCTGTAGAACAGTATCTGTAGACACGTGTTACAGTGAGGCAGCAATCTGAGATATTGTTTGTGTAGGACATGATGAAAGGAACACTGACATGCTCACACAAACAGGGCCACACATCTCCAGGCATAAAAAAAAAACATATGCAAAAGAAAGCACAGTAATATTAAACTGCTAAAAGTTAAAGTACTGAAAACCTGGGAATAAGAAGAGATCTCAAGAGATTCAGTAATCAATAATCATTTTGCAAACAGAAAGTAAATAGCATAAGCTATGATCTTACCGTTCCTGTTGTGCCCAAGGAAAGGTGGTTCATCTGTTGGGTCAGTGGGCCCATCATGCTTGCTGGCTGCATTGACATAGTGTGGTCCATTGTTGGTGTTATCACAGCACCCTAAAAACACATATTATTTACACTTCAACTTTTTTTTTTTTTTAAAAAAAGGGAAAACAACCAAAAAACCGCATTCTCTTATATGTGAACCTGGATGAGAACTTGACATGAATCTTAAAAGAGACTAATATATCTGTCAGAGGAAACATGGTTTGTTTCTATTGACAGCCAAGCTACATACATATATTATTTGTACTACTAATGAGGCCATTTTATGTCAGTTCCAATTACGTGTCATTTTTTACTTCATTACTTCTGACAAAAAAATGCATATGTTCTTTCCATGATGAATGCTACTGTACATTGCAAAATGCCTGTCATTTATATATTTCCACATCCTATTCAGAACAATCTTACAGACAGAATACATATGTCCCCAATTTTCTCTGACTTCTAAAACCTCCAGTCTCTGAGATCTTCAACCTATTATGGTAATTGTCTTGGATTTTCCAGTCTCAATTAAGAACTCTTACTCAGGACATTTCATAGCTGATTAAGTAAGACTAGCTATTGACAGCGAGTGTGGCAGTGACACCCATTTAAAACACACATGCATCACTGAAAAGCATTTTTCTTCTCTGCATGAAAAACAAATACATTAATAACAAACAGCACATACACTAAAGCAAGAATAAGACTTTAAACAAAAATGAAACAAAAGACATGCCAGAGCTTTGGAGAGTCTCTGTCATTTGTATTCCTCTTTTTGCTCTTCCACTCCCCATATTGGTAAACTAATGCCTTAGTGAAGAGCTGATACTCTTCTGTTCAATGGTACAGAATGCTATTTCCTGTACTAGTTAGAGAAAGTCTGCCAGAAACAGTTATTTGCACTTTCTTTTCCAGATAGAGAAATACAAAGGTATTTTCAGCTATTTCTTCACATCTGGCAAAATGCATGGAAAAAGGTGAATTAATCTGTTTTTGACATGTTGATCTTTTGTTGTTGTTGTTTGAGATTACTGATAAAATCCACCTTTAATTTGGAATCCAAAATAGACTAGTTCCAAAAAGCCACAGCACACTGTTGAATGCGTATCTCACATTTATGCAGACCCACCTGATTGCCATGTCAAGGACCAGAGTAGAACCAAAACTTTCAAATAAGTTACAAATAAGAAATAAACAAAAAGAAAAAAGGCTGGGGAAGTGGCAACTATTTTTTTTTTCTCCTCACCTTGCAATGATATTTTGTCTGCACACATCCTATCTGAGAAGCTGAGATTTTGCAGTCTCTAGGAACTCATTACATGCACGCAATGATGAAGAGGGGGTAGACCTAACTTGGTCGGTCCTCTTTGTAATACCTCAGTGTACAAAATACATACACACTTGTTTCATGTCACATACTGGATTACACTTCTTGTACTGACAGCAGTCCTTAGAGAAATTTGGCAAATTACTGAAAATAGCCTCCATGAATATCTGTCATGATTCCAAATGAATACTTCCAGAACAAAGTAGCCAGTGTGCAAGCATCAAACCTGCAGAACTTACAAGCACTTTTGTGCCTTTTTTGGCCATATTAACTTGTACTAGTTTACAGTAATTACAATAAACTAGCCACTGGATTAATTTACATTAATGAGCTACCAGTGTGATAACCTTGGTTACCATGGACTCTTGAAAATCTAGATAGTCAAAGTAGGGTTGGTAAATAATTTCAAGTACTCCCCTTTCTTACTTGCACATCATTCTTCTTTTTCATTCTGCTTCTCTCTCTTTATTTGAAAAATCTACTCATTTTCCTGAAAGTCTGAAATTGAATCTGCAGGACGTACTCAGGACTTACTGAGCCCATTCTGCACCTACTGCATTGTGCATTCAGAGGACAAGTCTACTTAAAGTAGCATCATGCCCAAGGAAAGACATGAGCAAAATTCAGCAATCTGGGATACCAGAGCTGCACTTGTAAAGGAACGCAGATCCAGACAGTGTCCTGGGGACTTGAACATTCACCTGCACTTTGATCACAGTAAGAAATCATGAATGCTTTTCTCAGAATGATTCATATCACAAACCAACATTTTCACTGCACCAAACTGTAAATGTGTAAATCAAATTTGTCAACTGTAAACTGGTTCTTAGTTTCCTTTCCAAGCACTTTTCTTCTGCTACTTAGAAATGGACAATTGCCTTAGAGGTTTCAGCACAGATCATGTTGTGAAGTGTAATGGGATAAGCAGAAAGTCACACCACAGCCTCCTGCAGCCCAATACTGCAATTAATTTAGGATGTCCCAAAGCCTAAATATACCTAGCACTCTTCTTAGAGATGTTTATTACAAAGGCATGTTTGGAGAAACTGTCTGTGATTACAGATGTGACAGAGCAATAGCTATTTCTGTATATAAATTCATAAACTTGTAGTTGAAGAAAGGGCAGTGAAGAAAGTCTTGTGATTTAGTGCAGCAAATGCAAGGGCCAGACGCACAGTGGAAAAATCTGATACCAAAAGTCTTTCAGTGAGTAAGCAAGACAGTTTTGCAAATAAACTCTTCACAAAAGTATGGGTTGGACAGAAAATATATTAAGGAGTAAAAATTACTAGTATAAGCTATACATATTACGTTAAATAGAGAGTGCATATATTCTGATCTCTAAATATACGCAATTTAATGTTAGAAAAAGAAGTTGAGTAAAAAATACCCCAAACCTGCAGCTTTCATAAAACAGCTTAATGCTTTTGAGGCTGACAGTTACCTAGAGCAGAGAATTATATGCATTTGCCAGTCCATTAATTCAACAGTTTGCAGAATCCTCTTGTGATCATGTAAGGAAAAAAATCATACTTCATTAAGGAAATATCGTCTGGTTGTTAGGGCGACAGCCAGTCTCCAGACCATTTTGTAATACATGCTGTCATGTCCATCCATATTCAACTTATTTATCTGAGGAAGACAACGATGTCTTGCAACAGACATTACCCTCACATTAAAAATAATTTGATTCTTTTCAGTTTATAATGGGCATTTGCTGATAAAAGTCCACTTGGCTACTGGCAAATGGTGCAGTAACATACTTTACATCTTCATCTGCTTGTATGTCTGAGTTTACTGATGTTGTAAGCTTCATAGAGAGACATATTAGCATGGCATGATGCTACTGCCACGATTAATTGAAAAAGCAGTAGAAAAAAATATGATGAAATTTTTGCCACTGTCTTTGCCAAAACAAGTTATTGGCATGCCAGTTACCAAGGTCTGCCCTTTTGCATCAGAATGATTAATTTTTTCACAATTCTTACAAGAAACTGGTTGCTATAATGTCCTTCAAATTTGGCAAGTTCTGTCAGTGTTATGCTGGCTTTGAAAGAAATGAAAAGGTCAACATGTAATGAACCAATGACACAGAAGAAAATGTATGATTTTCTCAGTGCTGCAATAAAACAAAGATAATTTCATCGATAATTAGACTTAATTGAAAGACCTTGCTGTTTTAAAATTCTCTGATCTCTGTGGATATAACTTTCATAATAGAAAGTCAAGATATTTATTTCAAAGTATTATCCAGTTTATTATTTGTAAAGAAAGATGCCCAGTTTTAACAACTACAAACACTGTACTTTTCTTGTATGGCAACAAACTGAAATCATGGGAAGAAAACTAAATACAACTTGTTTATTAAATTAAAAAAAAAAACAATCCTTAAGTAATTGCCAATACCAAAAGACACAATCAGAAATGAAGTTTATTTTGATGCAATGACACATGCCACTTTATGAGCCTTGAAGGGTGGGAAAGTCACATCAGATATCAGAAGTGTATTAGCAGGCTTTAGGAAGAGAGAGTTCACTAGTTGAGTGATGCACTTGGGGGCTGGTGGGAGGAAGGATTAGTCCCAGCTTTCTAGATAATGAACTGTATTAAAGGCTTCTCTTTTCTTCTTCTGTATTGGATTTAAGGCACAAATACCAGCCAGCTGAACAAATAGTTTTTAAAGCTTGTGGTAAGCATCTGACTCTTTAAAATTTACTTTTTTTTTTTTTTTTTTTTTTTTTTTTTTTTTTAAGGAAGTTTTAACAAATTAAACATACCTAAAAATTCTTCCTTGTAAATTCTGGACAATGTGAAGCCAATGAACATTACAGCAAAAAAGCCACTTTCCAGATTTTTTTTAGAGACACAGTGTGCAGTCATACAAGCACCCGGTCACTCCATCTGAAGAAGTTATTACCATGCCACCATGTGAATGTCTTCATGTTATCAAGAACATATTGTTTCTTGGGGTTTTATTACATTGAGTGAAAGAATTACTTTCTTCATACTTATCAGGCAGGACTTGTCTATCAAGAATTAATATGAAAAATCCAACATACCTTTTTTTTTTCTTTCCCATACAAACATACACTCTCTGCATACAGAATAAATGACAGCCATATTTCTATTGGTTTACTGTTCTGTCTAGACTGACTTCTCTCATCTCCTTCGGCTGCATCTTACAGACAGCAGAAAAGAGTCCCCTTGCCAGGGCAGTGAGCTTGCTGAAATGCTCTGTGCTGACTGTTATTGGTCAGGCTTTCATGGCCACAGCAGGGAGACTGAAAGCTGTGAAAAACCACTCTGCCCTTTATCATCACCTTTGCAAGGGATACTTGTTGATATGTCACAAATACCTATCATATTTTAAAATCAAAGAAAACATATCTCTATACTTTTTCCTCTTTCTCAATGAAAAGTTACCAATTGCCTTGGCATTTACTGGCTAAGCTGAGATTAAATACTTACATGAATATGATGAGGAAGATCAGCTAATGATCTCTATTCTGCAAATCTTCAGATTTGTTTTAATTTCATTACTCTGTTGAATTTAAAATCTTACTAAAAATGGAGTAAAACAACCAGGAAGCCCAAATACTGCACTGAACTCAAAGCAACTTCAACTTTGGAATGGGCAAGCACTGGTTAGACCTTTAACTGTGAGCCCCGTTTCTGTGGCAAGTACTAAACCACAACCTTGTATCGTAATATTTCTGATTTTGGGCATAGATTCAAATTCTCATCTGACATCACCTTCATATCTTATTTAAATCTCTAGAAAACATACAAACAAGCTTTTTCATGCTCATTTTCCCTGTATGTTTGAGAACTTCTTTATTCTTATGTGTCATAGGTCCAAAAGACTTCCCAGAAGTAACATAATTTAGTGCAGTATATAAAGAACAAAGGTGACCCTTTCATATGTTTCATCCTTCCTACAGCAAGAGCCAATATTCTCTATTGTTTTTTCCCCACTGTTTTCCTGTAGTTAACTATTCGTCCCATCTCTTAGTTTGAAAGAGCTTTTGAGAATAAACAGATATTAACCCACATATATAGATGCAGAAAAAAGGGATATTAGAATGGCAAAACCCAGAAATGAAAGAAGCAGTTGATGCAATAGAAATGGCTTTTTTTTTTTTTTTTTTTATCAAAAGCTGTGTGCACAAATAAAGCAATACTAGCAACTGTATTGGTTTCAGAACTGCATCAAGGAATATCATTGTGATACTATGTCAGCAGTTGATATTTCTGCCAGAGTACAAAAAATGTAACTTTCACACAATATAGCTGTCTGTTATTCCAAAAGGACTTAAAAATATAAAGTAGAGATAGTGTTTATGTTGCAAACAAACAGCTCCCCATGTCATTTCATGCCTAAAGTGACTTTTACAGGGTGACTTCAATCTTTCCACACAAAATAAGATCTCAAGAGGAAAGGCCATTGTACAAAAGGACAATGAAGAGAATTCTTTTAATTCCCTTAACATTTATGAAAGATAAATATACTTCAATGATTCTGAAGCATAGTTTGATAGTCCTGTGCTTTATCTTTGCTCTTATCATCTGTACATGCAGGCTAGACCACAAGCCCATATGCTTCATTTAGATTGCGAGGGAAACAGTGGTTTTTCATCCTTTTCTCCAACTTGCCACAGTAATAAAAGAAATTAACTATTACTATTTGCCTGGAAAAAAAAAGGGAGCAATTTCCCTGGGGCCTGCTAACTTGAAGGGGCCTACTGAAGTAAAGACATGACATGTCACAGTGGGCATTTGAGATCAGACAGCTCCTGGCTCCTCTTCTAATCCACTCTAGAGGGGAACAAGAAATCACAATTCTTTTGTTTTCTTCCTACCCTTCAGTGTATAAGTGCACTTGGGTGTGTTCTGGCTTCATATATCCATGCAATAGTGCTTTTGCTCTTTCAAGAACAGCCATAGCTAACAAAAACATCCTCACAATGCTCAAATGAGGCTTAGCTTCCCCAGCAGACAGAGGAAACACAGTGGCTGTGATTTCCCCTAACCACTGAAACATACAGAACAAATCTTCTCCACTCCCTCCCTCTATCAGATTTCACAAAAATAACCATCATTTCATTCCATGTCAAAATAAGTACAGATTCCAAAACCTCAACACTATTAGTGGAAACAAATCTTTATTTCCTGCACAGAATTCTTGATCTATATCTCATTAGTGTGTGACACAAGCTAAAATGTTATGCTTGGCAATTCCATTCTGTTTATGCTCCTCAGCATATTTTCTCATGTGGACTAATTCCTTCATCCACTGTTTTCCAGAAGCTGGCATAAAGTCCTAATAAAAAGAATCAGGAGTCTCTTTGCTCTAAACTAGCTTTTCTCAGGATCAGAATGGAGTTTCAGCTACTGAAATGAAAAGTAAACAATATTTCCTCTGCAAACAATTCTACTCTATTCTATTCCTTCATGACTACAGCCATATGTGAAAATTGACTTGATGGTAATTTCTAGTTCTATCAAGGTACAAAATGGAGTTTAAAGAACTGCACAATTAAAACATGAATTGGCATCAGCATCCTAAATTTTCACTTTCCTGCCCTAATGGGTTCAAATCAAACTTCAAAAAGGATTCTACATTTGCATCCTCAATAATCTAATCTTTTATCTTCATTTAATAATAATTGTATATAGGAATAAAAAGGATATTACTATTTCTATTACACTCACTAGGGCTATTGGGCTAGTTATTTTGACACTTTTTTTTTTTTTTCAACATGAGGATAACTTTTTTAATGTGGTAGCATCCTGGCCTTCCCCAGGACTTAAGCCTTCTGGGCAAGGTGAGGCAGTCCTGCCTGTCTGTGTGTCTTCATGAAGTCATGGCAACGGACATTTGATCACACCAAATGTCTGAGGCACCCTACTGCTGATCTCTGCCTTTCTTGGCAAGATTTAGTACGCAGGTCATTTGGGAGGCACCAAGAGTGCCTAACTGGGTTTGCAGAGGAAATGTCTGTGATATTTCTTCTACATGCCCTTCTAGCCTCGTAACTGCAATGGCCAGTGACAGGACAGCAACTGTGATCTCTAACAGATGTGCTATGTTTCATATCCTGCCTGAAACCAGGAGGGATTTGCTCCATGCTAGCTGCAATTCAGCTGCTGTGCTAGAAGATTCACTTATTTGAAGGACAAACACTGACACTGGGAATGTCAGAAAATCTGAGGAACTGGCTAACAACACGAGATAAAAAGCAACCAAAGCTGTATATTACCACGTAGGTAATACAGCCCCATGCATCCACCAAAGGTAAGATGGCAAAAAGGCATCCTATGCAACTGGAGACAGAGTAAAATAGTATGGCTGTGCAGGGAGTTAAGTCCGCAGCACTGGAAGGACCTGATCAGAATCACAATCACTCTTAAATGGAAATGACTGAAATGTCTCTAGCTTTCAGAAAAGCAAGGTAGTAGTACTCAATGAAGCACTGAGGAGATGTGCTAGCGTGGCAGACAGCAGAGTGCTCCTCTATGAGCCCTCTAATTCTTGAGAAGACAACAGTCAAGGGAGAAGTAGGTATCAGATTCTTGCAAGTCAGTTTACTACTGATGGTCAAAACAAATGAGAAGGAGCTCACGGTTCTTACACAGTTGTTCATGGATTGCATGGTGGTCCTTGTAATGTTGAGCCTGAGATGATTCTTGACCAGTTCAGAGCTAACTCTAAATCCAGGCCCAAATCTGTACCCTCACAGACATGCTGTTGCAGGGGTTACCAGGTTTCCCAAGAATCCAGCAATAGGGGAGGAGAGATTCTGCTGAGGCTCAGATTGCTGTGTCATTCTGAAATCCAGATAAAAACCCAACCTCCACTCTACATAAAAAGTATGCTGAATAATAGTTTTCAGACTTAAGTCGATACATGGAAATCCAGTACTAAGCCACAGATCATGTTACGTAACAATTTGTTCCATTTTGACCTTGTAATTGAGAAATGCTGCCTTACTAGAGAGGACCAATTTCTGTATTTCCATCATGTTCTGTTTGATTTGTAATCCCACGTTAAATTTCAACGGAGCACTTGTTAGCACAGTTTTCAAAACAAAATTATCCCAGCCCTGCCTTTCCTTTCATTAAAAAAATGAAACAACAACTTTTCAAAGCATAAACACTGTACCACAGGTCCCAAACTATGTTTCATTTTCTCAATTCTTTGCCTCTCAAGGAAGGGTATGGGTGAAAGGCACTCCATTCTGTATTGAGATTTGCCTTTCGAATGCTTAAATTTGGGTACCTAGCAGTGCCAGCTTGGTGACAGTACTCAAAAACAAGACTGAGGCATAAACGTTCAGTAGTGACTTCTTACCTCATATTCCATCATTGCAAGCGATGTGACCCTAATGCCTAACTCACGCCTTTACAAATTTTAACCATGATTTCTCTGCCAACAGACCACTTGCTGTTTGCATTCAACTGTACAAGACAACTGTCACCAATACATGGCTTTTGCCACACCTGCATAACTCCACCATCTTCAGTGACTCCTGTGCAGATTTCCACTGTACTAAATAGCCAATATTACAGGCACAATCAGGAGAAAATGGTGCCGCAAAAATGTCCTTACCTAAATTTGTTTTTCCCTAATGCATCGACCAAAAGAAGCTAGTAAAGCTGATGGCAGCAGGCACAGGGAGCAAGCAATTCAAAAGTAACCTCATTTAAATCAGTGTGGTATGACTTATGCAAATGAAATCAAACTCAAGTTCTAACTTTCGTGTCAACGATCACAAAGCAGAAGTATATAAGGGCTGAACAGGTTTTCTAAGTAAAAATGTAATATTTCAAGTCCTCATTTGCTTGAGAGTACTTTCAGTGAGACCAGCTTGTATATTACAATAAATTTTGACATTCGTAAGTCTCCCTTCTATAAAAATGGAAAGGACCTCTAAGTGCTTAACAAACTACGTGATATATAGAGGCCTTGAGTGCTAGCTTGTTATTATAGGGTCCTGGAATAGTCTGGATCACCATCTGAACTTTCCCAGGTTCATGAGTGTTCAGACTTGGGATGCAGCTTGGGTCATTACAGTTCCAGGCCCTAAAGGAACAGATGGTTTTGATCACATCCTCCAGTTCAAATTAATTATTAAGAGGAATCATTTAATCTCTCAATTCATACTGTGCAGACAATTTATAGAAAATGGTTAGTTTAAATCTACCTTGCTCGAAACGTCATTTATTTTCTTTTCAAGGAAGATGAAAATAATGATGAAATGCACTTTAAACTGACCCTCATGAGTTAAAGCTTCACCAGGTAAAACAGTCCAGTCAGGTTAAAAAAAAAAAAAGACATGAAAAGTTCAAGGAAGATAGATTTTAGCTATTGCTATGCTGAAAAGAGGGAAAAGCAACTGATCCTACAAGGATCAGTTATTTTATTTTTAATACATCTGTACTGATTAAGAATGACTAAATTGAAATATTTCCTCTTCTTCTTTGTCCAGACAAAGTCGCTCTTGGGCTGAGACCTTCCTTATAAAGTTTCAGCCTGAAACACATTTTTACAGCTGAATTATTATCCTTAAAATATGAGTTCATACTGGAAATGCTGGCAGCCCTCTTAACTATTGTATAGGACTGAGCGCAGCTGTAACGTGTTAAATATGTTGAAAGTACATGGAGGGAACAGAGTGGCTCAGAGGATCAGTAATAGAATAGGGAGTCTCAATGCTGGGTCACTGGGTTGGGTTGTTGCTGAAGTTTGCTGGGACTGAAAGTCATTATCAAACTACAGCTGTTCACTTTTGTCCATGCATCAGCTGCCCACAAAGAGACACTCTCCATCCCAAAAGGACTGCAACTTGTGATGCCTAAAAGCATTCCCAAAGCACATGAAGGGTGAGGGATAGTATTTTGCAGGTTAGCTCCATGTAATGAACACTGATAGATGGAAGGGACAGGCTTGCATGGCTGCTGCCTTGCATGCTGACTGATCTAGGGAGAATGACACTGCTGTGTCACATCAGGATGTTCTACTTTATCAAAAAGTTGCCACTTTCTGATGACTGATCCCCAAGCAGCCCGCTTTCTACATTACCGAATGGATCACATCCATCCCATCCCGTTGCCAGTTTCAGAGGAATTCCAGTGACATTAGTTAAATGAAAGGCAGAAAGCAGACAACAAAGTACATTTTCAGCCACCCACATATTGCAATGCCCAGAGTTACCGAATACTTTATTACTACCTCTCTCTACACTGTGGTAATATCTTGCTTGTTATTTGCCTCTCATTACAATTCATTTCAATCCACTTTAAAATAGTCATCAATTTTGGCAGATGAATGCCAAGACTTCTGCATATTCTGGGTTCGGGCTACTTGCTTAAAAGCAATTTTCTGCTCATCAATGAAAGAGAACATCAAAGCAACATGGACAAATTGAGACTGGGTTTCCTGCTTTAGCTTTCTAATGTGAATGGGTTTATCGGAGTAAATTAGCCAAATCTCTTTGGCATACATTTATTTACACTTTCAATTTATTACAGCTTTTAGGTGAACCACCATTTTCTACGAGTCACTATGTAAAGCATTTAACAGAACGACACAACGACAAAAAAAATTCACAGGTCTTAAGGATTATCAAAGAAAGAAGAGGTCAAGAACTGTCAAGGTCTTTTTCTAAATCCTTCTTTCATCCAACATAAGTCAATTCTTCAGGCTAGCAGGTAGCTGACTGGAAACAGTCTACTACCAAATATTGTTTTCTCAGACAGTGCTGAGCAACTTGCTCCACTGCCAGATAAAAATAAGACTGTTGCCCACTACTGTGGTGAATGTACCAGAGCAAGTCTTTGACCCAAGCTGAATGATCAGCCTTTTGTAACACAGATTAGGCAGCCAGGAGCTCAGGAAGACATCTTTTACACACAGGTAGAAGTGCTTCAGAGTTAAAAGACATACTACAGGCTGGAGGAAAAAAAGGCCAGCTGGACAGTACACAACCACTGCTGAGATGAACAGTAAATTATTCTGAAAGAGCACTTTGAGGGAGTATAAAATATACTGTGAATTCAGGTCACACTTGGCACATAATTGTGACCAAAGGAATGAAAAAAATTGGAGCTGTCAAAATGCAGTGTTTCTACCATATTTCAAAATGACATGTCATTTCAGAATTTATCTAAATTTGAAGGAAAAAAAAATCTAAAATTAGTTCAGTAGACCAGAAATGAAAACAAAGATTATAGACATTTTGTCTTTGTTCTTCTCTCCCTTTTCCCACTCCCAAACTGTCTCCTGGAGTTGAGTCAAAACAACATTTTCACAACTTTTTCCATGTCACTACCCTCTCCCTTCTGCAGATTTTCACTTCGGGACAAGTTTTAGCATTATTATTTGATTCAACCCACAAAGCCAAATTTTATTATTCACAAAGTACTATATATGTAATAGCCTTGTCAGTCCTAGCCAGAGGCAAAGGGTAGCCTCAGAGGAAAAGGAAACAAGAAACATCTAAAGGAAGATAAATAGGAGCAAGATGATAGGCAAGTGGGTAATACTCCCATCTTCTCTTGAGAGCTATGTGCATAGAAAAAAGAGGGCTGTAATTAATTCCAGAGTGATGGAGACTCAAGGGCTGGACTCTCTGCACTGCATGGTTGTGAATCTTCGTTCTGTTTGAACCCCCTTCCACCAAAAACCAAACAAGCCCTTGTTTTTTCTTTGACATCAAAAGACACAACATAACTAACAGCAGATGTTCCGATAAACTCCAATAGAGACCAACATCTTGGCAGCCATATTTCTGTTCCGCAGAGGCTTTTCCAAGCACATAGAAAATCCATTTGTGGGACTAAAAAGTACATGAAATGGTTTGTTTATAGTATTTTCTTTGTGGTATCTTCTTGTACTATTTCTACTATCTAGGAAATGCAGTATCATGAAAGATTCTGTTTTGTGGTGTTTCAGCCTTGCGTGACTGCAAGTGAATAAAAATCCAAAAAAAAAAAAAAAAAAAAAAAAAAAAAAGAAATGATAAATGCAATACTTGAAACTAGATAGAGACAAATTTTTAGCCATTTACAATTTCAGTGGTTAAAACCTCCATAATCCAACAATAGCAAAGTACAGATTTTAGCTTAGCGAATTTGAAAATTTTGGCCTGAAATCCTGGCCCCATTGAAATCAATTAGTTTTGTCACTGACTTGAATACTACTGGACTTTCACACTGTTTTAATCCTCAGAGATGGAAGCCAAACTCTGCATTACTATGCAGGTATCTAATAGATTTTTATACCACTTACAGATTGTCATTAATTAATTATACCAGGCAAGAATGATTCTGCTTTGGTCTTCAGATTTAGATTGTGATTCTCTCTCTCTATATATACATATATATATATATATATATATATATTTATTTTTTTTTTTTTTTACAACAGTCCAATTCTAAATTTTATGTTATTTTTATTTTCAACAGTGACTACTACTACAGTGACTAGGTAACTGACAGCTGCCTGCAGACTTGTTTAATCAAGAAATAAAATCTTATTCTGTGGCAAGACAGTCATCTTGTCTAGAAGCTGAAGTAATTAATAAAGATAAGGACAGCCAACCTGGGAACAGGAAGGCAGCGAGTCTAATAACAACTTCCAGTATGAAACCATCTAATAAATACTTGTTATGCACACTGAGAACAATCCTTAGGCTGAAACGTTGCCATAAATTATTCATACAAAAGTTTTGGACAGTAAACAAATTTATGAAGATAATGATCTCTTTGCAATTCATGAACAAAAAAAAAGTAGGGGGGGAGGTCAATCCTCAGAATAAATCTCAATGTATAAATCTACCAGCTGTAGGCATAAAGTACTGACGCAGAGATTCACTGCAGAAATTTAAAAATAATCCCTGTGTGCTTTCTTCTTCCAGAAAGACAACTTTAAAGAGCAACTGTGATCAAAATGATTTAGCATATAGTCATTTGCTCTTCTTGACCAGAGCACTAATCACAAGTTAGGAATCAAAGCCCCCAGATTATAATGGTCGATTTAAATCAGAACTGTGCACAGCATTAGCCTCGGTCTGCACAAAACTAACAGCAAGCAAGCGTGAAACCTTCGTCAATACAGACTGCAAGGGGTTGTTGCAAATTTGGGAAACACTGATGTACATTTTTGTTTCATCTACCAAACTGCTTTGCCTCAATTGAGGAACCCTACTGAGCGACTAGGTGGTTTAAAAAGCTGAATGAATTTCGCAATGGCAAAGTTTACTTCCAGTACATTTATTTAATGGCTGAGGCAACTGATGAAAGAGAAATAAAAATCTGATGAGGAGAAAAAAAAAAAAAAATTAGACTAGAGCCTAGACTCCCCCAGGACAATTTCTTGTGCTTTGTATCCTCTGTACTGACAGACAACATATTTGCTTTCTAGCTAATTACCAACAAGACTAAAATTTTATATCTTTGATGTGCATGAGATCAAAGAATATTAGGAAATAAAAGTAAAATTAACATAATTGTCTTGTACAGCTATAATAAACTATGACGACGTCTACAATGACACTGCTCATCAGGAAAGCATAAACTAGAATCAATTGGACTGAACAAAAATCTTAACTTTGCTTCCTCAGCAGCTTCCAGCCTCTCCAGACACCTACCACTTGATCACAGATGTGCATCCAGAGCAAGATGCATTCTCCCAACAGGCTCATTTGACACCCCCAAGACCTAAGGGAGCACCTGTTCATTCGTTGAGCCTTCACGAAAATGCGCTCCCTTCTGCAGACACAGCAGGCCAGCAGCTGGGGGAGAAGTAAAGGACTTCAAGGTCCAAAATCACATATCTCTACTACTTGATCTAAAAAATTAATTTCTATTTATTTATTTTACTACTACAATCCACCTCATGTGCACACAGATGGGGCAAAACCCCTTTTCGGGAGCATACTTTAGTAGTGCTCCTATTATGCATGTGTTGTAGTTAGTATGCTCACTTCAGGAAAAAAAAAATAGAGGAAGTGGTATTTAAGTATATATATGCCTCCAATTCATGACTAAAATACCATGTTAGCAGCACTGCATTTTCTTTAAACTGTCTACAAGAGCAATACTAACCTGTGAAAACCAACAAACGCCTTATTGATCTGTCTGAAATTTATGCATATATCATGCGTGTTTAGGCCAAAAATATACAGAATTTCTACTCTCTTACCAGATCAGACATGAGAAAAAACAAAAGGCAGCCAAAAGTAACTGCTTCAAAAGGGTAAAATGGAGTGGGAATGTTTGGATCAGTTCTGCTCATTAAGATGACATGAAAGGTTCACTTCTGTTTAGGAGCTGTGAGCTACTCCTCTGAGCAAAAACATTTTGAAGGTTTTACTTGTCATCAGGTGGCAGTGACAATGAAAAATGTCTATTGCACTTCAAGACAGCTGGTAATAAAGCAGTGTGGGGAACGACTGACAGAATAACAGTTATTGTACCAATGTAGCTTCTAAGTTTTTATAGCCACTCAGCTGGAATGGTACCATTGTATTAAAAGTGGTTTAGGGTATAAAAGACATTTGGTACAGAAGGACTCTCTCCCTCCCCACTGCTGTATCAGGAATCAGTCTAACAGCATTTGGGAAAAGCAGATCTTCTGCTTGATTGAATGAAGGTATTTTTACTGTGTAGTTTTGCTTTAGTTCATGCAAGGGCAAGCCTGAAAATGTTTCCTTGCTGACAACTGCTTCATTCAGCACCCTTGCAAGAAGCTCCCAACAAATCGCTGTCTTCAAAGGCACATTGTTTTTGTTTGTTCTCATTGTAACAGATGTTTTGTATCATGTACTTCAACGAACTAATTCATCTGCAGAAGACCGCCTACTCTGGCTGGTGTACATCCAGCTGTGGAAATAGCTCAAGTGTCATCTGTGGCCACTTTCATTCCATACTTCTGATCTCACAGGATCTCAGTGACCGCATCCAAGCCCATAAAAAATAAACAGACCTGAGAACATCCTTTTAAAAATTTTCCAGCGGAGGAGTAATGCTACTCCAGGCAGGAAGCCTTTCTGGAAAGAATGTAACTGATGCTGAAGGAAGATTCACTCAGCTCTGGAAATCTCCTCCACAACATGCTGTTTTTGTTGTATGAACTACCCAGTCAGTATTAAGAAGCACTGGAGCACTGTCATGCGTGATTTTGATGGAGCTGAGAGCTTCTGACTAACTCAGTGCCATATCAATTAGCCCAAGCACCAGGCAATCAATTACCACTTCCCTAAATGTACTGAATTCCCATTAGGAGCTGCGTATACCACAAGGCCAGTTCATCTCAACACACTGAGCACTTTTATATACTGTGGGTCTTCTACAATATATTTCTGAAGTAGAAAAAAAATCAATCTGAATTGCTCTGGAGTCGAAGCATATCCCAGTTATAGCTGTGCCCCAAGATTAAAATGTATTA
The DNA here is from genome assembly GCF_019238085.1 of Lagopus leucura. Taxonomy (NCBI): domain Eukaryota; kingdom Metazoa; phylum Chordata; class Aves; order Galliformes; family Phasianidae; genus Lagopus; species Lagopus leucura. The sequence continues at coordinate 12,292,463 of NW_024962334.1, forward strand.
GTGGATTAAAAAAAGTCTGCATCTGTAAGAAGTCAATTACTGTTTCCTTTAAAGTGACCAAATAAAACATCCAGTACTAATAAAGAGTAGACATTCTGAAAATGCCCTTAGAATCAGCTGGGATCACTTTATCACAAGTCAAAACATGTCTGGGATGGTGCAACCATTCCTTGATCAGCTTCCTTATAAGAAGGAACAAGTTGTGCTCTGAATTTGTTGAGAAGTCGACCACAGCTTCCCATAGGAACTGAAGAGTTCCTGATAAGATGCTGATCGTACACTTCAAGATCAGATCCACTGGGTTTGCTAATTACTTTCAAACCACTCAATCAAGTCACCCATTAAGAGGAAATGATTCAGTTGCAGACCTACTGAACTGAGAAACTAGGTGACCAAAACTCATTGTGGAACTTGAATTATCCACCTGTATAAGAGTGCTCACAATACGTCAAACCACGGAGTTAATTTCAGTTCAGAGAAGCAACTATGGCTGCATTTAATTAGGTACCTTGGCAGGATTTTTAATATTGTACAACGCCAATTATTGAAATATTTCAGAATCATTTCAAAAGCCTTTGAAAGCCTTCAGGAAAATTACAGCCTAGTACCAATCCTCAGAACTGATTCATCAGTTTTAGGAAGTTGCATTCCAGCTCTGTAGAAAAGATCTTAAAACTTGCTGGCAACTGTCCTACATTTTAAAGCTATTGATTCATCATTTCACTTCTGATCAAGCATACTAGCTTCAGACTTGCTATGCAGATATAAGCATGGGTCAGCTGCTTGAAGGTCTAACCAGATCACAGCAAAAGCTCACTGCCTGAAGAGCTCACTGACACACATGGAATTTGCTACAGTTACTAAATCAGAGGTTGGCAAAATGGATTGCCTCACAGGGAAGCCAAACAATTTCACGTTAAAGTGCACTGACTTATCAATACTAAATAACCAATGATACGTAGGGTAAAAATGGGTGCCAGTCAGAAGGCACTTTTGGGATTTCTTAGTTTTTCTCTGCCACACATTCTAACCTTCTGATTGTTCTGCTCTTGCTTGGCTTGGGTCCTCCTTCTGGAGCATGTCATAATGACAGATAGCACCCTTTGAAATAGAGAAGACACTTCTAAGAGGAAACTGCCACATTTGAGCAAAACTATTGTCCTTTAGAACATAAAACATATAAAAGCAATGCTTATGATGTGCCTAGGACATATACTGAATATTGGAATTGTTAACTTCAAAGAGTTTAATCACTCTTTACCCACAAGAATTTCAACAACACAAAAGAGTTAACATAGCCTTTTCTTCTGTGAGAAAAAGCATGAATTAATGTGGCATAACAACGGCTTACATATTGCCCAGCTGGGCCAAAAAGATGAAACGAAAGAGCAAGGCACTGTCACACACCACTTGACACAACTGCACTCACAGCACTGTCTTACTTACTCCTCTGTATGTCTATATGTTGAGCAAAATGATGAAAGTAGGTTCAAAGATGATTTGAGTGCAATGGTGTATTGGGTAGACAAGCACACATAATCATCAAAGAGATTAGCAGCTACATATGCGTTTTCTCTTTTGTTTCTCTCAGCCTGGTGACAGTTTGGATGATCTTAACTGTGGATCATGGCTAAGCATCATACTCTCAAAGCCATGACTTTCACTACTGATAACCAACTAGAGGAGAGATTTGAATGGCATGTAAAATGCTGGGAAGTTTGACAAATGATAACATCCTGGTTCCTGTAATACTAAGTTCTCTCTGGTTAAATTATTATCCAAATTCTCCAAGATCTCATGTTAGATCTTCACAATAAGTTCACTTGCCTTACAGCAAAATAATCACCAGTATTCTGAATGGGTGACACTTATATACAATATTTTATTTATATTATCCTAGGGGAAACATCCGTGGTTACTATTCACTGAAGTACAAAGCCTAGAAGCTCAAAGCTGTGCACAACACAGATCCTGCAAAAGGCTTCTCAGTGTTAGAGTCAAAGCTGAATTCTCATCAGTGGATAAATAGGTCTTGATTTACCACCTCGGGAAGTGGAGACAAGAGGGTAAAAGTAGCATAGAGGGACTGGGAGCTACTCTAGGAGAGTTGCACCTGACTTTACCACGAACACTGGTATAGATTAGAAGTAAGTTTGCTGTTGTAAAATCAAATCTGGGCACTAAGCCCAAAATCACTTTTGGTAGCAGCAAAGTGCCAGACCACCTTTTCAGGACCATTTTTCTCCCCCCACCACGTCCAAAGCACTGACTTAAATTGGCCCCTTAGTCAACTCAGATTAAAACCAATATAATCAAGTTGTTGAGCAACTGTGAAGATCTAGGCTGAAATGTTATAAAATTCATTATCAAAAGAATAGTAAGGCATGTGAACTGGGTGCTGTGCTCTGCAGAAGACAGCAAGAGAGCAGGGGTAATTGAACAACTCTTTCTCTTGAAATTCTTGTCAGTTCTCTGCTGTTTCTGGGGGAAGATGTGGCCTGTTGTAACCTCAGCTATTGTGATGGGTGGCTTTCATTGCTGGATCACATGCAAAATCAAAGAATCATATGGGTTGGAAGGGACCTTCGGAGGTCTTCCAGTCCAACCCCTCTGCTATAAGTTTCCCTAGAGCAGATTTCATGGGAAAGCATCCAGGTGCGCTTTGAATATTACCAGAGAAAGAGACTGCACAATCTCTCTGGGCTGCCTATTCCAGTGCTCTGTAATCCTCAAAATAAAGGAGTATTTCCTCATGATCATATGGAACATCGTTATGTTCTGGTCTGTTTGTTGCCCATTGTCCTGTTGCTGGGCACTATTAAAAAGAACCTGGCCCTATCCACTTGACTCCTGCCTTTTAGATATTTATAAGCATTGATAATACACCCTCTCAGTCTTCTTTAGATTTAACAGCCCTATCAGTCCTTTCTCATGAGGGAGATGCTGCAGGGCTCAAATCATCTTTGCGGCCCCCTCCGGACTCTCTCCAGAATTTCCCTGTCTTTTTTAAACTGACAAGTCCATAAATGTATACAGTACTCCAGATGTGGCCTCACCAGAGCAGAGTACAGGGGGACAATCACCTCCCTTGACCTGCTGGCCATACTCTTTAATTCACCTGGGATACTATTAGTCTTCTTGGCCTTAAGGGCACACTGCTTGCTCACAGCCAACCTGTGGGCCACTAGGACATCCATGTGTTTGTTTGAAAAGCTCCTTTCCAGCAGGTCAGCATCTAATCTGTTGTATAACCAATGAATGTACAGATGTTATAATTATGAAATGTACCAGAGAGTTTATTATATCCAAAGAGAATAGACAGAATGCTTACCCATATCCTGGGCTCACTATGAAACTCCAGAGGAGGGATCTTCAGAAAAGATCCTTCCCTATTGATAGGCAGCTCTTAAATGAGCGTAGAAGAGGTGCAGCCAGGCTCCACCCCTTCCAGTAGCACAGGTGAATTGCCTTCACCTGTGCTCCCGTGGCTGACTCAGTGCTCGCCTCAGGTGATCAATCAGAGGTTCAGGCTGTGATTCAGCAGTTCCCATACACCTGTACTGATGTGTGTGATGAACTTAGAGCGAGAGTTAATGAGGGAACTACAGCTTTGCTACTTCTGCAGACATGAATCAGAGAGAAAGGCTGCTGCATCAATAGGATGAGAGGGAATGGCCTCAAAGTGGCACAAGGGGAGGTTCAGGTTAGATAATAAGAAAAAATTATTCTCTGAAAGAGTGGTTATGCACTGGAATGGACTGCCCTGGAGGTGTTTAAGAAACATTTACATGTGGAACTAACAGCGGGCAAACACTGTCAGCCCACTGAGAAAGCCAGGCAAGCCAGGAGCAGTGGCAGCAGTATAGATGGACCAGCTTTACCACAGCATGTCTCTCCCATTACCTGCCACCAGGAAAAACAAGACTGCCTCTAGTCTCAGCCACGTCAGATGCGGGACATCTGCGAAAGTGACGCCTACGCTCTTGGCGAGTAACAGGCCATAGACCAGTAATTTCCAAAGCTGCAAGCAGGAGCTTTTATTGATCGCACTAAAGAGGAAGGCTATCAAGCTGGGAGCTGACACAGCCTCACATCCTGTGTGGATTGGGCAAAGAGGGGTGCATAATGATTTACAGATTGTCATACTGGAAAAGTACAAAGGCTGTTTGAAAGCAAGCCGTTCTCTGTGTGAATCATATGCAACCCTCTTGTCCCACCACAGAGATAAGTAGCGGAGTGTCAACCCTGTGATCCTCAGCTTTGAGCTGAAGAAATGTTCCAAGTTATTCTGGACCAAGGCCTGGATCAGGACTCTGCACGTGTTTTTTTCTGAGTGTTACAGTTTTTCAAGAGGCAAAAGTAGACATCTGATAATGAAAAAATCAATTTTTTTTCCCTGCTTTGGGATGTGTGTGTTGTGTGTAGAAGAAAGGGATATCTTCCACCCAGTTGCTTCCTATAAATGTACTACAGCTGGGATTTAGGATGTGAGAGACAAGGCTTCTTCTGGGCAACAAGGCCTGCAGGGATTTAATAAAATCTCCCAGGTAACTTATTCAAAAGGCAGGGACTGGGAAAACTCTGCAGACATCCTTTAACTAGGTACATTCAAGACCGTTGTCAGTAATAAAAAATAACAAATTGCATTTAAACCACAGTTAGAAGCAGTGAAATTTCAAGTTCTGATTTCCCCTTTCCTTTTAACAATAGACCTTTTGATAAGAAAGCCTACTCTGCTCGAACTGCGTCTCTCTTTGGCAGGTAGTCCAAAAAATAATCCTTCAGCAGTTGACTAAATAACAACTCAGCACTCTTTCAAAATTCTTCTGACTTTGTTGATATATCACTGTTTTACACAACTCATTTTCATCAGTCTACTATGAAACAGTCAAGGAATGTTCAGTGTTTATACTATTATATTTCTCTATTTGTTTTTGCAATTGTGTAAGAAAAAGAAGTTGAAACCATACTCTCAGCAATGTTCAGATACCACTGATTCTTAACAAGAAGCTTTTTGACACATACACTTGAATGCATGGACTTAGAACAGACATTCCTAATTTACACCAATTTGAGAAGAAAACACAGACATTCCTAATTTGCAACAGTTTGAGAAGAAAACAAGGGCATGAGGTTACAGCCTAAAAAGTGTAATTAAATGATCAGTCTGCTTAACTTCAACTTGATTTCAGGACTGAAATCAGTTTAGCAAAGATACACATGATTTTATCTAGAGCTGCCTCTGTACTGCAAAGCTTAGGTCAATATTACATTCTTTATAAAGACATTTGATCTGAAAAGAAAGCATTTCATTTAATAGAATAAAAAATGAATGGCAAATACAGTTAGACTATATTCAATAATGAGCTATTACTTATGATATCTTAGGAGTTTCTAACTTCCAGGAGGTCAAATCAAACTATATTTTTATGTTTGATATTAAAAAAAGTTAGCACTTCATCTGCAAAAATAATTAAAAAATAATTATGCTACTAAGGTGCTTCACCAGCCACAGTGGAGGAGGCATTAATTAGTCAACCACTTACTCAGACACCTAGGTAAGAATATCAAGAATGAAGACAGAATGAAAAATAAAAAGACAAAAAAGCTGCATCTTACAGAACAGAAGTAACATTTGCTAAAAATCTATGGGAGAGCTTGCAACAACATTCAAATGCCAAACAAAAGACTTTTCAAACAGGTAAGTGAAAAACAAGGACAGAACCCAGAGACAGGCTCCCCATTTGCTGAGAATCAGGTACAGATTAAAGGTAATTCAGAAGAAACCTGAACAGAATAAGGACATTGCCTTCATTTCCTGCATGAGTTATCACACAGCAGAGGCAGAAAGCTTTTTGAGAATGAAAGTTTGGGCAGAGGGATGAATACAGTCAAAGTAGATGAAAAAAACAAAGAAGTGAGTGTGCTCAAGGTGTGGGTACAAGTGAAACAAGGAACCAGGTCTGGACTTTCTCCATTTGGGAATAATGGAAGAACTAGCATATGTAATCACAGTTCCAGAGGCTAGAACTAGAGGATATTAATTAAGATAGAACATAGATAAACCAAAGATAGAGCTAGATAATCTAATTTTTTAAAATAACATGACCTATTTTCTAGACAAAGAACACAGCAGCTCTCTGAAGGTCAATAAAGTATTTCAGGTAGTGCTCAACTGATGGAAAACAGAAAGCAAATCTAGGCATAACTGCAAATTGCTGGATGGCTGCAGTAGCAGGGTCACATGCAATAAAGTCCTCAAAGAGTACTTTAAAAAAAAAAAAAAAAAAAGAGAGAGAGATACGAGTATTAATGCTGTTCTAAAAAGAGTTACAGTACTGTGTGCATTGGCTGTCCTAGAAATATGAATTCAAAGTGAACCAGATCCAAAGAACAGTCAGTGTAACAGCCAGAGGTACAAACCTGCTAAGCGACTGCAAATGCATTGTGATGTTAGCATAATTAGCTCAGCAAACAAAGATGCAGGTAAAATTTTTGCCTATAAATGAATGTAGAAAACATCTAGAAGAGAGCTTTTCTGAAGAGAGAGGGGAATGTTTGGCCAGGAGCAGACAGATGTCAAATAAGCAGGAGTACATTTCAGTTGGAAATTAAAAACACAGTTCTAAGCTTCGGAGCAAAGGTGTTCTGAAATAAGACTCCAGACAGAATTAGCAAGAGGCAAAAAAAATCTAACTATTTAATCAGGTTTTGGAAGGGATTATATATGGTTCTTGGATATAGCTGGAATTCTGGGTCTTACAGACTTGCCACTAGCTCCCTAAAGGACAATTTTTAAATTTTTTTGCACAATTCCTCTGCTGGATAATCATGATGTAATCACAAGTAATAAATACATTAGCTAATTTCTCCTACTTAGATAAATTGGTCCTTGAATGCACTTGCATAACCTAATGGTAATTTATGATAGTGCTTTTGTTCTAAGAATTATGTGTGTGCCAGAGTCTCCTTCATCAACTTTTTGCTGCAGGCGTGATTCTCTTCTCATTCTTACTACTTCACACCTTCGTAACTCAATTTTCTAAAGTCAGGTTAACTCTTGATTTATACCAGCAAAATTAGACCCAACATTCCCCCTTGTAATCAAGACAGATTTATTTTAATATTTAACAAGACAACTCTAAATGTTAATAATATAACTGTTGTGCTTAAAGTTCTTGTTCCACCAGACATTTCACAAGTGGCCAGTAAAAGCTATTTAGTGGTATGACAGTTCTGTAAGCGAAATAGGTGGTGGTAAGAAAACAAAAGACAAATCAGAAACTGAGGCTGAGAAGGAAGATGTTTTCCCTAAGGTGATGCACAAGATCAGTGGCAGAAGAAAAATCATTTATCATTAAGTGCTCTAAGTGTGTGAGTCTTCTGAAATCAGTGTGAGGAAAAGCAGGCTTAGGTCAGAAAGGAGCTCCAGCAAAAATGAATATTGCCATACATTACACGTACATGAAAAAATATTCATGATTTCCATTTGGAATTTGCTTTCACAGAATTCTCTATGTCAAAAACCTCCATGAATAGCATATTTAAAAAAAAAAATAGTTACAGTAATTTGCAAATTACACCTTGATTCCTTCATAACTCATTCCTCTTCAGTCATGTATAAAATGATATTTTGTCAAAAGACTCCAACTCGACTTGTCCCTGCACTAGAAGGAACTCACATTTGTGACTTTGTGAGGTTGTATCAGTCTTCATAACTCTTACGCTGGAATCATCACAGTTACAGTGCTGCCCCAGCATTTCTCTAGAATCATAGAATGGCCTGGGTTGAAAAGTACCACAATGATCATGGAGTTTCAACCCCCCTGCGATGTGTAGGGTCGCCAACCACCAGAGCAGGCTAGCTGTACAATAATACTGTTCCTTAATACTGCTGTTTTGGGTTCACAGGGCTGCCCTGTTCCCCAAAGCTGCCCAGTGCCTCACCTCTAATGGAAATGAAATTTTTCTGCAATGCACAGATGGGAGTTGTGAAGCACAAAGGAAATACAGCTCCCTTTCTGCTGGAGAACTGTTCAGCAGCAACAACCTCTATCCTTATCTGCAGTATGGAAATGAGAACCATGTCTTCATCATGGGAAAGAGACCCACCACCGTGTGCAGCAGGCAACAACAGTAGATAACTCCCAGCCTTGTCACTAATAGTGCGAATCCTCAGTGCTGTCAGAGCACAGAGCTTTTTCAAAGCTTTTCGCTGCTGGTGGCGGATGAAAATTGCTGCCTTTCCTTTCCACCCTCACAGAATATGCACATTTGGCAATTACAGTATACAACCATCTGTGTTTCAAGGGGGATTGTGTCCTGCTTACTACAAGAATATCAGACAGAAATCTACATTCACTTAACCCAGTGTAGCAAAGCACTCACTGCAGAGGTTGAAGTATTACTATCCTCTGCAAAACAACAGACGTTACTGCAAAAAAATAAGAGATGGTCCATGATAGAGGATAATTATGACAAGACTGTACTACACTTGTACCACAGGCCTTGCTTGCTCACAGGACGCAGCATGCAAAAGCAAAGCACAATACAGAGGGAAAAATATTTGATGGTGAATTACACTGAAAAATCATCTGTCAAAATTATATCATATGCTTACCTAATTCACCCTTCTGCTGAGCCTGTTAATTTTTGCACACTCATCATTCTAACTCTTGGACTATAATTAATACCATGTGCTTATGTAGTCCATTACTCCTTACTGATCCTATCTCTTTCCTTCTACTTATTTGTCTACAACCTGGACAATAACTAAAATTGTAAGTGCTGATCAAATGAGAAATTTCTTGCTCAAAATGGCAAACGTTATATATGAACCTTACAGGCTGTGCTCAAGCTTTTGACTCCATAAATTTAAAACTTTGTGTAAATACAAATCTACATGTAACCCAAGACACACATGGTACATACGTTATACAAAGTATAGAATTAGTGATTTTCAGTCTTAGTAAATGTACGTGAAACTGGAAAACTTAAAACAGACTGCAGGCTTGGTACAAAATTAGACATTGATTTTTTTTTTTAAACGCACTACATTCTTCCACAGAAGGTACTCTAATGTCTATTGATTAATAACTGTATATTAAAAAATAGCCCCCTTTGATAAACCTTACTGCTTTTAAACAGTTGTCATGTCAAGATTTTTCTTGACAATGAATGCTGACAGTTAAGGTTACATCTTTTCTGTTAAAGAGAAATCAATATTCCATAACCACTATATCTCTCAACCAGAAATTCCTGGCTTCAGACTCTTTGGAGTATCTCTAAGATTTAGTGTCAGCCTTCTTCCCCAAACATCTTTCCCTTTCCCATTTATAGATTTGTATTTCATATATATATATATATATATATTTTTTTTTTTTTTCCCCCAGTAATATGAATGTCCTTTAAATGTTTTAGACTGTTGGTTTATCCATTTAGTATTCATATTATCTGTAGAATACATGAAAATAAAATTTACTAGAACTCTTATGTCTTTTTAAGATTAAAGAGCAACGCAAAAGTTCCTCAAATGCAATGGATTGTCTGCTGGAAAGGCTTGTGGTTCTCCTGTCCACATCTTCTAACTGAATCCATATGTGGTGTGTCTTTCTGCCATCACAAAAACACCCAATTTCACTAGGGGGCTCCAGCAGAGTGTCAAAAAAAAAGGGTTGGAAATAATTCGAATAAGGCTTTTTCTGCCATTCAGATTAATTCATACTAATTTCTGCAACAGCAGAACAAATGACTGCATCAGTACTTTGATATGATTCCAGAAGAACTGAATAATCAGACATACAAGCCTCTATGCTTGAGCATGATGTGTGACCTGGGTAAATTGTTTACACCTATTCCCTGTTACAGAGGTGTGAGCTTGGGTGACGGGCACTGCTTTTCAAACCTCCTCAGGCAGACAGCCCAGTACTCTCCTTACACCACTGCAGCTGGCACTAGAGAGGGTCAGTCAGAGCATGCCCAGCTGAGGCTGAAATTACCCAATTAGTAGAAGAGGCAACTTCTAAAAAAGGCCAGTGCTGGGCAAGAGGCAGGCAGAAATGACCTCATGCAAGCCTGCTTGTCCCGAAGGAACATTGCCAATTACCGTCTTGATTATCAGAGTTATAGAATTGGCAGTCCTTGATTTTCTGCCTCGGGAAACACTGAAATTAAAATTGTTCAGCAAAACTTTGGCACTGGTATTTGGTGAGTTATTTCAACCTCTAAACTCTTTAGCTTTAAAAGTTCATGTAAGTTCACGTTCAAAGGATCTCTTAAAAACACACATCTAAAAGTTAAAAGAATAGCTGGAGATTCCAATTTCCAAGGATTATTTCCTGTTTACTTTTCATACCATCTAGCTGAACTCTCACATTTCATCTTGGATGCAGGACTCAGCTGTCTGCAAAGGACATACTTTGTTCCCTTATACATCCAAATGTAAGATCGACTCCTGGCTCTGTTTGCTAAAAAGGTAGAGCAACAAACGTGAGGTAAAGAAAGCAGCCTTGGGAGAGGGACACCGAAGGGAGCACAAGGAACTTCTTTGTTCGACAGTGTAGGAATCAAAACACTGAAACTGCTGTGGTATTTTGGGTACTGTCCAAAACAACAGAGTTGCTAGTGAGAAAATGAAAACTGATATATTTCAGTTGGACAGTTTGTACTTTTTAAGCTGCATTCACACACAACAATCAAAAGACAAGATTCTGGAGTCATTACACAGCCTCGCATCACAACGAAACAGGGGTTTTGTGCTGCATATGAAATTATGTTTTTGTTTTTGATGTTAAAGAAAGACAATAATGACATTGGTTAAGACATCAACCTTTCTAAAAGGGCTCTACGGGCTTGAGAAATGTGCAGAAGAGCATTTCTCCCAAGTGCACTTTATCAGTAGTAGATTTTTTGCATATTGCTGGCACATGCCTTCTCCACAAACTGCTCAAGACTGAGAAGAACACCTATTTGTGTACATAAGTTAATTGTTGTGGGAGCGCAGTTTTATTAGAAAATAAAAGCCAGTATGTACACACAGTACTGGTGTAGAGCATTTCTGTTGGTTCACTAAAAAATTGCCTTTAGAGGCAGGAGTACACACATGATGTGCAGTAAAGACCTGTACAAAAAAAGTTTTACACAGATGTCATTGTTAATAAAAATTGAAGATTATCTATACATGAACTGAGCGTAGATCATGGTTTTCAATGTTTTTCCCGAAGCACCAAACGGCCTCTAGGGACTGCAGGAAAAACATATTAATATGGCAAATATTATACATTGGGAGCTTGGGAGCTTGTCTTCCATTGGAACTGACGTCACATGGAAAAACAAGAAAACTGGTGAAAGTGAGGCATTCTTACTTGCACACAGTATAATCAATATGATCATAAAATGGTGAAGGCTCCATTTACAAAGAATGCATTTTCAACTGTTTGAGTCACACATGAGCTTAAAGGCATGCGAATCTGGGATCCTATTTCCCAAAACTCTGAAGGTTGTGCAAGCACAAAGATTTGGGAGTTATGACCCTTTTATTCCAGCATATTACTGGTTATTCTGAAACATCAGTACTTCCTCAACACATCTGATATTACTTTTCCATGGCTCTTTGCATAAAGCTAGTAAAATTCAAAGCTAAAACCAACCCTACCTTTTTAAAATGCTATCGCTCTTTGGCATCAACCTACTATATTAAGTTTAAAAGTTACAGGGAAAATCAAGAGTAAATTATGCTATAACTGAGGAGCCCTGGGCTGCCCCATTTGACTTGAGAAAAATATTTCCTAGTATTTCTGACTGTTTTCTTCTTACAGAAAGTCATTTTGGTTACTCATTGTTTTAATGAGATCACAAAAGAAAGACAGACAAGGCTGGGGAGGGGAAAGCAATATCTGCACTTATTTTCCAGGTAATGGAATATGTTGCAGCTATCTATTAGAATCATAGTTAAAAAACTATAGAAAGAATCAGAGATAGAGTATTTTATATTTACTATAGTGTTCTTTGAATTCACCAAGTAAACAAAAACAGAACGCACACATCAGGAAGATGTGACTGAACTAGATATACAAAGGGAAATAAATGACCAAAACCTCCACCAGGCCAACCTACTGCAGAGGGCTATCAGCAAAAACGGAGCACGGTGTTTACATGACAGTGGACAGAGAGGTGACATAGAAGCAGAGATGGGCATGCAAAGAAGAGGCCGGCAGAGGCAGGGTAGTGATGCTGCACAGCACAGCTCTTTCCTCATGTCAGCAAGCTTGCCAGTCTGGGAGCAAGCTGTCCTGTCTGTGCATGGCATGCTGAATGAAAACCTCCTTTGTCTCCTCTATAGCACAGGCCTGATTCTTTTTCTGTCACGGGGGACACTATGTGGTATTAAATTATACATAAGTATCAAGTAGGAGCTTCCTTCTGAAATGAAAAACTAATCATCCAGTAACATAATTTAGTGGATATTTATAATAAAAACAAAGAATTAACCGCTGGCATTTGAACAATTCAAACTGTGCTGTAAGAGTTCATCTTTATTCAGAAAGAATAATACAGGCTTAACAAAATGTTCTCCTTCCTGGGGCAAGGGGAATGTAATATTTATCTGCACTGGTTTCCAATGGGATATCATGCACCGCAATCAATCATCTCATAAAATACTGTGAAGTAAAGTGGTATCAATTTAGATAATAACATGGCAAACTAAGTTATAGAAGAAACAAAAAGCTAAGTGAATTAGAAAGTTCCCAGTTCCATCAAATCACTGGGTCTTACATTCTGCCAGCCTTGTCACAATCTTTTCTTCATACTTTTTTAAGCTATGGAGTTGCCTAGAATAGTCTCCATACTTAACATGAAAGCAAACTTACTGTGGACAACGATTCTTTATTTTCTTTCAAAATAGGCCATCAATTCTCATAGTTTGCTGTGCGGTAATTCTCTGGCCATTTTTCAGACATTTCTAATAAAGAATTAATCTCTGAATGAAATCTGGAGAATGGTAGTTCTGTCTTTCTGCCTTCAGTTCTAAACTCCTCCTGTCCATTTATTTAAGAACATAAATCTTGGGAAACACGTAGGAAAAATCTTTCAGTGAAAGGACCGGATTTGGTACAGACAACACATAGAGATAGCCCACAACGGCAGTGACACTGAAACTGAAATGTTAAACCTCTTGTCCGTTCTCCCTCTGCTTTTCCACATAAAAGTACACATCCTTTCGTTGTGTTAGCAATGAACACAAATATAACTTGGCATATTCAGGATGCTACTCTCTATAAGAATTATTTTTCTCTTCACAGCCCTTTACCAAGAGGTAAGCACATCCAATCAGTACGCTGAAATACTCACTGCTTCTGGTAGTGCAGAAAAATGCTTTGCTGAACATGGTCAAATAAAACTCAAACACATCTATAAACAAAGACCGGAATTGGTAAAGTGCTTATGTTCCTTCTTTTTGAAATGGAATATTTCCACAAGGATCAGAGATCCTTTGGCTTCCACAAGTCTGATAGTTCCTCATATCCACACTTCTCAAATTTCTTCTGGTCTGCAAGTAAACCCAAATACTTAGAATACAGAATTGATTGTTCAATACAGTTTGGCTTCCTACAACAAACACAGTAGTAGCTTTATTCCACTGAGATGGAAATCTCTGCCAGGTCCTGGAGAGTGGTACAGCACCACAGAGGTGGGAATTGGGCTTCCTGGAGACAGTCAGTCACACTCTACAGTCACTGCCTAGTTAGACAAAACTGAAAAACTTGTCTCCAAAGAACACAGAACTTTTAACTCCCCTTCCAAAGATACGGAAGGGGACTTAAAAGTGGGATGAGAATCCTGCACTACTAAAAAGGTATGTAGGGTAATTGTATCCAGATTTTTGCATAGCTAATTCTAACCAGAAAGGAACAGGAGATGTTAATGTATTGTGAGGTCAAAACATTTGAACACAAATTAACATAATGAATATCCTAACGTACACATAATAAACGGGTCTAAACTATGGAACTTCATTTTTGTTTTACTCTCACTTGAATCGATATAACAATACTCAGGTGGAATACACATTTGAATTTTGATTAATGACACTGTAGAATGGATCCATGCCTGAAAAACCGATCAAACAGAGGAAACAAAACTAAAACAATCTGTAGGTAGTGCTGTTCAATATGTTCTTTCCATATGAGACATCATTAATATTTAGGCAAAGTGCATCAAAACAGAGGTAAAAAAAATAATTCACCTCTAACAAATGGTATTACAAGTTTAATGCAGATACAAATAGCATCTATAAACTGATGAAAGATAAAAATTTACTCAGAAATAAAAAGAGTTGAGTGGTCAAATCATAAAAGAGATTCAGGTTAAGCAGAGATTCTGCAAGACAGCTGTGTTTCACCCTTTTCAGTACTTGAAATGCAATATTGAGGCATTGAGGATTCTTTAAAGTATATACAACTACAAAGGACTTATTTGATGGATAAGCATATAAGGGAAGGCTAATGTGTTGAACCTGGCAATTCAAAGTATGCAGGAATGTGGCTACCTTGCAGACTGCAAAGCAAAGCTTCAGAAGTTCGACTTTAGATCTAGTTATTCTCTTATAGTCAAAGCAGTTAGATAATATATCACCCATCCTCCTCTTTTCACTAAATCAAATAGTGTTCCTAAAAGAAGCAAAAACTTTGCAGCAGAGGGATCTTGTCAGAAGAGCAGCTGGCTGCTCTTACACGACCTAGGACTTTCCTGTGGCTGACAAACAGTGTAAGGCTACAGTGTAAGCATTTTTAGTTGAATATTAACTAGTATCTACTTACTGTTGGTTGCATAACATATGGCGGATGAGGCATCCAGGAAGTACTCTGGACCTGCATATCAAATACTTTCTATTAGCACAGAAAAGCTTAAAACAGAACCCCAATAATTTACTTGAAAATATTATTTATATTGCAACTTCAGAGCTAATTTTAGAAAAAGACTCAAGGCATGTAGCTCAATGTAAACATGATTTATGCATCATAAAGTTAATGACAAAGAAAAAAGCTTTCAAACTGTGTTTGATATTTCCACCAAATTCAGAAGTCCTAGAGATTGCACCACCTCTGTGATCCACATTATTTAATCTCATAGAGAATTATTCAATATTCCATGTTGTCTTAATTCTTCATTTGTACTGTGTGCTTTCATCCATCAATGTAACTGTGAACACGTCTTTGAAACTTTGAAAGGTATAACATTTTCAGAGATTCTAGAATGATTTATCCTGTTTTCAGGAAGAGCAGAAGATCTAATTTAGAGTTTTTGAAGCTCACTATGATTGAAAGCTTCCATAGCGTAGTTGACTTAAGATGCCATTGTCCATAGAAGCAGCTCCTGCCTTGGGCATCATGGCATCCATTCTCAGCAGAACTCAGTATGCTTCACTGAAGCCTTTCTTTGTTGTTTTGTCTGACTACTGACATGTAACAGATTACACAGATAAATCAGTTTTACTAACAATTAAGTGCATTACAAAGTTCTTATGTATTTGTGGTAGCATCTCTGAGCCACAACTACCTCTTCTGCTAAGCATGAATGGCCCACGTGTTATTGTAACTCAAGAGCCAATCTCAAGAATTGTGTCTTGATTCTTTCGGTGTCAATTTGGGGACCACAACACAAGAGAAGTACATGACAATATATCTGTGCTATAGCCATCAGTGGGCAGTCACTACCTCCACACTCACAGAAAAGGACATGTGGTATCTCAGGCTGAACACAAACAAGGGTATGTAGGAGAAAGCCAAAAAGTCTTGATTTTCCATATACCCTGTGATTTTGTTCATGAAGCAAGTGACAATTAATTGTGTAGTTTTGTGCTTTAGCATTTTTTGAAATTGGCTAAAGCAGAGTTTTTGTTGAAAAGCAAGTTCACTGTAACAGTTTTAGAACCAAAACCAGAGCACACACATGCAAATACACACTACTACAAAATTTTCTATTGTGAATCCCCAGTAGCTAAAAAGATTAGTGCTCTAATGAGCTTGATGCTGTTCAATGTTCCCCTCCTTGTAGTTCCTCCTCTGTGCCAAGGCAAATGTCTTTGGGCTTCAACTGTAAACTACCAAGTAAGAATGATCTGGATTTTAGAAAACAAAACAAAACAAATGGCAACAAAATGTTTTTTGATTTAAATGCGTCAAACCATGAACTGATGCAAATTTACTGAATTCATCTCACCAAAGCAACTTTTTGTTTGGTGTTACATAGCTACCTAAAATGAAACAACACAGAAGTCAAAGAAAATTACAAGAATCCTTTATCTTTGACGATCAGGTTTAAAGCACAGTTTGTGTACAACACTGCCTGTAGATAAATAAACATTATCTGAGGGGAAAAAAAAACAAACAAAAAAACAAAAAAACAAAAAAACAAAACACCCAAAAACATTAAACCTCCCCCCAGAAAACGCACAGCAAATCAATTCCAACAGTAAGAACAGTTTCTCATCTAGGACTCAGGTCTGGAAGAGTACTGGCAGCACAGGGCAGCAATAACTAGGGCAATCCTGGATATATGTACACACTGGATAAAGAGGACCCTGCACAAAGTTATCTGGGAGTTCAACACAGTGGAAAGTTGAATTTGAGTCAGCAGTGTGGCCAGGCAGCCCAAAGGGCCAACTGCACCCCGGGGTGCATCAGGCCCACACTGCCAGTTAGGTGATGGAAGGGATTGTCTTGAACTGAGGTGCAGCTTTGGGTGCCACACTATAAAAAAGACATAAAACTATGAGAGAGCGTACAAAGGAGGGCTACAAAGATGGGGGAGGGTCTGGAGGGCAAGATGTACAAGGAGGCCTTCATAGCAGCTGCAGCTCCTTACAGGGGGCACAGGGGCAGTGCTGAGCTCTGGTCTCTGTGACAGCAACAGGAGCCAAGGGAACAGCATGGAGCTGTGTCAGGGGAGGGTCCGGTTGGAGATTAGGGAAAGGTTCTGCACTAGAAGGTGGTGAGCATGGAACAAGCTCCCCCAGGGAAATGAGCATGGCCCCAAGCTGCTGGAGTTCAAGGAGCATCTTTACAGTCCTCTCAGACATAAGGTTTGAATTTTGGGTAGTCTTGTGTGGAGTTGGGAGTTGGGCTATACGATCCTTGTGATTCTCTTCCAACGCGGGATATTCTATGATTCCAACTGAAATGGTAAAATGTATGGCCAATGACCAGCTTTACATATGTTCCCAGAAAAAGAAAAAAAAGGCTAATAATAATACTATTCAATCCAGTTTTGACTTCCATCTCACAAAGCTAGAACATGGCAATATTTTCCCAGTGGAGACCTGGTTGGAATATGCTGAAAAGAGGAATTCTGAAAGAGAAAATGTGTTGGAGACTGAAGAAGCTTATGAGGAGAATTATCCTAAAGAATCTTGCTCTGTCAGGGATTACTGGGAAAAAAAAGAGTGCTGTTAAAGGATGCTGTTACTGGAGCAAATACAACAGAGGTCAGAAGGTCAATATATAATCCAGACAACATAAATTATGAAAAAAAAATGTGTTTAAAACATTTGGCTCATGAAATGGAGTCAAAATGACAGAACATTTCAATAAGAATGACAAGCATCTGCTATTGTTGAATGGAAATGAAGCAAAAATGCTGTTTGATGGTGAAGCTGACTGAAATAAGAAAAATTTACAGTAGCTTTCATTGCTAGTGTTAAGCAGGAAACACTCAAAACCCTGCACCAAACGATACCTGAATACTTCTAGAAAGCCTTTTGTTTAAAGCATGATTCAAGAGCACAAGCTCTCATGTAGTTTTCTGTGGTATCCACTCTGCTTTCATCCACATCCAAAACATAATTAACTGGGAAACATAGTAGACAAGCACAAATCTGACGTACCTGATATGTAGAGACAGGGGAAGCAGCAATGAATGGTGTGATTGATGTCTGTGGAATCATGCGGTTTGTTGGAATACTGTACGGTGAGGAATAAAATCTGCAAACAAAGAACAAAAGCAAGTTTTTTGAACCTTTCGACTGCTAGGCGCTGAATGACTAATTCACTGCCTCCCAGGCAAAGACAAAAAGAGCCTACACAGGTAATTATGTCCACCTATTTCCAAAACCACAATAAGGAAGATGTGATGGCTTCACTGAGTAGATTTTGAAAATGGAAAGGAGGAGGAATATTTACACAAAGCATATCTTTTTTCACTTCAACTAGCACAAATATAGCTTCACAACACAAGAAGTAATTATATGAAATGCAAAGACAGCTGATTTTCCGGAGTGCTATCTAGTGAAAGGAAATTTCTTACGCGATATTGAAGACAATGATAACTGATTTCACTTTTACATGCAGCACTGTTTTCTCTTCAGATCTTAATGCTTCAGTGCTGAGAATAACACATTCCACATATACGCCTGATTTATTTTATTAAGGGATGGGTACAGAATCTCTGGCTGAAATTTTCATACTCATCTACATGAGCTAAAAACTTACCTTCTGGTGAAATTTACCAAAATTATGAGTCTAAATGCCCCAGGGAGCAATGAAAATCCCAGATCTAGTTGCTTTTATTTCTGCTATTGCATGCTATGAACAAAAGTTTCACTATATCTTGCTTGATGATAATAAATGTTATATTCATTCTACTTCCCTGTGGGTAAATGATTGTTGACAATATTATCGGGTGGAAACCATCACTACTGATGTACTGTGTAAATACTTAATACCCATGTACTCATCCAGATTTTTGTGTCTGTTGTTCTTTCAGATTTAACTAAAAACATCAAAATAAATAAATAAATAAAACTGCCAAACAATGTGGCTTAATAATACAACATTTGTGGTCTTACTGCTGTCAAAATGCTAATATTTTGGAATCCTTAAGGGAGAGAAATGTATTCCTGTACAACCTCCTCTGGTCTGATTCCAACCCCATGCATACTGTTCTTGTATAGCACGTGGCAACCCTATGAATAACAGTAGCTTTTGCACATATGTTCTCTGTAACAGTGAAGTGGATTGCTCTCCTTGCCTTTTTGTGTTCTTTCTCCCTACGCTGAGGCAATTCTCCCTGCAACAAAAAAAGCCAACCCACCACTGGTGTTTAAACAAGTGCTCTATTTTCTGATCACCCTGACATCCCAGATTTAGTACTAATCATTCTAGCTCAGACTGGATGCATTCATTTTGGATGCAGGCTTAAGTAATCACTGAATTTCTCCAACCAATAGGCTTGGAAATACAAGCTGCCATCTCTGAAAGTTGGGTGGAAACATTCAAAGTCAGAAAGGGAGAGGGAGACAGAGAAGCAATCAGTTCTCTCTGTTCCAAACAAGATTTTAAAATGCCAAAAGCAGCAGGTGGCGTCTGAGTGATTTTTTGTTTAATAGAAATATATTGCTATTTTAGGAACATTTATCTGCTCTTAGAGACTCACACAGAGACTATTTTAAAACCGTGCCTTTGCCCAATTTTCTGTATATGCTATTATGAGAACTTAGAAATATTTATATCCCTCTGCTTGTATCCAGCACATTCTATTATGCTTGTACAAATTTGGGGCTGGGGGGGAAGGATTTTTACAGCACTAGACAGGTTTATCTATGGCTTTAGGATGATGTGTATTTTATCTTAGTCCTATTACAGGGATCTTATTCCCAGATAAAGGTTAACCAGAATTCACTTTGGCAATGTAGTTGCTAAGTGGATGAACTAAGAAATGCTTTGTGCTGCAAATGAAAATGGTCCACAGAAGACTGGCAGAACTTACTCTACAGGTTAAATGTATAACAGAAATACGTACAAACCTCTTCGACCAAAGGACAGTATAAAAACAATACTCTTTAGAGAAACAACACAATTTTCTTCCGTCAATTCTAATTCTATCTGTCCTGGCACTGAAGCTGTGCTCACACCATGTATGAATCACCTGGACAAAGGTGAGCGCACGGGACAAAATTTTTCCATTTGGAAGTAACACTGGCCCTTTGGAATAAACTCTCCAATAAAACCAAGTAAACACTACCAAATTTATAGGAAATGTGTGCTAAGCCAAGAACTTGACAGACAGCTAACCATTTCATTTTCAGCTTAGAGATGCTGTTATCTGAATAGTACATAAGTTTCTAGAATATAAACTCTGGTAATGTGAAAAATACAACCCTTCCAGTACCCTTGCCAATACCATTTATCTGACGCAGTTTGGAATGCTTTCAAATAGGCATCAAATACAACATACTATCAGGATGCTCATTTATATTGTGAAAATGCATGCACCAGAGTGTTAAAGAAGAAAAGGAAATTTGACACAGAAAATGACAATGTGAGAAAATCCAATTCATAGATTTCAACTTAAATAATAATAAATTGAGTTTAACAATCTGAGTCACTGAGAGGCTGTAGGTCAGACATTTTGCGATCATGAATTCTCTGTACCTGGAGACAAAGGTTTTCCTTCCTGCCACAGCATTATTTTGTGCTGGAAGGGTTGTAATTTGCCTTAGGAAATTCAACAGAGCAAGAACTGAACCAGTATATTCTGAAGCTGTCTCTGTCACACACACAGGGGACAGTGGAATGTTGAGGATTGGCTCAAGAGAAACATCCTCCAGCTTTAAGATGCTCAATCTGCCATGGTGCTGCAGCTACACACACATCCCCAGTGGCTCTTGCTCAAAAGGAGGGCTCACCATGCTCTTGCCCATGGGATGTGGAGGCATTTCCCATATAACATTTACATGTAAACAGGCTAATATCCAGGTATGTAGTTGACATAAGTATGGACCTCAAAAAAAAAAAAAAAAAAAACAAACACAAGAGGACAAAAAATGCAAGGGTGGTCTGCTCTGATAAAAACTTTTCAGGCACCCCAATAAGATTCACAGCTGCCGATCTAATCATACTTGATTTTTGTACTTCTAGCCCTTTGGAATGCATCAACATTCCTTCAGGCCCAGATAGAAGTGAGATGAGGTGAAGAAGGATATTGTAAATAAGTCCAAAGGGATATAGGATTCTCAGTCATTGGAATATGCACATTAGAAAGTGGAATGAAAAGAGATATGAATTATACTAGCTTTGACCCATTTTAGATAGACAGTTCAATTATGACCCCGTGTGTGCTTGCACTGAAACATATATCAGTTTCTGGTACTACATTTGAGAGCTATGAACCATGCGATAGTTAACGTGAGAGCTCTAAGGAGAGTTCTCCAGAAGACTCAGCTGCATTCTATGCAATAGCAGCTTGCATCCCTACAATAGGCCATGCAGGTCTTGTTGTTTTTTACAGGTGTGAGCTACCATCCCTGATTTTGGTCTGCAATTGTACTGCTAGAAGCAAAAGCATAGAGAGGCAAGTGGGAGGAAAGAGGCAAGACAGACATTGCCCTTGCATTTCAAATAGTCCTTTTAAGCACGCCTGGATTCTATAAGAATAAGAAAAACTGTTCACTAGGAGACAAAAAGATTTCTGGAATGTTCGTGAGGAAGGGCTTATAAAGGATTCAAAAGAAAATATTTTTATGAGTTGTTAAAAGAACCACATTCCCCAGTATATCATCAGCACACATAGGCAAGGCTTTAAGAACAGTGTCTGCTGCTTAACAGAAAAAGTACACATTCCGCTCCTACATCAACCCTCCCTCTGCTTTTGGGGACTACATTATCTGGAGCGTCTGGTCGCTATTTCCCTGCCAAAAAAATAGAAAAAAAAAAATCCATATGGTTCCCATCCTGTGGGAGAATGTGCAAGCTTCCACACAGAATCTGTACAAGAGCAAGACCCTATTTGCACTGCAATAAACACCATTTGCTCATGCCTCGTGCCTGCAGGCAATACTGAAAAAGTTACATTCATAAATAGTATCCTGGGGCTCACATAATGTAAGAGTATTACCAAGCGTTATCAGAGCAGCAATTTTCTGTTGCAATAAGCCACAGAGTCAGATGTTTGAGATGAAAAAGACCTATCTGAATATTGAGCCCATTGGCCTGCAAATGCACAATATAGTCCCCCAGATATCAGATATTAAACTGATACAGTACATTGCAATCTTAGTCAAATAGCCAGGAGAACTCAAGCCTCAGCAACATTTTAAATGAGCATCTTTACAGTGCAAGTACAGGAGCTCTATTTTGTTCCTTGTATGAGTGCATTAAACCACTAAAACAATATTAATATCACAAATTGAAAAATCAGTAGCATTTTACACAAGGCACGCTGCTCCCCAGAATAAGGCCCGACTTCTTTTGTAAAT
This sequence comes from Lagopus leucura, assembly GCF_019238085.1. Classification (NCBI taxonomy): domain Eukaryota; kingdom Metazoa; phylum Chordata; class Aves; order Galliformes; family Phasianidae; genus Lagopus; species Lagopus leucura. The sequence continues at coordinate 12,314,715 of NW_024962334.1, forward strand.
GCAATTCAGAAAAGGCTGATTAAAAAAGAAAAAAAGACATGGAACAATTGGCAGGGGAAAAGAGCTTATCTACTGAAGTGTATGACTACATCTTCAGTAACACATACTGCAATGTTATGCTATATGTTGGGCCAGATTCTCCACTCCATTACACCAGTTTTATGCTGATACAACTCCACTGGATGCTTAAACAGAGTTACATGGGCATAAAAACAATATAATGAAATGGGGAGTCATGCATTACAATGCAATAGAATAAAAAAATAATAATAATAAAAATAAAAATCTATTCCTTTGTGGGGAAAAAACCTTTGCTATTTTTAGTGAATGTCTCCATCTCTCTCTTTTGTTTTATTTCTGTCATAGATGTTCTAGGCAAATAAGCAGTTATACTATAATAAAAGTGATAGTACTACTCTGAGAGCAACAAGAACCCGCCTTTTCATCTGGAGAACATTTAAGAATCCAAATTCTTCCCTAAGGGTTGGTTATGCCCCAAAACAAACCAGAATAATCCAAATCTTTCAGAGAGTTGGAAATTTTAAATACCTCTTCATGACACATGCAGTGACACATTTCATTAATAGACTACCATTCACGATGTATCCTGCACATAGCAACGTACACGCATCAAAATGCATGAAATACATCTACCAGTCTTATATGGGATTCTAATAAATGGAGTCATTATTGAGTTTCATTAGCAACTCATAAGCTAATCTGAATCTTCACCTTGGTTTACACATCTTAACGTTTCTCATCTCTAGCCTTGGTCCACATTGTGCTGGCAGGCACCTGAAGGACTGAGCGACTCGTGCTTATCACAGCATACCAACAAATCCTGAGCTGCACGCAGGGACAACATCCGCTTAACCAGCTTACACCAAATAGACATATTACAAGGAGATCATCTTTGTTTTATATATCCCCCCATGCAAAATACATCTACTTGATCCACTTTACTACAGAGCATTAAGCAGCATTTCACCCACATAGTATGGGCACAATATCAACACAAGCAAGCTGCAAGCATCAGCTTTGTGTTCACTTCCAGACTGCCCTCACTGTGAAGAGCAATGTGCTTGCCTAACACACCTTCACTGGATGTTTAAGTTGACTTGTTTCACTTCATAGTTTATAAGAGTCTTTAAATTCATTCTCTTTTACCGTGGCCACACACCTGCTATGATCCCATCTGCTGTATCGAGAGCAACAAATCGCATTTGCACATTTTACAAGCAATGCACCAAATTGTTCTCAGACTTGGCTAAAATATAACCCAGAAACTTGTAAGTAAAGAGCTTATGAAAAATAGTGAAAAATTATAACCACAGGATATATGATGACTATTAAGTGAATGTGTGGAGAGTTAAAAAAAATAATAAAAATACATGTAAGCAAAAGAGGGTCCTGGTGATCCTCAGGAGACTGCATTTTGAAGATGCAACCAGAGAAGAGGATAGCAGCTATGCCACTTTTGGAGGACAAATCAATGTTGCCCATATTGTAAGAGCTTCTCCTCTTAACAGTGCATGCAGTCAGAAAAAATCTCAGTGGAAGAACATTTGAATAAGAATTTGTCCTGATGAAACAGAAAATATTTTGAACTCCAGAAATAAGAGACATGTCCAAGCAGTAAGTAATTGTCACTCGTACAATGGTATGTAATGCTGTAGTTTTTCAAGCTTTACAAATAAAAGAATATTTAAAAGCCTCCATTGGTTACTATTTATTTTTCAAAAGACCATTGACAACGTGTTCAAACGACTGAGTAATCAAACTCCTAAGCATCCATGTATCTAAGCTAAGTTCCATAATTAAAAAAATATATTCTTTAAGTAAAATGATATTAATCTCAAAGGATTATTCAAATTACAGTTTCCAAATATTTAATGCAACCTGCATACAAAAAATCCTTTGAAATAAAAGCCATTTGTCTGGATGAAATACTGGTGGATTATGAGCTGGTGATGGTTTCATTTCTAGCTTACAATATGTTACCAGCTGAAAAGTATGATGGTAAAGCAGAAAGACTTGTTTAGGGGGGTCAGAGAAGCAAAACCAGAGGATTGTGAAATCCTCTTTTCACAGCTGCGTGAAAAAAAATATCTTTTTTCTGAGCTGCTCTGTCTTGGCTGCTTTATCCACAACATGAGAATATCACAAGCCCTACAAAGATATTGCTTGCGAAGGGCAATTAAGTAAAATACGCTAACTATTATTGTTGATTTTTTTTAAACTACTCCCACTGTTAGGGATTTTTAAATGCTTCAACTAGCAGTGCCCTAAACAGCATTTAAGAAATAAATCCACTCTGCTCAATATCAATACATTCAATCCTTCCACTGGAAAGTGCAGATGGGAATATGCACTGAATAATCATATCAAACATCACTCTGATCAAAGAGTGACTGTCAAAGAGTTCAGGGCTGAGCCTCCTGTTTCTCTTCAAATTATTGTTAATCTGTCTGAAAGGGTAGCTGGATCTCAAGGATCTGTTTTTCTACTTCATGAAATAATTGGAAATGTAATCATGCACATAAACAATATGGTGATGTAACTTCTTTGCAAGTTTGAAAAAAGTTTCAGTTCTTCAGCAGGCTGTAGCTGGGGAATGAAAAGGAGTGCTGTTCCACATTCTACTCCTGAATCTCATCTGCTTGCATACAGATATAAGGCTTTTGCACTGTTTGGCATTTCTGTTCAGACAATGCCATGGAAGCCATCCAGGCAGCAGAGAGGACCCAGATTAAGTAACAGCTCTAATATCCAAACTATGCTGGAATCTTCAATGATCATTTTAACAAAAGCAAAGTCAGTAAAGGGAAACTTTACTGGTTTTCATTTCATGAGAGAGAGAGAGATTAAAAACCACTAGCATTTGCCAAAAAGAGATGGAAACTGTTAGGAAAAACAACTTCCCATTCAAATGGATATTACAAACAAAAGGACATAAAAACAAAAGGGAAACTAAAAGAAGAACTTGACAGTATAGCATCACATGCTTCAAACAAAATATGACTGAGTAAATTTGCTTCTGAATGAGTTTCACCACAGAAAGAGAATATGGTATTCAAAATAATTTTTAAAAAGGCATAAGAAAACATGCATTTCTTACCCATTCTGTATAGCAGCTGTTGGATCATAAGTCAAAGCCATGCCAGCCTGCACAGTTAGGGAAGAAAAACAGATTTTTACTATTATTAGAGAAAAAAAAGAAAGAAAGAAAGAAAGAAAGACAGAAAAAAAGAAAGAAAAAAAAGACATTAAACATATTCTGTGCCCAATGAGAATAAAAACTGAATACAACTTAGAAGTAAAAACTTTTCCAGGGAAGCTCAGATGGTCCAAAGAAGCACAGACACTTTGGCTTCCCTCTTAGCCCGACAGGCTCCCGAGAAACAGATCTCCTTGGTGACGCTTTCCCATAACATTTAGGCCAAATGGTTCTTTTGTTGCCTCAGTATCAGTCAATGTCTCCACCCGGATCAATGCATTTACAGTATAACATGACAGGGCCAAATCTTATTCTTGCAGGTCTGATAGGTAGTTTGTAAAATACCCAGCCAACTTCATAAGAACTTCTCAGGCAAGAATCTCATCCTTCCTACTAAGGCAGACCCTGCGTGACTTGAGGCCTCTGCCATTTCCCTGGGTGATCAGTCATGCTCTCACCATGAGACAAGAGACAACAAGTGGGCTGTGAAGCACAAAAGATCAACCAAAACAAGAAAGTGCCTGAGCTTTTAAACAGGGCTTTTAAAGTACCTTAGTGGTCTAGACAGACCAATAATTTATTTATGGCCTACACAGGGCTTTTCAACTGCCCTTCACCACCAAGCAAATAGTGACCTGTGCAAAAAGATTTGGAGATGTCAAAACAGCATCCAGTTAACCAGTGTCGCCATCATCACAATTAGCAAACATACGTACAGAAACAGCAGGAAAGGTGGGGAGTGAGCAGAGCTGGAGCCATAATTTCCCAGTCCATTTCAGACTCAAAGACAGCAATTAAAGCTGGGTGGGAAGAGAGAGGAGAGGGCTCCTCAGGGTGCTCTGCTCGCATTAGGAGCAGCTGAAAAATGGCCAGGGCACCCTCTCACCCTGAGGCACTCTATTCCTCTCCACTTGTCATGCGGACCATGCATCGCCTGAGACAAGAGACAGAAGCATTTACTTCAAGGACAGGTGCTTCAGTAACTGCGTGGCAGGTCTTGCACTCCTGGTGGGAGCTTTTATTACCCCTGGAGCCATATACCAAAGTACTTTTGGATAACAGCATCTGCCCCCTTCCAGATGGCTGCTCTGTCAGGAAAGTGTCTGCACTTGGCTGGCTCCCATGCAGACAACTGAGCTGCAAGGGCAAGAGGATTGGTGAGGGACAGGCAGTGGGATGGCAGTGCTCATGGAAGAGACACGTTAGCCTGACAGCTGCTCACCAGTCTACGAGGAGATGGCCCCAGTTTCCAGAGGCCAAAAATTATTTCTGATCTGAAAGCACAGACTTCACTTTACCCGACGTAGCAAAAAAAGAAAAAAAAAGAAAAAAAAAGAAAAACAAAATGTTTGGGTCATTATGAAATGCATGTATTTTTCTCATTATTCTTTTAAGCAGGTGCTAGGGCAAATGCTTTACTTACTGAAAATGCCATTGTTTCAATAAAATATGTACAAGCTCCCATGAAAAAGATTTAGAAGACTAGTGGCTAAGACACGCAGCTAGTTTTTATAAATACATTCAGTTTGTAAAAATAAAAATCAAAATGGCTGTTTCTGCAAGCTTAAAATGTCAAATGATCAAATTTAGGGTGAGCTAACCATTGTTAATTCTGACCTAAAAAATAAAACAGCGTAGAAAACAATCAAGTGTTCTCTATTTAAATTGCTTTCTTACATCTTAAACATGCTCATTATACTGCATTGTTTGGGAATAGAAAGGTACACAGTTCATCCCAAAAGCCAATAAAACTTTAAAATCATGAACAACTTTTTTTTTTTTTTTTTTTTTTTTTTTCTTGCAATACATTTTCTGGAAAAACACCACACTTTCTTTTCTCCTTTCAACACTTCTAAAGTTTATTACTACTCTCTTTTTATATCCTGGTGCTGGTAAAGACAACTTGCATAGTACACACAAGCCCTACACAAAAATTAGTTTAACAAAAAAAAACAGTTTAACAAACAAACAAACAAACACCAAAGATGTTCTTTATAAATCAAGGTGTTGACATCTCAACATTTCATCTAGCCAGAACTGATGAAAAAAAGAAAGCAAATTATAAACCCCTCAGAAAGAAAGGACCAAAGCTTTCCAATTAAGGGAACTTCTAGACATAGAGGTTCTCAGGATAGTCTGGAGCTCACTCTGTCCATCAGTTTAGATCAGTGTGAACTAGGAACAAAGCCATAGCAAGGAAGAGAGGTCTGGGAAGGCGAGGGAAACACAGACAACTGCTTTTTATTTCTTTGATGAACATAAATATGAAGATGCAGAAAGGATAAACTGAAGCATTTCTTTCACTAGATTTTCACAGGAGCCCCAGCAAGGATCAGTATGCTACTTTCAGCTACATTTCCTGTGAACATTAGAGCACATGTTAATAATGCAGACCCTCAGTTTGCCTTCCAACACCATAATGCTCCACGTTTGCATGTGAACACAAACTGCATATGCTCTGTTCTCCCCACATTAACATCACATTCTTACGTACTACTGGTATTTGGAACAAGGGACACAAGCGACTGTTGTGGGCTTAGTGAGTCCAAAATATTAAAGTATAGATTTTCGACTCATCTAAACTCTGTATCCATTCTAAAAGGTCAAGTGTTACCAGAATCTGACCAAATACTTTGCAGTGATGACTATAAATATGATCAACAGTGAGAGTTTTGCGTTAGACAAATATGGCACAGCATGTGGCATTACATGCATATGGTACACCACCTACAGATCCCCGAGTAATGCTGCTAATTTCTGCCATTGCTGAATAGCCTTAAACAGCTGCTACTTCAAATAGCTGCTAACAGAGGACTATTTACTTCTTTCTCATCAAGTTGCGTAATTTCTCCCTAAAAAATTATGCTGGCATGAAGCCCAGAAGAGGCAACAGTTAGCCTGGACTAGTGAAAGATTTATAGTCTGAAGCATCCTCATACATGACTAATAAAAGCTGATGAGCAATAGTAACTTACTGGAAAATTGTCTGCACTTTATTCCATAACACACAAACAGGAATTCCAAAAACACCAAATACAGAATATTAGGGTTGGCCTCAGAGTTCCATGCTACAGAGGTCCAAATTATTCTCTCAGAAACACAGAAGTGAATATAGCTGTCACAGCGCTTGATAAGGTATTAACTGTATTGAGGTGCTAACTCATGCCCCTGTAGCAGTCTTCATTCATGCTGAAGTGCATCTTCTCCCAGGTCTTTTTACCACTGTTTTGCTTATGTTTCAGTGCAAGAACAGGGATTCATTCCTACTTTGGAAAGTGACACTTCCTGACGAAATGCCACCTGAGTGTAGCACTGATGATGAAGCGTTGCTTCAGGAATATATTTGTCAGATGAATCTTCTATTAAGGAATGACTGAGCCACAGAATTTTTATGCCAGATAACATACACATACTTCCTGTATGATATACATGAAGATTCTATATAATATACTATACATGAAGATTCTGCATCCCAACATTTCAGTACTCAATTCCTTAAAGAATAAATTAAAAGGAATATCTACTACCAGTTCTTCACATATTAATAAGTAACATTCTCAATATTTACTCAACTACGTTCAGAATATCAGAGGAGGCAAAAGTAAAACCATATTGGTTAAAATTATTAGCTTTAAAAAGATTATTTAAACCACTCATGTTTATTTACTGAATATTTTTAGGACAGAGGAATGAAAAATTTTGCTATTCTGTTACTGCAGTTTTCTAATTATTGACACCACTGAACAAACAAAAAATAAGCCAACAAATTAAAAAGGGGTGAAATCCACTAATGTGGTGGGTTTTCCAAGCAGTACAGTCCCTGGGTTTCTCCTCCTTACGGGAAGATGCAGAAAAGCATTATTGTACCGTAGGACTCAAGGGATTTCTCTGAGGTGAAAGTTAGAGGAGAAGACAATCCTCTCCACTCCATCTCCTCTGACTCAGTTTCTCATCCTATCATGCCAGAAGACTGCAAGCTGCTGCCCCAGGGCAATGGATTTGCTCTTGGGTACTACAGCACAATCCACTGAATTTTCAATACTGAATTTCCTGTGCTTGTTTTGTCACCACCACTAATATCTGCCAGGCATCACAGAACAAGGATCTCTTGTGCCCTGACAACAGATACTCCAACTAAAACACTTTGAAGTAGTAAGAGAGAGGAGAGGGAAAGAACCAACAAGACAAATGAGATTTTTGTAAAATACTGATTTAATAAATAAGCTCAGTCAACAGGAAAGTTTATTGGCAGAGTTCCTTCCTTTGATTATTTAGAACAGTTCTGTCAGAAATATTCCACATTATTAGGAAGGTTCCTGAATTTAATTCTGAATAAAACACACCATTTCTTCTTAGAGGAGGAGAAATCTAAAAACGTAAATACGACACTTTTTAAATATGCAGGTGAATATGAAAAAAATGGGTCATTTCCCAGAGTTGTGTGTTGGGAAACGTTTTTTTTTTTTTTGTTTAACATGCATGTGCTCCTTAAGCAGCTGCAGCTTCTGAGAAGAAAGTAGTTACGGAGAGGAAAAATCCATTATACTGAGGTCAAAATTGGAAAGTGATTCATGAACCCCAGAAGGTCAGAGGTTGAGTTGCCAGACACAATTGGAAGTTCAGAAACCCAAATGAATAACTAGAAACATTTTGTACTACAGAACTTGACTGGAAGTATGATCTACATAGTTTCTGTTCTTGCTGTTGAGCCACTTTGTTCCCACTTCAATTTATCTGATAAATTAAATGAGGAGTGCTGAAGTTTGAAAATTTCTTGGCAGGCCTGCACATTTTTCCTTACCAAAAGAATAACTAAATTGTCTAGGTACAAAACAGATTAGTCCTAGACACTGTAGATTATGGAGAACATCTAAGTACTGCCTATTTCTTGGAAGCATAAAAGAAATCTGAGTTCTCTCTCAAAATACCTATTGTATGTTTTTCTCTCTAAGTAACTGTCTGTATTTGATAAAATTGTAATAAGCAGCAGAGAAAAAGTGAAACTGTTAACAAAAGCAATATTTCCAAACTACTGTCTTCTTATTGTTTCTAGAAACAAGTAAAAAAAATTTTTTTTTTTTTTTTTAAGAAATTTCACCAGGTGATACTTAATTAAAAAAATTGAAAAGAGGAAAGGAGGATGAAGGGGAAAGGGAAGAAATAGGGGTTGATTTATTGGCTAAAGAGAAACAAAAAACAGAACAATCAATACAGGAATTATTTTTTGCAAATTATTAAATATCCTTGTAGACATCAGACCAATTTAAATGACAGAGGGGTCACATTCAGTGGTGCATGTCATTGTTGTGATATATGCACCAAGACTTTGATGATATTCCCCTGGCAAGAAAGATGACAAATATATGTAAATGGTCTGAATTTTAAAGAAGATTGCAATTGAAGTGCTAAAATGTTTCATAATAATGTGATTGTAAATCTCTTTGGGTTGACTAGATATAGAAAGGCTATCATTTCTAGAACTGTTCTTTCTAGAAGAACCTATGATTTACTAGTTAACCTTGGACTGATTCAAAGCATTTCATTTCTTATCAGATTATGTGATATTTCTCCCTTTCTACCAGATAAATTTCAATCACTTGAATGCACATATCAAAAGATTTTATTTCCAAACAAAGTTTCAAAAAATCTGCAATAAAAGATTAAGCCATAAAATTTAAGTTGCAGTTCTCAATCCAACCTGATCCCAGCGTGGAACTACTCCTGATTCCCCAGATGCATTTTGACCTAATGAACTTTTTCTGGAAAAATATCACGCACATACACGATTTAGAGGCAAATTAGATCAAATATTTTACAGATAGAATTTGAATATGATTACTTTCCATCACCATTTCCTCAACACAATCTTGTCAGGGAAAATTTCAAAACAGAGTATTGAACTAAACTAGTGTGACTCAGATAAGTCTGTCCTGATTTTGGATATAAATAAAGTTAGATATATAGAGTTAGATATTAGTTTCGAATTTCACCGCAAATATTTCCAACGTGTACAGGCATTGTATATTTTCTGCACTTATATATCAGATACATAGTTTAACAGCCCTTTAAAAAGCCACCAGTATCCTAAACTCTTGGATGCATAGTCTGGAATTGGTCAGCCAGCACAAATTCTCAGTCAAATGTCTCTCTCGGTCTGCTGAATGTTTCCTGAGGCTTCAACCAAGAGAGGAAGGGTACGGACTAAAAGCGTTGTTCAAGGTCAAGCATTCTTCCCTCATTACAACTGGCTTTTGGTTAGAAATCCCAAGCAACAAAGAACTAACAAAAAAACCCTTGAAAAGCCCTAGAGAAATCCAGTATATTTTTAAGGACTTGACTTTAAAAGGTAGAAATCCATCTGCACTCAAACGCCAGTGTAAAATTAGGTGATAGCTAACAACATTCAGTTCTTTTTTGACCATGTTCCGCCTTTGCTTTTTTTCAGAGTGCTGGGGCTATACGCTTTACACAGCGATGTGCAGCCTACAGGCAGCCAGATCCCACCTCTGCCTTTCTAACAGTTGCACAAACCATACATGGAATAAGAAATTTGTTACTCTCTACCCCGCTCCGACTAAAGAACATTTCTACAATGAACATTTCAAGCCAAATTACATTGTTCCTGGGATTTCAGTGGGTGTGTTGTGCAAGTGGAGCAGGCTGACAGAATTTAACAACCAATTAAAGCATTTCTATACAGTTATGGAACAATCTACAGAAATGTATGGTAGAAACAAGATTTTCCATTATATTCTGCAGTATGGCCTGAAAGCTTTACAAAAAAAAAAAAAAGAAAAAAAAAGAAAAAAGAAAAAAGTATATTTCTCTTTTTATATTCCACAGAAGATCTCCATACAAGAGAGAAAAACCTCTGAGAATAGCATAGCCAGAAGTACCACTGCAGCAATCTGTTTCTCCCCACTAAATCTCCTGCCTTTGCCCCCTTCAACAAAGTACTTTGCACAGCTGTCTGTCTCTACTTGGTATAATCTGAGTGACAAAACTGTCAGTGTCATTTCTCTGGAGCCTGCCCTTCTGAGCAATAATCCTCACATGAATTCAGTATTAACACTGGTCAAACCTCAGAAGTTTTAGAAATGCCCTTCATGTAAGTATTTAAGAATGCAAATGCTTATCTGAACAATAGCCAAATACATGTTGGCCAGATATCTAGATATCATGGGATTTGGCCTGGGTGAAATACTGAGGCAGTAATCAGTTGGATGGTATTCCATTATTTTTTCCTTTGGGTTAAAAACTGAGAAAGAACAAAGGTTCAGGGAACCTTCAGATTCCCTTTGTAATCAGAACCATGACGCTTGTCATATATCAGTAAGTTCTCACTACTCACTATCTGTTCTTTTTTAGAGAAATTAAAGTTGACAGGAATAATTGTAGGAAAGTTATCTGAGTACTGCTACACACTGAACAACTTAACAGTACATCTTGCTTAGAGTAAGATCATTAATGCTAAGAAAACAGAAGATTAATTTCACAAAAGGATTTCATATAGGGAATAAGAAAATTATATGATAATCTGGAGGAAATTCAGCAGCATGCATTACCATTGATGTTTTGAGTAGTAAATGTCCAACTTGCAGCAAGGTATTAACCAGAGGTTATTAAATCTGAGAAAGCCAATTTCTACAGAGCAGATTCCTAGCCTGAAACATTGTGAGTTTGCATCTTGACTAGCTTTGCACATTTGCAGATTATCCCATGATAATCTGCAGCTGCATAGTTTGATGGTTGACTACAAACAACAAGATGAAATTATGACCTCCATCACTGAAAAATAGTGTTTGAATGTTGATGTCATTAACACATTAGCCACACCATGCCTCTTGGTAACAGGGATATTGTTGTCCTTAGTACTTAGTAGAGGGATATTAGTGTCCTTAGAGCCACTCCATTAGCAGCAAATGAACTACATATGATGTAAGAAGCTGATGTCCTGAGGCTATAGGCGTAAAGGTGGCTTGTTGGGTTTGACTTTAAATTATTTTCTTAATGGATTTGAACTCAAGGAAGTACAGAACAGTGGAGATAATAGCTGCAGTGGCATGCTAAAATGGGATTTAGAGGTCCCTAAAATACAGATTGTTGACTTTATTCAGGGATTGTTATTGCCTCCTATATATATGCCTTTGTTTTTGGAGCCCTGCACACAATGGCTCGAGTCTAACACTTGAAGTAATTCCCGAGTACTTGTTCCTCACACACAATATACTGCAACAAAACTTTGGAGGTTTCTGCAATCTCTTGTAGCAAATGTAGCTGTCTTTTGGCACTTTAAGCCCAAAAGGCTAAAATACTTTTAGAGTGTTTTTGTTGAAACAGTGTCCAACAAGCACAGTCCTGGACAGAGACACTTGTATGCTTTAAAGAGGACCTTACATTTCTTTTAAAAGTTCAACAATTGCACAATCATTTGTAGGTCATAAGCTAATGATCCTAAAAGATATCAACTAGCAAAAGGAAGAAGTTACAATAAAGCAGTAATCCTCTTGAAACACCTATTTTAGGAATACCAAATAGTTTTCTTATTTATTTGCATAGTAAAATTGAAGTAAACATAAAAAAAATCCCACAAAGAGGAGAAGGGAGAAGGGAGAAGAAGGGAAAAAAAAGAAGGAGGGAAACTTTGGTTTTAGTGGGTCACAGTTGAATAACATACTTTGTCTTTGAATTCTCATTCATAAACACAAAGAATAAGCATTTAGAATGAAAATACTTGTAAGTTCTTCTGCCTTTGCAGTTACAATTTTCTTTAAGAAGGTACTACGACCAGATTCACTACACCTCATTTATTCCAGTATCTTTATCATTTAACGACATTCAAGGAGAATAAACAAATTCTTGAAGAGTCAAAGATATTTCTCTTTTTTCACCCACATTTGGAGTCACTACAAGTACATAGAAAGGAAATTCCAGAAACAGCCTATTTACAGCAGAGCAAAAAGCAACCGATTGAATCTCTTTTTAAAAAAATACTTTGTATACATGTTAGATCTGAGGCTACTGTAAACAGTGTTGTTTTGGACAAAATGAAGATCCCAGCTCAGAGAAGCTTTTGGGAAGCTTTTACATGGATTACGTGTTTAAATGCATGCAAGTATATCTTTGCTTTTTGTAGATGTCCCCCAGTTCCTTGGATGACAAAAAAAAAAAAAAACAAACAAAAAAAACAACCAAACAACATCGTTGAGCTGCTTAGGTGCAAACTGATGTTGGGTTTACAAGAGGTACACTACCGGTGCTGACTGCGCACCAGTAAAAAAAATACTTAGCTCAAGTTTGGCAACAGAGAGCCCTTGGAATAGGACAAGGTTGTGCAGAGCATCACATCCAGCTTTGAAATTATTTTTTCCAGTAACTTTACACCCCACTCACTATTATGAACCTTACTCTTTCCCCCACATATGCACTATTGGTCATTTTTGTCTGGCATGGAACCATTGTATTTTTTGCGCAATCCTGTTTCTTCATAGCCCTGAAAGGCAAACCTTCAGATCTACAGCTGGCTTCTTCCAAATCCCTGGAAAGTAATCACCACGTGGCACTTACCTCTCCTTCTCTGGGCCACGGCCTTCCGTTCTGTGTGTATTTGCTTTGATTCTGGCGCTTCTTTTGCCCTCCATCAGCAAATTTGCACAGTAAAGGCTCAGTGGGGGCTGTGAAGACAAGAAACCCAGTCTATATTAGCAACCCCCCAAAGAAAGTGATTATACCAGCAACAGTAGTGCTTTGTAATACTGATCTTTTGAAGTAAAAATCTTGCCTTCTGCAGATATTTTTTTGCCTCTTTCAGCCTTGACTCTACTGGCAGCTGTTCTTACTAACTAAGCTTCAAAAAATATATACTGGCAGCCCTTAAAAGAATTTAGCAAATATTGTTGAAAAAATAATCAGCCCACGCAGAATGTTAAGTTGCTGAAGTGAAATAGTCGAGTCAGGCATTAGTTCCAGCTAAGTTAGACACGTATTCATGACCAGCATTGCTGAAGGATAAACACTGTTTTACTAACGCAGCTTTCTGTTTTTATTGTAAAAACTTCTCAAGAATATGTTTAAAAAATAAGTGTTCTCACTATTTTTGTGTTTCTCAGCACTCAATATGTTAAATTCTGAATAAACAGAATAAAATAGACAGTCTTGCCAAGCGCAATACAATTAGATTTCTTTTCCTCTTAACTTCTTTAAGCAAGTTGGCAGCTGAGAAAACTCTTTTCCTCTCCAGCTGGGCTCTGATCTGGGAGAGCACAATAGTGAGGGAGGCTGGAACCCCAGCAATGATGGACATTCCCAGAGACACACACTCAAAACCCCAGGGCACAATAGGGTCTGCTGGTAGAGAAATTGCTATACAATGGGTGCCACAAGATGGGAACTTTGTGTCTTGGGATCTCCCACCAATCAGCTTTTAATAGCCTATTCTAAAACACTTTTCAGCCCAAGCTTGGTACACAGCTTGGTAGTGGGAACTTGCTTTGGCTGCCTCCATCTTAAATGAGGTGCCATAGTCTACCCACTTCGTTAGGTGGACGTCAGGATTGTCTTTTATTGCTTATGTCAACTGGTGACTAAAAAAATTTTGGTTTGGTTGAAAGAAATCTGAAAATTATGTTTCACATCTGCAAGTCTTTTGGAAAATGTTGGGTTCCCAGCCATTACAAGTTGAGGCTCTAATTAATTAACCAGGAGGCTTGATAGGAAAAGTCAACAAAAATAGCTTTTCTTGTCATTTTCTGTTTCTAGGATGCAAGTGTTGAAAGAATAGGAAGAAAGACATAAGAAGGAAACGTTGCAGTATGGGGTTAGTCAAATTGCTGACATTTATTTGTAATAAAAATAATAATTTGCTTGGAGGATTAAATAAGCTTGTAAAATATTAAAACAAGCTCTCCTCCTTCAACCTCTTAGTTACAGCCAGCTCAAACCGGATCAGAAAACATGGTTTAAAAATGTGATCACTTGAAAACAACAACCAACAAAGTACAGAGAATCTCACATCAATACCACGATTTCTTATTGGGACTGCATTATTTTGGCTACTTTCAAAGCTCTAACAGCTTTGTTTTTTTCATTACCATTTTACCAGGCTAGTAATTTCCAAGGTCACTAGAAAGTGAACTGCAGGGAACAATCCATTATTGGCAGAAAGCTCAACTGTGTGACCCCAGAGGTCTTTCCCCACCTCTGACTTTGGTTATTGCATCATATTTTGGAAGAAGCAATGTTCAGCCAACCATTTTAAATTTTAAATAATGAAGGTTTAAAAGCATCCAGGTGGCTGTGGAGATTCTTTCTGCAATCGGAGAGATTTTTTGGGGCCGACTGCCCTGCACTTCTACCAGTTTTACTCCACAATGCGATGCAGCATAATTTCAGAGCAGTTACTTACAATTCACTTTGATGTGATTGTGAGGGAGGAGCAGGTGCTAAGCCAGCATCTGAGAAAGTCCTATTAAATGTCACATTTGATGCTTCAAAAGCTTTTTATTTCAAGTGCTGAACAACTATCATTCAACATATGGTATCAGGAGTATCAGAAGTATGCAAAAAACAATCTGAATGTTGCGTGTTTACATGTGCCATGATCATCTGCTATTGTACACATGTGCTGTTAGTCTAAATGCTATGATGTGGTATAGCAATCAAGTAAATCATATGTCTTACTACATATCCTTCCTAGAAATTAGCCAACCACAAATGGGAAGCTGTTGCCATTTCTGAGCTTCCCATTATTGAGCACTACCATATGACAACCTTTTATTGCTAAGTTGGGCCTTCCTAAAGTTAACTGAGATTAGCAGACATCATTGAACAGATATGCCAAACAACTTCACACCACACCTAAAAAAAGTGTGGAAAAAGAAACTGTGCTGGCTTTTTTGGGGTTAAGGAAGAAGATGGAAAAGGACAAATGAGCCATGCCCTGCACAGGAAAGTTTCTTCAATAGGAAGCATTTTTCCTCTATAAAAAAACTGACAGGAGTTGTGGGAAAAAGATCAACACATGCCAATCAACATTACCATAAGCAGAAATATGGGAAAAAGACATTCTGGCAGGAAGATAGAGTCTAGTTCAGATTTTCTTTATTAGTTGATTATTTTTCTTTCTTTTTTAAAAATTAGACAAAACAGTGGGATGTAGCAGATTTGCATCTAGTAAAATAGAAAATGATTTGAAGAGATTTAGATCTTTAAGATTTACACCTGGGAAAAACTATGGTAATAACCTCAAAATATAAAAGAACTAAACCTTTATTTTGGAAGTAAAAATGTAAAAGAATCTCAAGAGTTCAAGTGTTGCTCTAAGTACACAGAAGAACTCAAGTCTGATTTATTTCAGCCCTTTTGAAATCCCTTGTAAGGCTCTTAACCTTTGTAAGCTCAGATGCACAGGAATATTTGACTTTACTACAATCATTCTTACTAAACAAATGCATAACAACAGAGGATTCTGGAGAGAACATATCCTATTCCATATATCAGAAAAACTATTTCTAAGTAGAATTCTTTTTGAATGGTTTTAAGAAACGTCAAAAGCTTTGAAAACAGCAAATTTACTTCCAAAGAAGTAAAAAAAAAAACAACAAAGTAATAAGGTTGTCAATTCAAAAAGAAACTGTTCAAACTATATCAGTATGATGTGACTAAGAGCAAAGAATTGGCATATTTCACTCTTAAATACTTCTCAAGGGGAGGAAGAAAAAAAAAAAAAAAAAAGGGAATCTTTCAAACTGTTCCTGTTTTTGCTGCCTTCCATTCCAAACAAATGCTCCTGAATATATAGACTTTTTTTACCTTTTTTTTTTTTTTTTAAATATGAATATAGTGACTGGAAATAAATACACCTCTTCTCTCACCTGCTGACTTAATAGCAAATGTAATTTGGGTATCTTTATATGGTCATATTTTGAACTGATAAGCACATACTTTTTTGCATGGCTCTTGACAACCTCGAAGTTTTCAGCATGTGTGGTATTTTGAAGCATATCTGGAAAATCTGCTGTTGGTATTTTCCTGTCAGAAAAGTGAGAATTGATTCACTCAAGATAAATTTCAAGCTATTCCATACCGATAAACTCTTCAAGGTACAAAGCACTGCTCTTTCTTTGACTTCTACCTGACAGTAACAAATAAAAATATCAAGAATAAGTAACAGCTTTAACCTGAACAAGGTTCATTAAGCCATTACCCATTTTTCAAGGAAAAGATTTAAATGCTTGCTGCAGTTCCCATCCAGAGTCTGCTTGAGTTAATAACACATAAATAGCTCTGAACTTGGCTTTCAGTCCTGAGAAGGAAACAGAATCAAATTGATAGTGCTTCTAAACATCATCTGCCAAGATATTCAGGGCTGCTTTAGGAGAGGGCAGTTGCTGCAAGTATTCAAATTCTGTTCCCATGGAACAAAATGGCTAAAGCCCTATCTCTCTTCAATCAGACCCTGAATTTACTCTGAGAGTTCAGTGAAGGCGAAAGAGAAAGACTGGTTTTATGTCAATCAAGGCTGTCAGTATTGTTGGAGCTCCTTTAGGAACTCAACTTCTCATGCTCTGGTACTTCAGTTGGATTGACTGAACAGACAGCACCAAACTGCCAAATGCCACTATACCTCCAAAGGCACTGGTCTTTAAAATGGGACAAACCCTTTAGATGGAAAGAGACTGAGATAATAGTGTCCCATTCCCACATTGGCAGCCTCTCAGCAGATCTTCCAGGACAGGAAAGGAACTTCGATTAAACTGGAGAACTCATAAAAAAAAAAAAGCAAACTCCTAACTAGTTCCAAATACATACTTTTGTTTTTCTTTCATTCATCGGAAGGCTGAAACATTCAAGCTTCTACGTATACAAAAATGTATATATTCATGAACACGTGCTTCATAAAGGATTGGGAAGATGAAAGCTGTCATTTATGTTCAGTGAATCTGTTTCATTATTTCAGGTGCTCAGTAAGTTTTTCTATCATATACTGAGAACAGATTGCCCTCCACCACTTCCAATTCACAGTCATATCGCATCGTCTGTCCAGCAATCGCAAGAATTATGTATACAGCAAGGTAATAACTAGAACATACTTATGTATTTTAACTTGTTTCACTATGAATATTTTTGAGGACAATATTTTTCAGCATGTCCAGAAGAAAGTAATCTCATCTTGTGCAAAAATGAAGATAACGCTGCTAGCAGAGACCTTAGCAATAAGTGCGATATGAACTCGTGTGGATCTCTAAACTCCTCCGTTTTGTTAATGTGATGAAAAATGATAAGAAAGTCAATGCCATTAATAAAAAATGGTCAGAGCACAGACAATGATTTTTTTCAAAACGTGTTTTCAGGAGAAGGTTGGATTAATTTATTTTTCAGCCCTGGCATATTCTCCTCCACAATAAAAAAGAAGCAGAGCAATAATTGAGTTCACAGTGACACCAAACATTTAAACTGATCGTGTTTTGATAACTTTTTTTTCTTCACTCACTTTCAAATTTTAATTATTCCAGCAGCACTTTCATGTATGTATTGGACTGAAACATCCATGCAAGCAGCACAACATTTGTCTGCCACAGATCAAACATTACTTCTACAGTAACACCAAATTCACTTTGCAAGCAGACCTGTTAACTCATACAGTAGTTGAGAAGGAGATGCTAGAGACATAAAAACTCTAAAAGGAAGGCACGACGGAGCAAGTTAAAGTGCTGATATGGATGTAGCCAGCAAGACTGGAGGCTCTTCAGAACCTACAAAGTTTATTTACAAAATGAATTTTGCAGCTCTAAGTTTTGAACTGCAGTAGGTTCCTGATCAATAGAGCAACTCATTGTGCTAGTGAGTCTAGTGATTTCTAAGAAGTTCTGACACACAGTACTTATTCACCCCTAAGTAACAAACAAAACTCTAAATTCAAGGAAGATTGTAGAACACTGTCACAGCTATTCTGCTCTTGGTGAATGAAGTGGAAAAATTACAAAAGATGGCACGTGACACAAAAGGACAGAAGTAAACATAAGGGCAAAGCTCTACAAACCATAAGTAGTGAAGTAAATAAATGCATCATCCTGTTCCATATGAAATACTCGATGAAGGACAGAGTTGATCATTTTGTGGGGTAACAGATTTCGCCCCACATGTCCACGTATGATTTTCACAATATAATTGTGGAAATTGAGGAAACAGTTTTGTATAACAGAAAAGTTATACCCCAAAGCAACAGTTAAAAGGCAAACATCTGCTTGGCTAGAAACAAAAAGGAAAAAAAAAGTGATTTACTTTTGATAAACCGTATTATAGCTGAAGTAATTATCTCTAGTTCACCCCTTTGTCTTAAGAAATGGGAAGCAATCCTTTCATCTTTCTGTAAAATAAGTATTTCTAAAAAGCAAGAGTATATCAGAAAAAGAAAATAAATCCTAGGGGAGAAATAGTTCATCAAGGATAAAGTTAGCATTTCTATTAAGTGAAACATGAATTATATAGAAGAGGTAGAACAGCTAATTCTATGCACACGGTGGAGAAACAGCATGCTGACTGTGAAGTGCAATCCAGGTCTTACTGCAATCAATGGAAACACTCTATGTACTACATAAAAAACTATACTTAATCATATAATTGCAGAAGCCCCAACCAAGGTTTGTTAGAGCTGATCGGAAATGACAGTCTGCTTTCAATGAGAAATTGCACCATTTATTTTCAAGTTTGTTTCTGTTTAAAAATCTATTTTAGTTTTCAAATTTTCTACTGAACAGCAGATTGAGAGCATCTGGTTCAGGCCTATTAAAACGTTCCTTTCTAATGCTGCTGATAAAGGGGAAACCTTTGTAACAGAGCATTAACTAGATATGTATGTTATTTTATGGAGATGACATACAGCAACAGATGCTTCAGTACAGGACTGGAACTTAAATAAAAATACAAAATCAATCCAAATAGCTCAGATGAAATGAAATATTAAAGTAATGCTGAAACGCAGTAACAAAACAGCATAGTTCTGTTTTTACAAACTCCATTTCTCAGCCAACTTCAGAGCTGGCTTCTGTAGAAGGGCATGAATAAGTGAGCAGTGAATCCAGTATAGCATTAAGAAGATTATTAATCATACACATTAACTAGTAACTAATTCATTAATATAACAGACTTTAATGTTGCATTTTATCTTTATTTTAAACAAAAAGCCTGAGCCAGAGCTCACAGAAGTTGAGGAGAAACTCTCAGCAACTTCAGTGGAATTTGGAGTGCAAATATAATGAGCTGAATGTAAAAAAATCTTTACTGTTAAGTACTTGTATTGAAAGTACTTGTACAGATTTCGGCATCAGCCTCAGTGCCATTTGACCAAAGAGAATTCTGAGCACAGCAGCTCTTTTTTTAGTCACTTTGTTTCTGTGCTTGATGTAATTCTTGAGTTAACAGTACGTCCGATGAATTAACATCCATTGTCCTCATATTCACCAGGTTAAGTTCCCATTTTTAGAGTCCAGCAACACAGCTAAAACTACTGTGACTTTGAATCCAAAGTTACTCTAATGAATCCAAATGTAAATTTGAGGTAATTGTGAGGAAGAGTAGATTCAGGCCTGTGATTTTTGTCAGAGAATGCAGCCCCCCCTCAATTGTCGGTACAGGAAACTTCAGCCTTATTGGAGGTTCCCTGACATAAAGCTGAAAATATCAGTTGTAGTTCATACTTTTCACCCAGCACTCTTTGCAACCTTCTGGATGAAATGGAAGTGGGATCTTTGAGAAGTGATTTGTTCTTATGAAGTTCTCAAAGAGACTATGCAACAAGAGAAGATGTCTTCATATGAAAGCAATCAAAATAGTTATGTGCATCAGTTTGCAGAACATTCTTAGTGTGCCTGTGCTTAGACCTCTAATTTACATTAAGACAGTTCCCACAATCAACTGAAATTCTGAACGCATTGTCTTCATGCAACAACTACAAATCCTAGAATTTGGACTAATACTTCCTGCAAAAACACTATGATACATCCCTTTGGATTCCTACCACACTGGAAGAACTATGTACCAAAAATTTCCACAGTACCCATAGTTCAGAGAACAACATTGGCTACAAGATATTAAAAGCACTTCTCACATTATATATCAGACAGATAATAAATAAATATTGAAGTAATTTGATATAAAATCTTTTTGGTTAAACTGGAAAAGCTTTAACAGTTCTCAACAGAATTGATAAATGTGGAAGCTTAAGAATCCAACTCACTTTTCCATGTCGGATAAATTTCTGTGCGGAATTTCTGTGCCACAGCTCCTATCTATTTCTCTCATGTGAGATTAACTAAGAAAGGCACTGAGTTAAGCCAATCCTACACGGCCCTTTTGTAAAATTAGTGAACAATTAGCAGAATATAAGGATATGCTATTTCAGTAGTACCCCATCATGCTTTTCCCCATTGGTAAGAGTCAGAAGGTATGAAAGTTTTTTTTTTTTATTATTGTTTTTCTTTAAAAAGTTTTTCTACATATTTGCATACATAGCAAGGTTCTTCTGCCGTACTGTGTTGACTCTTGTACCAGATAACATAGCAGCTGCAAGACTGTATGTTGCAGTAGCGAAGCAGAGGACAGGTTTGAGTTGGCTGGTCTTTGTAAGCAAGTAGCACCCTGACTTTAGCACATTCCCTTTGCACTGGTAACACTTCAATGCTCCTGTACCAAGACAGACAAGCTTTGCATGTTATCCCAGAACTGCAATCTATGCATAGAGTTAACCGAAAAAAAAAAAAAAAAAAAAAAAAAACACCCACTAAAAGTGAACCCCAAATCATTTTTAAATTCCTTCTAGGAAGATATACCTTTTTGCCCTCTCCCACAGTCTCAGAAGTTACTTTGTTTGGATGAAAATGGAGATCTTGTATTTCTTACTGTTCAATTATTAAGGAACAGCAACGAAGTCAGCTTCATTTGAAAGGCTCAGCGATTTTTAAATGATCTCATGTACCGTAATTTATAATGGAAAATCAGGTACAAATAGTGTGAGATGCTTTCTGGTTCCCCTCTAATGGAAATAAAATGAATCCCTGGTAATGGTGACCCTACTTGCTTCTGTGGTCACCCATTTTAGTTTTTAGTGTTCTCTTTAGTACTCCCAGGAGAAAAGAGCAAATGCAAAGCTTTTATCTATTGCTGTTTCTCAAAACAATAGGTCTGTGCTTCTGCTATAAAATCTATTTTTACTATTCACATAAACTAACGTTATTGATCACAGAGACTTTGCTATTATCCCACTAAGAAAAACCTACTTGTACTGACAGTCCAGAGACAAAATCATTTGAATTTAAGGCAGTAAAAAGAATTAATTCTGGCTTTGCTAATACGAAGTTATTTCATGTACCTGTTTAAGTATTTATTATTTCTCATTGAATCTATTTACAATTTTAAATCATTGCATTATTTATTAATTTTTATTCAGCATTTATATAAACCAGTAAATTATCATCACATTATTCCTTGTCTGTGTGACACTTCTAGAACTAATACTACAAGTAAAAAAAATAATAATTTCAAACATATGTTTTCAATATAAACAAGAAAACCTGGCCAAATGTCTTATGTCAATAGAATGATTCTTTTTCCACCAGCATTATTATAATTGCTGTATACAGACATTCATTTTTTTTTACTAATTAAGGTTGAGTCTTGGCATTCTCTGCTCACACTCCAACATATGCATAGCATTAATGTTCAGAACAGCTTATTCAAGCCAGGGTTGAACTGCATGAGGATGTCTCAGTTATGATCACTAGCTTATTTAATTCAGACATGCATGTTTCAGTAACTACATTGTTTGCAGATTGTGGGGAAAGAAACATCTGTGTTGTCTTTGTGCAAGGACCATTCAATAAAGAAGTGGACATACATATACATAATGTCTTCATTATTTGATGCACTAGGCATATCTGGATAAAAAGTAGCAATGGGAAACTCCTACGATAGGAAAAAAAGTTTGGTTTACAAAGAAGTGTGCTGTGCATGGTCAAAGCAGTGACACCTTGCCAGAATCAGAGCTCAAACAGCATATTCCTAAAAGCACTGATTCATGTCAACACATGAAATATTCCTGTGTAAATGAAACACAAATCCCAATTTTTAATCTGCTCAACAGCTTAAAAATATTAAGAAATAATGTATTTTTTCTCAGAACGCCTAATGAAAATCCTTTTATTTAAATCAGTTCTAATTAACCCACATTCCAGCCATGACTGCTGGGTGCAGAAGCAAAAATTCCAATCACTTAGAATTTAAAACGTAGCCAAGCAATACCATTTTGCCACTACTGTGAGAAAGAAGGAAAAGCTGAAGGGAAAATTCCTTTTATTGTTATTACCCTTCTTTCATTTTATTTTCTGCATTCACTGAAAGACATAAAATGAGCTAGTTTGCTAGAAGTTAACACGCAGCATTGCCAGCTTCCTTGCTTAAATGTGGGATCACCTCTAAAAAGTGGAGTTGACCCTGACTGCAGCAGAAGTGTGGGCAGGCATAGGCTACACAGCAGAAAGCATTTATCAGACGGGTGACTGACTGATTCTTAGAGGCAGGAGTTCATTTCGCCGCGGTGGAGAATACCCAAATCACACTAAGCACCTTGGACAATCTAATTACTGTGTGCTACAAAACCTCCCTGAGCACTCCACCATCTTCTCCTGTAAAGTGGCCCAGGGGAAGACAGTGATTACTTCGGAAACCACACATAAGTAAGGACACCGATGCCACTTCCCTCTTTCTCCTGGCAGAAGAGACTGCTGGCTGTGCAGAGCCACGGGACACGCTGCTCCTAAGGCCAACAAGCATGCCCAAGTCCATGGGGCAGGCTTTTCTGCATACTACCAAAACAAATCCCACTTCTCCCATCTTCAAACACCTGTGGGTTGGAAGCAAGTGTGGCATTGGCATGTATTTGCTCGGAGAAGAACGGCGGGCCATGGAAAAAAAAGAAAAGAAAAAAAAAAAAAAAAAAACCACTCAGCAACTCCATTTCCTGAGAGGGCAAGGTGACAATGTGCCCCTGAAACCTACCACTACCTGCAGACGTGGGGGCTTTGCTCCAGCTTAAAGTACTTGTCTGCCTTCAAGGCGTAACTGTACCTATGACTTCTATGACAGAAAGCTGCACAGTGGAGTCACTGAGAATTCTACCGTAAGTCACCCATTTTTCCACAATATTTTATCCAAAAGACAAAGAAGTAAAATTATAATCTTTCCCCGAGGCAAAAGAAGACCTAACTCGTATTTCTTAGCTCTTTTCAAAATGCGTTGTTGATACCAATGCTAAATCTAATGTGCTACAACAAAAGTCAATTTCTAACCCTTACAGCTTAAAAAACATTTATTGCCATCTGAGACAATATCCTAGAATATTAAATATATAACACTAAACCCTTCTGCATTTTTCAAGTGCAGAGCTCTCAGCTGACTGCAGACAAGGAGGCAAGCTGACATATTAGAGACTGTGTAATGGCCTCAGCTCCTTTAACTCTGTGTAGTTCATGTCTTGGTGGTTGTAGGAAGGTCATGCTACATCCTGCTCTACCATGGGTTGAAAAATTAGGAAAAGAACATGATCTCAATACTAAGATAGAAAAAGTTAAAAAAAAAAAAAAAAGGAAAATAAATCCTCTACTTTCAAGTTAAAAATACGGGAAAAACAAGAATAGGAGTGAGACAAGCACAACAATAAAAAATTAGCAGGGGGAAATAAGGTACAGCAATAGGCAAAGAAAAACACATTAAGAAAATGAAGAGAAACAGGAAAAGAAGGAAGAGTAATTCTTCTGAAATGCCTTTGAAAATGGTCTGGCTTCACACAAAAGTGAACACAATTGATATAATTTCTGGATGACAACAGGGCTGTGATGACTACTTGGGTCTTCACCAGTACAAAGATGACAGGAAAAAAAATTACAACTGAACAAGTAAATGAATGGGCTAAATGTTACTGCCTTTGTCAAAAAGAAGTCTATAAAATGTGTGTGTTTTTATTTGGAAATACAGACTGAAGACAAGTTCTGTCATACTATTAAGAACATGCTCATATTCTCACAGTAAGCATATAGGATTAAAACATAAATGAAACTTAAAAGACCGTAGAGTCTCCTCTACACAGAAATACTAAGGTCCAATTATCAAAGTCACTTGAAAGTTTATCTCAAAACCCGATGGATGATTCAACACTTCTATGCCACAGAGATAAAATTAGAGATGACTACACGATAGATGAAAAATTACAGACATTGCATACAGATGAATTAGGTTATAAAAAATATATAAATAATAATAATATATAATATATAATAAATATAAAATATATATATATATATAGGAGCCTCTAACACCAACCCCCATGATTCTTTAAAGCTCCAGTGCCATCTGGAGGGGATCCTCCCTGTGTTTACCAGGGATACAGCCATGTCAGCAGGATGCGAGCACTGTGTGCCTCTCCACTCAAAGCATGATTGCAGCCAAACAGCATTATCAGAATCAGGTCTGACAAAAGCTGTCTCCAGCTGACACGAAGCAGCAATTTTTTTTTCAGAACAAATGATTTCATGAATCAGCCAGCAGGGAATGACAACATTCTGCTGCCACTAAGTTGCAATTTCCAACAAGTTAATAAGTCCATTGCAAACGTGACCATATTATCACTCTGCTGTTAACAGAAATGGTTAACTTTCAGTTTCTTTTTTTTTTTTTTTTCATATTTATTTTTTCTTTTGTGAGCTTTATTGCTTATGATGTAGTATTTCCCTAGAGGCAGAAAGCAAAGTCCACCCCATGATGCTAGTAAAACTTGAAGACAGCACAGCAGAGTAAGAACTAAAGACCAACAACTTTTCTACTTTGAGTAACGTGGCAGGCCTAGCAGAGACCTCCTAGCTTTCTTCTGCCATGAGAAGGACAGCTCAGTACAGTTCTGCTGAACTTTGCAGGCTGATGAAAGACAAACAGATGTAAGTGAAAGAGAGAAAACTTTTCTTTCTAGAACATTTTCTGGTACAGATCCAGAGCTAGTAAAAAAAAAAAAATCCCACAGTCTTGAGGATGGTCAGAAAAGTAACAACAGAGTTCAAAGCAGGGATAAAGTAAAGACTGAGTAACAAAAGAATGAATACTTCTGAAGTTTAAAGTATTCTCCAAATGCTACAGAAGGCATTTGCATACAAAAAAAAAAAATCTACATATAACAAACTACAATGCATTGTAGTCATTTTATTGTATATATACAATGCATTAATGCTATACTAGTAAACACAATAGTAAAATACTGAACTTACTTTATGAGACTTCATTGCAATTCTAGCACATACTAGAAAGTCATTTCATAATAGCTTTAATAGTAGAGGGGAGAAATAACGGATACCTAGATTTTATTCAGCATCAGGATTCAAGCTGATTTTTGCTCCTAGATGGAACACCAAGATACGGTAGAAATGTTGCTATTAAACCACAATCCCACCTCTTGTGCTTTTATCAGTGGATGGGATGGAACCTCAGGCTCCACAACTCAGCTCTGAACTGAGGAGAAGGAACTTCTAGTACTGAAGCACGACAACAAGTGATAACAGGACTCCATGATCAGAGTGGAGGAACAGTTATTGACAAGGCCATCCTGGACTTGTTGGAGAAGCAGAAGATGAAAAATATTACTTTTCTCCATTTCTGTCTAAAGTACCTTGGGATTTCGACTACTTGGACATGCTCCATATTACTAATTTGCATCTATCGAAGAGCACATTCAGTGGAACAGCCATATTATACTTTTTCATAACTCTTTAGTCAACTACATGGTACGTGCACTGTTACTTTTTGTCTGCTTCCGTTTTGTTTTCCTATCCTGAAGAGGATATATTTTCTGGGCAGAAATACCAGTATATTTGACAACTGATACAATCACAGTGAGACAGCACTCAGCACAGTCTGCTTGCACCAGACTGCATTTGCCGATGGATAAGCAAAAATGAACGTGCATCTTGCTTCTAGGGTGCTTTTATGCCAAGGTAGAACAATACTGAGCACTTACTCCAAGAAGGTTTACTTTACAGTATGCAAAAGAATATTTATTTGCAATGGTCAACTTGGACCAAACAAGCCTGCTTTTATTATCAATTCTTACTGCATTTGCATAGCATACAAAATGAACATGAGTTATTCCAGGTTTAATCAGAATCCTCTTATTCCTGCTTTATAAGTCCCTTCTAGAAGAATCTATGATACTAACTGATCTATTCATATTTATATTACGCATCTATAGTAGCTTTGCAGGATTGGTGTACGGGCATGCTCATACAGTTCTCAAATTGTCATTCTATACTCCTGCAAGCTAAGTCCTGCTACCACTTTTTGTATACTTAATAAGGTGGAATTTGTTTTTTGGTCTCTATCACAGGCTTTGTAGACATTGCAAAAACCTCAAAAGCAATAATGAATCCATGCTCCCAGTACGTAGTATTCTCTTGCTTCACATACAGACCATCTGCAGAACAGAGAAACTGCAAGTTGTCTGGCATCCCACAGGCTCTGAGTACAGATCTCTTGAGTTCTTGGCAGCATTTAGACTAATCCTCCTCAATAAGCTTTAGGTGCTTTATTTTCTCAGTTTCCTTTCCCACTCCAGTCTGAGCAAAGATTTCTTTCAACAATCTAAGCTTGCCATACCACAACCAACTCTCTAAAAGCTCCATCAGAAGACAGCTGTGTTGTACAGCGCCTGTGAAAATCCAGCTTGTAAGGATAATTTGGATTGGATGCCATTATAGGTATGTTTTTGCCTGAGCACATAACATATACACATCTATGTAAGTGCATGCTACTAGGTGTCTGTGTAAAGTTAAATCACAGAACATCAGAACAGTCAAAGGGAATTAATAATAAACCTGCAAAAAGACCCATGCTTATTTACTGTAACATTTAGCAATTCCTATCGCACAGTGCTATATATCCCTAAAGGGCAATGCCACCTAATAGGTTGCACTCATGTCCCTGATGTCCTAATATAAAGACAAAAATGATGCGACTGAAAGACAGGGATAAGTCTGCACTTTATAAAATTTAATTTTGCTAAATATAGATTTGTTTCCATTTTTCTTTCAAGAAGTTTTTCAGCCTTATTTCAAGAACAGCAAAGTACAACTGATTTCCAAAATCTTCGCAAACCTCTGGGATTTTCCTATCATATCCCTGTGTCAAACACTCTTAGGTAACAAGAGAAGAAACACTGAGGCCTTTGAGCATAGCATACACAAAACCAAATACACATGTAAGAGGAACTTGAAGGGAAAACAAGATGACCATTTTCTTCCCTACATTTACTGCTCTGCTGCTTTGCAATCAATATCCACTTTTGTGAAGCACTGTCTCTTGTTAGAAAGGCCCACTGCCAGCACCACATCTCCCTTTATTCTCAGCATTGCTCAGCTGGCTCCAACAGCTCCACCGAATGTCATTTCAGCGTTCTTCTTGAAATCCCTCCCCAGGAGTTTAACAGCAATGTGCTACTTCTAAACAGAAAAACAAGTTTGGGGAATTAAGTTCTGCTATAAACCTGCTGACAGCATGACAACAACAGAAGCTGTGACTGTTCAGTGTCTTTCAGAATCAGAATTATGTCATGTAGTTTCTTTATAGATGGATTTATCAGCCAGGATTTAGTCCTTGAAACATAAAAATGTAGGCTTCTGGTTTTTTGTTTCCTTTTTTTTTTTTTGTTTTAAATAATTGATAATTATTTCACAAATGTCTTCCCCTGGCATTTGATCTGCTAGATAATACATAAACACACAATTTCTAATAGGTTTTCTGGCTTTTTAAACCTAATTTCTTTCCTCATTATTTTTCATTTCCAATTCTGCTATAGAATCTATTCTTCCTGAAGTTTTGTGTCATGTGAAGCAACCACACTTTTGTAATGTAAGGAATATTTTAAACTAACAACAAAGTTAAAATCATTGATTGAAGAGCAGCTAAATTTTCCTGTATTTCTAACTTTGTTTCATGTTGAAGCACTTAGCACACATTCTTCCCAAAATGATTCCAAAATTACAGATAAACTAATAAATATGCACGAGTCTTTAAAATACCTGCCACGTAAGAACAGTTGGGTTGGGCAAAAAATGACATTTCAGCATACGAATACATCTATTTTTCTGTCAAATACTGACTTGCAGATGTTACTCTATTGCAAAAGTTTATTAGTAAATTAATGATTAGGCAGAAGGTAGATGATGGAGTTAATTCATCAGGAAGTACAAATTACAACATTTTTGTAACACAGAGAGAGGAAATAATGACTAGAAGTTGGGGGATATATATGAGTTCCAAGAAAACAATGAAAAAAAATATGAAACTTAAGGCAAGAGAAGTAGCAATTAATTATTCCAAATACAGTCACTAATTTCAGAGGGAGTGAATAACAAAGTCCAGTAATTCATTTTTCATCTGAGCATTTATACTCTTTGGAGTTGCAGCATCAGTTGTTCTGAATATATAAATCTTGGATTTATATGTCTTACTCAAACTTCTTCTGAATGAAGAACTGTTCTTTTTTTTTATTATTTATTTTTATTTATTTATTTTTTTTCTCCTCCTTTTTCTTCTCATCTTTCTTAACCAGCATAAATATATCAAACATATGATCATGAGATCATGTGATTATTTGCCTTATGGCGTTTATGCCCAATGCCAATTCCATTTATAAATGCATGAACATAGAGGTCAGCTTTCCAAAGAAAATAACTTAGAGATCTAAAGAATCACCATCCCCCCCTCCCTCTTCATTCCTTTGACAAAAACCCACTGGACTAGGAGCAAGATGTTTTTTTCTAGTGAAGATTCTCAATATTCTATCGTTCTTTTCACAAAGACCCACCAAGATTTTCTAGCACTACATTAAACAAATTAAGCATGTTTTTTGTGTTACTACATTATTCAAAGTATTGGTCCACGCACTATGACTCAGAACACAGGAAGCCTTCTTCCAATCTGCCATTCAGCCTATTTCTTCTTTGTAATCTTTTTTTTTTTAAAAAAAAAAAAAAAAGGTGTGGCTTGGGTAGAAAGGATAATGCAATGATCATCTTCAAGCAACAAAACCTGCATTGTAAAATTGCAATTTATTCAGATGTCCTTTTCAGTGTAGCCTGAAGAAATAACCTGACATGCTAACAGACAGGTTTCTATTTAAACAAAAAAGAAAAAAGACAAGTCCTTAAGAAATAGCCTCCAAAAACCATGTTTTTGACTTTCCTCCTTGAATTCCCCTGACAAAAGTAATGAGTGAGGTGACAGAAGACCTGATATTAATTCTGCAATTTCTAACTAGATGTGCAAGGAATCTAAGCCCAAGGAATAGAGCTGGAATGCCGAGCAAATAGGCAATCATTCTGAGCAGAATTCTGTGCCTGATGATGACTTGCCTGTCTCCTTTCTCCGGCTGCAGTTCTACAGAGACTGTAATCTTCTATGCTGATGCCTATATTCAATCTTAATGCCTGATATTGAGTGATAGGAAGCTATAGGAATTCTTGCAAGATTCATCGTTAATGAGTTTAAGTCAACTGACATGTCTGCCTGGGATATTTCATAAATACATAACTATAGTACGTGATCAGAATAATTACTTAGAAACATCCAAAGCACCCAACTCAGCATACTACATTTTGTTCTACAACTTTTGCCACGTTCTCCTTTACTTTTATCTGTTAAGTTACCTTTTAAAAATAATCATTATTAGTAGAAGATGTGCAATAAATCTGCAACGCACATACTCACGCATGCCTTCCTGCCTTTGCTGTCTGAGGCCTGAAGGAATTTGGCTCTCAGAAAGCAGTTTTTGCCAAAAACTGGGGATTGGACTGGAGAATAGGACTATGAAACTGTACACTAGTAGTAAACTGGATGAAAACAGGTTTTGTTGTGCTGTGCGGACCTATGGACCATTCTAACTCATGTGAGGAACATCCAGAAAAAGAGGGCTGTTAGGAAAAAAAAAAAAGAAAGATAGTGTGATAATGTGATGACTTATTTCATAAAGAAAAAAAGATCCAGCTTCAAATATGCTTTTCAAGTAGGTCAAATTAAAAAAAAATGGTGTTTTTTTTTTTTTCTCTCATTATTTTTCTGTCTCTTGGTCCATTCTTCTACAGGTACAACATCTGCTAACTTTGTTAGAATACGACATACAGGAGATTTATTTGTCCATAAGGCCTCTCAGTATGGAACAGAATTGCTATGGTTTCTGACCTATCTGAACGCTGTCATTTGTGGCAGACTGCATTCATTTATAAGAACAGACTCTCGTGACAAGGATCTCAATGACCCACCAACTGAAAGATTTTTGGTACCTGTGCTCTCTTACATTACTGTAATCAAAAAAAAAAAAAAAAAAAAGAAGGAAATAATATAGGGTCCACTCCAGGGGAATGTATTCCACACCACTGTGTCATGCCTCTGACAGATGATTCAGGCATGGTAACAACATGCAAGTCTCCTTCTGCTGTGCCTACCTTTTGTCTTCCCACTTGCCCCAAAATTAAAGCAGCTTAATGAATAAAATACACATTTAGAACTACAAAACTATCACATGATGCAAAATGTTCCTACTCAATTTATACAAAGTATTCCTATGGTTCTATTTTTGTTTTATTTTTTTTAAAATAGCAAGTGCTGCAAAATAACTACAATACAATCTTCACTTCCAATCCCACCTTAACACATGGACAAAAGTTATTTTCTGAAAGTGAAATCCCATTAGATCTTCAAAATTAGAGTTTGCAAGGCTTTTCTGGAGAGCAGTATGTACATGCAAGCTTTGGCCTCAGGGACCAAACAAGGCAAGGCTGACAAATAATAAGCCAGAAAAGCTAAACAAGAGAAGTCATATTTCAGTTTTAAGACCACATTGATATTGGTCTGTGTTTGTTCTTAGTAGTCATGCCTAGTTAATTCCCTTCAATTAGTAACTGCAGCAACTTTAGTTTGAGTTTAAAAAAAAAAATCATATCACAAAGTAATTTAACAACAGTTAATACCACTTATATCTTTCAGACATGCAATTATGCAAATCCACCAAGCATTGTTCTGACTTTGTTTTCTTTACTTGGTCAAAGTCACTGTTAGAATAATGAATTTGCATAATGGCATCTGCTTTAAAATACAAACTGTAACAGGAATAGCAAAGTGCAAGTTAACATGAACATCAGTTTCACTATTCCTGATATCAACTAGTTGTCATTTCAATTTCTTCCTCATTGTTTAGTGAGGATGTAAACACAGAACTAGAAGTAAGCAAGGAATCAAGAATATAGTACTGGCAAATGTCCTAGTCCAATCTAATTTCCAAAGCACACAGTCTCTGAAATAGGCACTCAATAGGCTTCAAGTATTCATCTCAAAATCCTCTCTAGACTCAATCCCCCAGTTTGCCTGAAATGGGTACCTGAAGATTCTGGGCACTTCAGTACTATATGACACAGCAAGCTAACAAAATGGTCCTTTATACATACAGCCCTGTGCTTTAACATTTCAAGACAGCTCTCTTGGCAACATTCTTCTGATACAATTTACTATCAATCCAGTCTTTCCTATTCCACTGAATGACTCCATATTTGGTGACATCTTGGTTTTCATTATTCTTTTCCACTTCTTAATTGGCTGAATTAAGTCTAGCAGCACTCAATAAATCAGAAGTAAAAATCTTGACTGAAACAGTTTCGTGTTTCAGTAACCTCATGATTTCACTTACAGAATAATGCAAAGCGAAACAAACAGCAACAAATTAAGGCATAAATGGCACAAAAGGCCAAACACCCTATCATCACCCTCACCATTATAACAGCTTTGAATTACTGTAATGCAAGGGAGTAATTTGTGTTAGGTTCCCTAGAACAAAACAAAGTGTTTACTGCTGAAGTATGAAACAAGAGACAACAGAAACAGCAGACAATATATGGCAGCATTATTTGCACAGAAATAATACAACTCATGTCAATTTCCGGCAGAGTTATTCCCAGAAGTTTCAAATGTGGACCAGGAAAACTGTGATGGTGACTCAGAGATGCCTATATGTATTCCAGATACAAACAACACAGGAAAAAAAAAATAAAAAGATTATATATTTTAAGTTAGAGATGGATCAAGAAAAACATGTTATACCTCATATGAATGCTAGTTCAAACTGATGTTCAGTTTGAAATATCTGAGGTTTCACTGGATGGTCATAATGCAGGAAATATTTGTGGCTCCTTGAGGAAAACAACACTATGAAAACCATATCACTTTAGAAAAGAGAAATACTTATTACTAACATAAAACATGGTACTTTTGTCTCCTTCCAAATTCTGCATTATTTGCTGTTGCTTATTTTTTTGCTTTAAATTTCTCTGTCATTGTTCTCAGTTTTTTTAATATCATTTCCACTTAAAAGTTTAGAAGTTTCCTTCTCAGTTTTAAATGAGAAAAATT
The DNA here is from genome assembly GCF_019238085.1 of Lagopus leucura. Taxonomy (NCBI): domain Eukaryota; kingdom Metazoa; phylum Chordata; class Aves; order Galliformes; family Phasianidae; genus Lagopus; species Lagopus leucura. Next base: position 12,347,422 of record NW_024962334.1, read on the forward strand.
CAGCTCTTCTTTTACAGCTTGTCAACTTCTGAGTTCTGGAACAGGTGCCCTTGTCTTGAGATACCTGTCTTGTCTCTAACTTCTCCTGCTATTAGTGACAAAAAGAAATTAGATAAAAGCAACTAAACTTCAGCGTTGCTGTAGTTGACGTCTTCCTTGCAAGTCCTTGTTCTCAGCATTTTAATCTAAGTCCCCTCTTCTAGCTATTCCCTATGCTTTCATTAAAACATTTCATTTCTACTTCTGTCATATACTGTGCTTTAGAGGGTTTTTTGTGTATGAAAACACTGAAATTATGTTTTAACCCATCTTATGAAACAAAATTCTTAAGTTACAAAACGCTTCATGGAATGGTGTTTCTATGTTTTCAGAATTTTGTAATTCTAACATTAAGCTCAAAGAAAAAATGCCTGCCATTCAGTGGGTTTCTTTCAAAACAGCAAAACAAAGTAATATGTACACATTCAAGGACTTTGTTTCCATGTCCATTTACCATAACACCACAAGCATTCAGAATGACTCAAAAGTCAATTACTAATTGTTAGTCATCTGTATGGTATGAATCATATATGAAATCACCTTCCAAGCTTTTTGGTATTATGTAATTATGACTAGAAAAAGCAGTGGTAGTGTATGCAATGCTGCTCTGGAAATTAACTCTAAGATAATACCTATTGAGAAGACAACATAATGAGAAATGCAAACAGCCTTGAACAGCACATTTGCAAATAAATGAAAATAACACATACTTCATATAAACATTTCTTGCTCGCTTATTGTTAACTCTTCCAAATTGACACTTCTTACCACGTTGCAGCAAGATTGCTAATTTTGTGAATATATTAAGACAAAGAAACTCTACCTAGGTGTTTATTTCCCAACGCATGCTATGAGCAAAACTGTGAGCTGTGTTAAATTCACATTTCCTTAAGCCCACACAGCCTGTGTTTTGTTTTCTCTGCAAATACTTCAAAAATCAGTTTATTTAAAAAATGTAGATTAAAAACTAATATGCTACCTCACCTTTTGCAGTTTTTGTTGCTGTCATCACTGTTGTCATTTAAAAAGAGGAAACTTGCATATATGCTATAACCCTGGTTGCTCTTTACTGTTTATTCCACTTTCTCTCAGTGTTCTATACCAGTATTTATTGATTCGATAATAGTAACAGGCACTACCTACAGTATGACATCCGGTGAATCAATCACTATTACCACAGCATTACATTACAACTCAGTCCAAGGTTATTGTGTTCACTGTACAAAGTAAAAAATGTTTATTGCTGAAAAACTACCAACCTCAAGCCAAGCATGCTGTGTTATCGCATATTTTATTACAACTTGTGATAGTAGACTACGCTTAGCATGCTCATTTGCACATTGGCTTTCTGAGGGAGGATGGAGGAGTCTCATCTCTCTGCCAAAATGAACTGTATGAGATAGTCAATACAGCTAAGTCCATAATAAAACATTGTGATGTTCCACGCCCAGTTCAAGTAATCTCTTGTATTCTACTGTACTCAGTATTTAACCTTAACAGTGAACTAGTTACTTTTCTCTCTCATGGCAGGTTCGCACCTTTCCAAACCATTTTTTAAGAGACCTGGCAAAAAATAATGCTGCTGTTCTCTTTGCACTGTGCAGTCAATCATTTTTCTGTTGAAGAGAAACGCTCTTTGAACACCAGTCCAAAATTTGTTGTAGGTTAAATCAATGGGCTCCTTTTCTACAGAGTGCCTGAGGGAGGCCTCACAGGCTGATTTCTCTAAGCAATGCTCAGTGCTATGGAGATGACGACCACCTACTTCTTCCTAAATCTGCCTAAATAAAACAGACTAAGCATGTTTCACAACAGAAAACTGCTGAAATTAAATGGCAGCTGGGCCTCTGATCTCAGAACAGATACTATCTCATCATATTTTGCACCTAATTATACCCTGTTTCCTATAAGGTTTATACAGAAACTTGCTGTGTTAAAACCCCACTTAGTGTAGGTGCCCTCTCACTAGAGGCAGTGAAAATGCAACAAAAGGGATAAAGCACACAAGAAGCAGCTGAAATCACAACAAGAAGGAAGATGCCCTTTAACACAAACTCCATGTTTACTAAACAGGACCACCTTCTTTTTACTGAGCTCCTACTTTTGTTTGGGACTTGTTTACCTTAAAACAGACACATGTAGTACAGGCCTCTAGCTGTGTGCTTATCCTCCTGAGATTCCTCTATACACAACTGAGAAATAAAAGTGCAGACTTATGGCTTGAGACATACATCAGCTTTAGACATCTGCTCCATGACAAGATAAAACACCACTTGGTGCTTCCTTCTATTAACTGCAAGAGGAGATCAGGTGATGTAGTGGGATGCAGGCTTCTACATTCAGCCTGGTGACCAAATTCAGTCTCTTGAACCTGAAGATTAAAATTATTACTTACAGAGCGGCTCACCAAAATGGAGTGAGATTTATTATTTTCTCATCTGTCTGGCTGTCAGCAATGTACTTAATATGCTGAACATGTTAAAAACAGGTAGAAAAGAAAAAGACAGTTAAAACATACATCAGGTATGAAAGCAGGAAATAGCACTTTCCATATGGAATTTAGTGATACTGATTAAGAAAAACAGAGTTCGTTGGCTGCTTGCCGATGATATGGTTGTAGTCGATGTCATTATTTTAGACAAACACTAAGGGTACATTACTCTGCTGTTACCATGTTAAGTGGTCATACTGTAAACAGAAATCATTTTCCAAATCCAAAAGGAAATCAAAATTTGATCTCATATTAAAAATATGCATGAACATATAAAAACCTGCACGTACTCATGGGCATCTCTGTGTGGATGAAAGCCTGTGTATGTAGGAGCTTCCCATAGTATCTGAAGCTGCTTACACACAAGGACACTCTCTTTGTTTGGGTTGTGCTACTGTTAGATTAATTTATCCCTTAGTTTAACAGCTCTTATTTCTGACATAGTGATGGATGAATGCGAGTGAGAGCTGAGGGTGAAAGATTCATTTCAGCCTCTTTTTCTGTGCAAAACAGTGAACAGGACCTATTTGAAAAATAAAAAAAAAAAGATTTTAATCAAGGTGCCATTATCTGTCTTTTTTACTCTTTAGTACTGTGTCAACAATCCTCACCATATGAGTAATATAGGCGCATATAGCAGGGGGCTTGAAACTAGATGACCATTGTGGATCTTCAACCCAGGCCATTCTACAATTCTATGAATAGGTGAAAAAAAATAATAGAAAGTGTCATTGTTGCATTTTCTCAACCTACAGAAGACATTCATATTTGATCCACATCCCAAACTCTGTTCCTATCTACTTCAGAATAGTCAATCCTTTGCTTCTCTCAGTCATTCACTTCTTATACTTTCACATCAGTCCAGCACAGCAGTTACTTCCAGTGAAAATGCTGAGAAACAGATGACTGCTGGCCTTGCCCAGAATTTGGAAAGAAACTCAGTTTGAAATCAAAATGGATTTAAATGTCTCTGGCAGCAGTGAAAGAAGCATCACTGAAGCTTTCATTTTTTTCCACCAAGAGTTTTCAGAATAATATATATTAATGTACTTTCAGTATTTGACTGTTTCTCCGAGAAGCAATTTATGTTTAAACTCCAAGGCTGTCGAGGTCTGAAGAATGGTAAGGTTAACTTAATCGTGGTAAACCAACACGCATGAGGATTAAAAGCAAAAGGCCACAGATTACATGCAGTACATTTAGAGAATTAGCCACACGGTAGTGTTAAGGTGGGGTTGAAAAAAAAAAAAACAAAACAGAAAAACAAAAACACACTCCTAAAACTTCCAAACAGATTTTTAGATCCAGCAGGCTTGATCCTTGTGTCTAACACAGGTAACTATTTACATTCAGCACAAGAGCTTGTTTGAAAGCTTGTCTGATGCTTCTGATGCATTCAGAAGCCTAGTCTGACCCCTTTTTGAATTGAAACAGATGCCAGGGAAGAAGCTGCCACAAGAATTTCAGCTGCCATGGGCAAAGGTTTTGAGCAAACTGCCCTCCTCCATGGATGACTGGTGCATTTACCCTATTTCCATAAAGTCTGAACTAGCAGTGCTCATTGGGACTGCAATAATGGGGAACCCTGGCAAACCGCCAGCAGAAGAGGAGAGGGAAAGTGTAGCTACTGGAGCGAAAGGAGATGCTCAGCCAAACAACTACTGGTAACAAACACCATACATAGAGCACCCAAACAAGGAATGCTCCTGGGAAAAGCAGCAGAAACACAGTGGAATGGGACTCGCTTTTTAGAGGTTCGATTTGAGACTCCTTTTTACGATGACATAAGAGGATCGGACCACTTCCCCTGTCAACAAGGGATACTGCCCAATTCCGTTATATTGGGTTTCTTTATTTTCACGCAGCTGCCTTTGACCATGATGACCATTGATTTAATGGTAGTTTACACATCTATGCAGAACAGTAAGCAAAGTGTTAATACAGAAAAGTGGCAGGTTTCTAAGTAGTCTATTTTTGTTTCTGCATTTTTTTTCCCCCTCTGAAAAAGCTAAAAATCCTATTAAAATAATTTGGCAGGCTTTCACTCTCTTCACTAATCAGACCATCTAGCAAGTAACTACTTGGTAGCTGAGAAATACTGTTCTTCCAAACTTCACTACTAACACCAATTAACACAGCAGGAAATATAAATATTTCTACCATGCAAAAAGTCATTGCAACATAATTTGTTGATCAGGGTGAATAATGACTCACAATACCTGTGCAAGTTTCTAAGGGAAAAAAATAGCAGAAATATATTTTTAACTTTTTCCAAGCAACAATAGCTGAATTTTTGTTAGAGGGGAAAAAAATTCCCAAACTATATTTATTAGAATGTGAAAATGCATGTGAGATGTAGTGTCTATTAGCTTCTATTTAGCATCTTCCTCACACTAGGGAACTTTATAATAAGAAGCAGCTGCAGAGAAATCAATGTTGGCCTCCATAGATGTTCTGCATTCATAGGGATGGCTCCTCTGATTGATTTGTTAGCAACATGAGATAAAAACAATTTAAATTAAAAAAAGAGCCTAATGAGAGTTGAAGTCTGTATAAGATCAGAGTGGAAGAATAACACCAAAACAAGGAAGAGATCCCCAACAGTTCCTCTGACCATTAAAAGTTTTGTGTACATGGACAAGGACAATGGAAAGAGAATGGCTTCTTCCTTAACTCCGACCCTCCTGAAGGCAAAATGAACAGATCACTTTAGTTAGTGCAGAGTATGACAGGGATTAGTTGGCTGAGATAATAACAGAGCTATTTATTCTTCTCCAGTTTACAGGCTAAACAGAACTATTCTTATTTTTTAGTGTTTATAATGATAACTCCCTACTTGCACTGTGAAAAGCTAATCTTAAAAGCTCCTCCATGGCAGTATGGGGACAATTCAAGAGTGAATATATAGCAGCTGCAAGTCAATCCTGTACCCAGTATTGCCTTCAGAATACAGTGCCCCCAGAAAATAAATGTTTCCCATAAATACCAAAGCACTATCAGAATGTCCCTTACTCCTCCACATAGTTTGCAGCACACTGCACTACATACACATATGATCCATAGCCAAAGATACCCATCTCAGCAAATATTGAGAACGTGAAGGAAGCAGAGGGGGACCTGGACAATTCACACAGGCATAGATGAATGAAGCTTGAAAGTGTTATGAAACAAAATTTCTCTTTACATAAATTCAGCTCAGTGTCACTCTCCATGTAAGAAGCTAACTACACTCTCTTGGTGAGAAATTTTTGGATGAGTATTTTCTCTCCGATAGGCAGTGTGCATCTTGTAGCAGCACCACAGGTCTCTGCTAAATATGCTGATGGTACCAAGCACACAGAAATCCTGTTGAGATCAATGAAACTTCTATGCACAGAAGGGGCAGGGAATGAGCAACAGAGATCCCCAGGGTAGATAAGAGTCTTAAAAAAATCAAGTTCAAGGACGGCGAGTTTGCACTGCGTTCTACTGAAAGCTTGCAGTTTTATTTGTCATTGCTTTCTGAAGGAACACCAAGTTAATAATTGCATTTAGAGCCATATCATACAGCTCTTTACATTGCCCAGAAAAGAGTAGGAACAGTTGACTTCCTACACAGATCCACAGTCAGCATATAGATGCACTGGGGTGAAAAAATTCCAAATGAAGTAGGATTCTCATGCCTAATGTACAGATGTTTACTTAATCTGAAGTACTCTTGGCAGAAAAGAATGAAGACATAACATTTAGGCTTAATACCAACTCAGTTACTCTTGTCTTTTGCCTGCTGGTGGTGGCGAAGTGGCAGAACAGAGCTGGTTATAATGCAAAGTGCTTTCATCCATGCAGGATTACGTCCCTTGCTCTTCTACACAAGTTTTCATTTGCAAGCTCTCCAAGGTCAAGTATATTTTCCCCAATCCATGGCATAATGATAGAGGAAACTGAGCACACAGAAGAACCTATACCTTATTTTCACTGAACTTTGTACATTTCACTGAATCTTAGTATTTCACGCAGACTTCTCTAGATCATATCTTCAATAAAACACAGCAAACTCTGAAAGACATCAGCTAAAAACAACTCCAGGACAGTTTCTTTATGGAGTATCTCTTTAAGTGATTCACTTTGCCTCTAAACTTAGTAGTTAGATAAACGTTTTTACTTTATCTAAGTTACTAAATTCCAGTGTAACATCAGTCTCCGCAGCTCATCCTCTAACTCACCACTGTAATCAAAATGTTAACATGAATGACCCAGAAAGCATGCAATCACTCAGCACTGACACAAAACTACCTCTGTCAGGCCACATGGGCTTACAACGTACAAAAGAGCTTTTTGCTGTGAATGACAGCAACTGCAGCAAATACACTCTACTGAACAGCCACCTACAAAAGACAGCTATTCATCACACAGTTCTGATCAAGCAAGTATTCCTAAACTGAGAAAAAAGAAACGCCCTTGTTCTCCATGCTCTGCAGCATGCTTCCACATACTGTTAATCAATTCCATTGGAAATGGAAACATCTCAGAAAGTTTTTCAAGCTTCAAATCCTTTTCCAATTATCTACATACAAAAATGCATTGTTGTATATGGAGGAGAGAGAGCTTTTGTCAGTCAGTGATGACCTCCTGGGCTGATGTATACCCAGGAGCGCTCACGGAGGATTCGAAAATGGATGTATCTTCCCTAAATGTGAATTCCCAGTCCTGCATTGAGTCTGTGGAGTCATTCTTAATGATTCATTCAACACACCTGAGGATACATCTGGTCAAAACTACTAGGCAAACCTTGGGAGTTTGGTTCCCAAGATTAGTGGTGCAATTTATTTACATACACATGATGGAAAAAATCAGCTCAAAAGTTTAATACAAAACAATAATTCATATAACCAGACATAGCTGTCTGCCACAAATAAAAACACTGCAGTGAAAAATCAGCAAAATACGTATTTAACAGAAACGTTTCAAAAAGCACAGATTCTAGTCACTTAAACCAAAGTCAGTTCTTATAGCACTGAGATACAAACTTCATGTTGGGATTACCTGATGCGGAAACTGTGTTTGCAATTCAGCCTGCAGAAACATAGGGGCTTCAGTTCTCCATGCATTTCACAAAGAGAGCAGGAAGGCCAAATCAACTCGTGCACAGAAGCAACAAATGCCCCATCCATCACTTCACTGCATTTATGCCTTAGTCCCTTACTGGGGAAAATGTGATATTTTCCTCTTATTAATGAACTCAAGAAGCTAAAACAGTTGGTACTTGGAAAACACTCCTCCAAATGCTGATGACTAAAGCAAGACATCTTAGCATTTGAAAAGCTTTGACAGACAGGAGAGAACATCCCTGCAACCTATCCTAAACACAAACAAATTTGAATCATCAGCAGCAAGAAAGGAAGTCCCTGTTTACCATGCTGTGGTACCATCAGCTACAGAACTCTCCCAAGCCCCACCCCAGCAAAGGTTGGATTCTCATATAGCTTCCACCCTATAAAATGACTTCCGTTTTTAAAAACTGTTCAATTTCTTCTAACATGGATGCTGATATTTAGGACTGAACATTTTACAGATCTGAGATATTCCATATTTATGTTTGGGCCCAGATGAAACTTGAATGCTGAAAAAAAACATGCCCCAAATCTTCATGGGGAATCAGTAGCAGACCAACTCATTAAAATTCCCTTGCTATTGATCACAAAATACCTACAGGCAGAGGAAATCATTTAAAGTCTTGGAATATTTTTACGTAGAAGCACTATCTTATTTTGCACCTGCTTTGTATATACTTAAGATGTATTTTCTTTACATGGTAAGAACAAGATCTTCAGGGATTCAGTAAAAGAAGTATGTTTGCATTTTTACTCTCTTTGCCAACTGCTAAAGTTGGTGTTACAGCTGAAAAGATTACTGCAGCAACAATGGGAAAAGAATTGGGGAAGGAAAGCTCACCTTTATCCAAAGACCTAGGTTCACAGGAAAGATTCCACAGAGGAGAGATTTCCAGAAAAATATCCTTTCCCATGGCAGTCAGCCCTTAAATGAGTCTGTGAGGTCACACAGATGAATTGCCTTCACCTGTGCTCCCATGGCTGACTCAGTCCTTTCCTCAGGTGATCAATCAGTGGTTCAGGCCGTGACTCAACAGTTCTTATACATCAAACTTTTTCTTTAAACATATAATCAAGTCTAAAGGATGATTAAACAGGTAATGGAATGAGGCATAATGTGACGTCTTACTGAAAGATAGTAGGGCAAACATGATATTTAAACCTTTTTTCAAGCTTGTGATAGATTAAGAAAGCACCATTATGTAGAAAAGTCTTCATGTTACTTTAAATATCCTGTAGATCTCCCATAAAGCTTTTGAGTAAAATTCTTGCCTGCATATATAGAAATGAATCATATCACATTATAGCTGGCTATGCATTCTTCCCTCAGCACACTATGCTCTAAATTGCAAAATCCATTTTTATTTTCTTTTTCATTTGTCACCTCACCACTGGAAGGAAGGTTTCCTGGAGCGTATTCCATTGCACGTCTGACAATATCAAGTCTGCCTTCAATACATTAGTATAAAAAATTGAAGATAAATGATTACATTTACATGAGGTCACTGAACAAGCACAGGAGACAGAGAGCCTACAGGATTCATTGTATCTTCTGCTACAAACCACTCAGGGACTTCTTGATGAGAATACAGATGAAGAAAATTAGCAGGGAAATTCCAAAGGGAAAATAACTTATTTTTAGTGTTAATTTTTAGATAATTTCATGAATATTTGGGTAAATAAGCATTATAATAATATTATACTGTGGTTATACTGACCACTTTTAATGCTTTATTGCATTAACATGTTGAGAATGTATGCACTGATTGGAATGATGTAGTAATTGTGTATTAAGCAGCAGAATGCCTCAGAGGTAAAATCCATCAGTGCCTCATCTGCAAGTGGTTGATTTACAGTAAGGACAAAGAGAGGCTAACACCGTGCAGCATGCTGCTGTATTGTGAGAAGGCAGGCAACAAGAGGAAATATTCATATAGAATCATAGAATCACTAAGGTTGGAAAAGACCTAAAAGATCACCCAGTCCAACCGATAATATATATATATATATATATATATATATATATCCAATATATATATAATATAATAAGCATTCTCGTGTCATTAGTGATAGGACCAGGGGGAATGGTTTCAAGCTACGGCAGAGGAGATTCAGGCTGGACATGAGGAAGTATTACTTTTCAGAAAGGGTGGTCAGGCACTGGAATGGACTGCCCAGAGAGGTGGTGGAATCACCGACCCTGGGGGTGTTCAAGGAAAGACTGGATGTTGCGTTGAGGGACATGGTTTAGTAGGAGCTATTGGGAATAGGTGAACGGTTGGACTGGGTGATCTTTTAGGTCTTTTCCAACCTTAGTGATTCTATGATTCTATATGAATATTTCCTCTTGTTGCCTGCCTTCTCACAATACAGCAGCATGCTGCACGGTGTTAGCCTCTCTTTGTCCTTACTGTAAGTCAACCACTTGCAGATGAGGCACTGATGGATTTTACCTCTGAGGCATTCTGCTGCTTAATACACAATTACTACATCATTCCAATCAGTGCATACATTCTCAACATGTTAATGCAATAAAGCATTAAAAGTGGTCAGTATAACCACAGTATAATGCTTTATGTCATATATGTGATCAAAAAGAGAAGGAAAAAAGAAGAAAATACTTGTAAAATCTGTACAAAGCAGACAGGCCAAGGATTTTTTTCTGGGCAGAAATACATTTTGGGATGCTAAGGAGAATCTGTAAATATTTTAACATTGCTACAAGCAAAGGGATTAACAGAGTAGAGCTCTTTGATCAATACTTGCAGCACCATGTATTATTTCCAATGGGCATGGACAGCAAAATGCTATTTATTGATTCAAGCATGCTACACATCATTGAAGTTTAATACAAGGGAACATGAAATTCTCTCTTGATCAGGAGTAAGCCACTGCCCTGACCTTAGCCTAATCAACCATTACTTGTGCTGCAGTAGCACTTGATGTTTCCCGGCCTCATTTTTTTGGGAGCTTTCCAAACCATAGAGAAATCCAGTCTCAGATATCAAGAGATTAAAGCATTAGATAATTTAAGATGAAATTAAATCAAGGTTGTGCAACAGAACAAATGGAAGTGAGGAATGACCACTGAGAGAGTATAAAGCTTGAAAACATTCAGCTCATTGACTAATTAGGTGTTTAGTAAGTACTACAGGATAAGAACCATTTTTTTTTTTAATATTTTTCTAGCCTAAATAAATAGAAAGGAATAACTTGGTTAGCTTTTGTAGTTTCATTTTCAGCAGTGCCATGGAAGCCGAAAATGAACAGCAAATGGGAGCACAGCAGGCAGACAAAAGTTGGTCCTTCTTGTAGCAAATCGAATACCACCTGATAAGACCAATGCCCAGTCTGCTCCAGACAATGCTCTGTAGCTGGAGCACAATGGTTGAGGGTTACCAGTTTTCAGAAGAGATAGGCAAGGAAAGAAGGGCGGGAGAGTTGCCTACTATGTTAAGAAATTGATAGATTGCAAAGAGCTGCCTCTGAGAAATAATCATGATTAGATCAAGAGCTTGTGGGTAAAAATCAGGGACCAGACATATAAAGGACATCTAGTGGTCAGTGTCTACTATAGGCTGACTGATCAGAGGGAGCCTGTAGATGAGGCTTGCTTTCTTCAGGTACAATAAATGTCATGCTTGCAGGCTCTCATTCTGATGGGGGTTTCAACCACCCAGATGTCTGCTGGGAAGAAATCTAGGAGACTCCTGCAGTGCATTGAGCATAACTTTTTGGACCAGGTCTTAGACAAAACAACCATAGAAGAAACACTACTGGACCTAGAGCTCACCAATGGCAAAGAATCTCATTAAAGAGGTTAAGATTGGAGGAAGTCTGGCCTGTAGTGATCATGCTCTGACTGAGTTTTTAATCGCAATGAATATGGGCCTAGCAAAAAGCATAGTCAAGACTCTGAACTTTAAGAGAGCTAACTTTTGGATGTTTTAGGAATTATTGAATGAGATTCCCCTTGGAAACTATCTCTAAAGACAAAGGAGTAAAGCAGAGCTGAAAGCTCTTTAAGGATACCTTTCTGAGAGCATGAGACCTCTCCATCCAGAATAAGAAATCAGGTAGAGGAGGCAGGAAACAAGCTTGGCTGAATAAGGACAAACTGAGGGAAAAGAGGGACACGTATAGGCAGTGGAAGCAGTGATGGGTAGTCTTGGGAGAATATAGGGATATTTTCTGGACATGCAGAGATAGGATCAGGAAAGCCAAGGCACAGATAAAACTGAACTGTGCGAGAAATGTGAAAAATAACAAGAAGGGATTCTAATGGGTACATTGGTTAGAAGAGTCAAATCAAGGAGAGTGTAGCTCCTCTGATAAATTAAAAGGAAGAATTGCCTACAACAGACGTGGGGAAGGCTGAGGTACTCAACAAGTTCTTTGTCTCATTCTTCACGTCAGGCTTCCCATGTCTGTCATGTACTTGAATCTCTAGACAAGGTTTTGGGCAGAAAAATCCCTCCCACTGGAAGAGAAGTGCAAGTAGCCAGCAGAGAGAGGAGGAGAATGTCCCTCTCCACTCTGCCCTCATCAGGCCCATCTGGAGTAGTGTGTGCAAGCCTGGGACCTCAGGCAGAAAAAGGACACAGAACTGCTGGAGCAGGTCCAGAGGAGGGCCATGAAGATCTTCAGAGTTCTGGAGCACCTCTCCTGTGAAGAAAGGTTAAGGCAGCTGGGCTTGTTCAATCTGGAGGAGGGAAGGTTCCGGGGAGACCTCATTACAGCCTTCCAAGACGTAAAAGGAGCTTATAAACAGAAGGGAGAAAGACTTTTTCATGGTCTGATAGTGATAGGAGAGGGGGGAATGGCTTTAAACTAAAAGAGAGGAGATTTAGATTAGATGTAAGAAGGAAATATTTTACTACTAAGTGGCAAGACAGTAGCACAGAGTGCCTAGAAAAAGCTGTGGATGCCCTATCTCTGGAGGTGTTCAAGGCCAGGTTGGTTGGGACTCTGGGTAGCCTGATCTAGTGCACAACAACCCTGCTCAAGGCAGGGGAGTTGGAAGCAGATGATTGTTAGGATCACTTCCAACCCAAGCCATTCTGTGATTCTATGACTCTATTCAATACATAAAAGGAAAGTTCAAGAAAGCAGACCATAGACATTTGTGAAATAAAAGGCCTATAAGAAAACATTGTTTGTCTTGTCATTCTGAGTCTCCTAAGATACACTGCAGGATTCTCACTCATTCATCTTACTGGAATATATACTAAATTACATGGTTCTATTTGGGAAAAATCAGCCTATTAACCCAATTCCTCTTTTTTTTTTTTTCTTTTTTTTTTTTTCCAATTTCTTCCAGTAGCTAAAATGTTTTGAAATAAATGGTGTTGCTCTCACCTCTCATGCAAAACCCTGCTGCACATGTGACTGCAAAGGAATAGCACAGACAAGGAAATTCATATCAAAGGCATTCCTACTGTTAAGACCTTTTGAAGACAAATTGTTGCAGTCAGCTTCGAAGTTCTGCCCTTTCTGTTCTTTTATTGTATAATATTTCTTATATTTTCAAGGAAGTTTGAATTATGCTAGATAAAAAGGACATATAATACAACTGCATTACTGTAAGGACCAGTAACATGTACTTGTAACAGGGCTAGCACAGGCAGCAGACTGAGCATCAATGTGAACCTCTTTTGTTCTCAACACTGAACATTGATTAATTCATCCCACAACAGTCTGTGCCTGAAAATTGTGCTCACCCACTGCAGAAGAGACCAAATTCTCACTTCAGTGTGAGAAGAGGAACTCCCAGCACAAGCCAGCCCCTCAGCCCCTGATTCCCCATAGTTCTTAATCTACGTTTGATAATGCTGTATGATACTGAATTCAAACCTACTTTGCCTATTTGAAAGTAGGTAATCTGAATAAAATGAAATAACTTTTGCTCAGAAGGGAACTCTCTCAATTTTCCTTTCACAGCTGCATTTTTTGTTACTCAATTTCAAGGAAATCAAAGTGACTCAAAAAACCTAACCTAATCTTTTTAAAGGGCTCATATATTGGCTTTTAATCTCTTCCTTAGGGACTGATTGTATCTAGGAAGCAAGAAGGAGTTTCCCATGTAAACTTTCAAAAAACTTTTAAGGAAGCATATTGCAACTCCCGTTGTTACTGAGGAAAAAGGATAGTCAAGGAGAAAATCACTATGTACTCTTCATGTTTTAATTTAATGTATCATATACTCCCCAAGAAGTTTGTAAGTGATGTATATCAAAAACTGAATGTGAAAGTCCAAGGAAACCAGGTAAACACAACCATATATCCCTTTATATAAAATGTGATGTATTCCTAAAGAATAATTCTTGAAATAAACTTCCTTAAATTATCATTATTATCATTTCTTTCTTTTTTTTTTTTTTAACAAATATGAGCCTCCTTTTCCTGCCAAAGCATTTTGAGTTTTCTTCTGCGGTTACAAACTTTTCTTACGATTCATCAAAAGTTATGCTAACACTTCATGAGTGGTTTTAATAACCTTATTACCCTCTACTATTGCTATTACCAGAAATCACACATAATCCTAAATACCAGTGAAGGATTTCAGAGAACAAATTTCATTAGTATCGCTGAAATATGCTGTCACCAGCTTTAAAATGTCACCAATTCCAGCTACCACCTGACTCGAGCCCTCTCCAATGCTGTAGCCAACCTATGAGAACTCCTTTATGGCATCTGAACAAGTGATAGATGTTCTCTTGGCTGATAATAGAACTGATTCATAGACTACATTGTTTGTATACATTTATGTTAAGTGAGTAAAAAAGGCGGAAGAGGAGACAGGACCACCTTTTCTCCTTTATAATGCAAACTTTATATGTAAACATGTGTAAGGAATTTTAATGAGAGGTACATTTTTAAAAGTATTAAAATGAATTATGCAGGAAAACAGCAGGAGAGTAACAGATGTACAGATTCAAGGGTGACATGCTTAGTTTCACTTGATGAATGTTTGTTTTGTTGTTTTGAAAAATTAATGTAATGAAATATTTAAATTGAACAAGGAACCTTAAAATTGACTTGGGGGATGAGTTACTTCCATGCAAGGACAAGGTTTTATTACAGAATATGTGCTTATGGCATCTGAATCAGGACTCTATGAACAACTATTGCATTATTCCAGACATTTCACAGATACCTGAGAGACAGCACATGTCCAAACTATGGTAAAACCTCTTGTGGACAATGAGGCCAGAGTACAAAGTCTTCACAGCAAACTCAGAAGACAGTGTTTCTAAGTAAAATGGTGGTGGGATGATAGTCCTCCAAAGCTTCTGGAGGCTGGCAGGTGACCTATGGTCCAAAAAATTATGGACTATGCTTTTCACCTTCACCTGATAGTGACAGAAATAGCAGTGAAATGTAATTACCTTTCTTTCAGGTACTTTACCAAAGAAAAGAGTTAGAAAATGGTGAGAACCATATCCTACTTCATACTGCTATCCCTCGAAAGCTTCTATTTGCTTTTCTAGTTCCCAATCTATGTTTTTTTTAGATCAGTGAAACTTTGTCTTCGAAAAATACCTTCCAGGTATTTAAATTTGGGCATCCAAATCAAAAGGACATATAAAAACCAAGCAACAGATTCTCTGTTGTAGCTTCTGCAGCTTTCATCACCAAGAGCTGTGAGGGAGGTGCTTAACTCCCCACTGCAGCCCGTACAGCATATATAGAAAAAGTATTAATTTGTTGATTGCCCAGCTTGAGATCAAATCCCAGAATTATAAATAAGAGTGAGGCTGTAATGCCCAATGGAAAGTGACTGTGAATGAAGCAACAAACAGAAATTATTAACCTTGCCCTCGGTGCCTCAGAAAATCAGAAAATTATTATTTGCAAAGAGTAGGGATGTTCCTGAGAATATTCAGCCTTTCCTCCATGTGAAAATTGCTCATGAAGCAAGTAAAGAAGAACAGAGGTTAGGATGACATAACTTGCATGCCGAGCCTTTGAAATGATAGCCTTGTGAGAAAGAACATGAATCAGAAGGATTCTTAGACTTGAAACAGCAGAAAAACAAAACAGAAAAAACCCTCTCCCATTTTCCAGTACTATGTTCTTTACCAGTTAGAATGGCTCATATCCAAGAAATGCAAACTAACTGCATATGACTGATGCAGCTGCAAGGTTGTTTTGCAAAAACAAATGAACTTTTTGTGGCCCAATAACGTGCCTTAACTCCAACTATGAACAGATCACTACCAATAACAGTACCAGCAACAAAAACCCTCCTGGCTAAAATAATCTAAATTGCATAATATGTGGAAATTTCATTATTTTTATAACAATTTAACCTCAAGAATTATCTGTGTATCTGCCAGACACTCTTCTCTCTTACTCAGTATCTTTATTCCTGATACACAAGATCCAGAAGCAGAGCACATTTTTCATGGTGGACTTTACCAAACGTATATTTTAATATTATGAAAATTCAATTAAACAGCAGAGTACAATTATCTGTTCACTGGCAAACAGGCAGTGTGCATTAGTTCAGCTCTGCTTTGCTGAACTGTGTTCAACTGCTCAAAGCATTCAACTGTTTCATTATGAGATTTCATCAGACACCCTTGGCTCCGGCACAACAGCACAGAAAATGGGATGCACAAAGTCCACTGCTCCCTGTGTTTTGTCTGCTGCTGCTTGAAAGATGGCTCCATTCTTGATGGAAATGGTTTTATAAGTATTTCACATGTTAGCATAGCTTCCTATATGTATGGTTTGTACTAGCCATGTCTATTAGCGATTTTCTATCTTGACGCTCCCCCCTCCCTTTTAGACCATAGAAAATTAAAATTAACCGTAGTGGTTTTGCTTTCGCCTCCCATCAGTCAAAATGCCTTAAAAATCAGCAGTGATGTTATTTTATGCCATGTTAGCCACGTGCAGCCTTATGTCCTGGTGTAACTTCCTACCAGTGCACACAAGGCCACCCTGTCCCTGCACAGCTGAGCTGGCAGCCCCACGCTGATGGCACACAGTACATCTGATTTAATTCCCATTTAAATCTGAAACTCTCAATAGAGCCAGAAAGAGCCTTGATCCTTGGAGATGTTTCAAGGGAGCTGCCCCCCTCACTGATGCAGGCTGATTTCAGATCTGAAATGTCATGCACAATTACCCCAAAGTCCTTGACTCTGAATCTCCAAATAACTCCCAGCACTATGCAGGCTTTTCTCTTTCCCCTGACAACATTCAGAGCTTGATTTGAGTAAAGCACAAGATTTGTCCTTCAGAAGTACTCGCTAAAATGGGAGCCCTGAATGTACACAGAAAAAAAGTACAGTATTTCTTTAAAGAAATTAAGCAGAAGAATCCAAACTATTGGGAAATAGATAGTAATAATGCCTCACAATGCAGGCAGCCTAAAGATTTCCGGACTGTTTTTTATTCAATTCATGTTTTGAGATCTCCCCAGTTAGGACAAAACCTCCTTCTTCATGTCAGAGGAACGTGTAGAGATGTGTTATATTGGGTTTGTATATTATACTGGTGTATATATATCAGCTTTGTATCGTCTTTCAGCATGATAATTGTGTATTACAGTTGCTATATTGAGCTCATGTTGGGGTTTTGGGATATTACTGTATTGCTCCTCTAAGTCACAATCTCATGTAATGTCAGATATCTCCAAATAAGTAAATCAGGTATTAAAAAATTGAACACTTCTCATGTGGAATACCTGAAGGAATCTGCTTGAGGAGTATTGGATTCTGACAATCAGAAAGAGTCTCAGAAGGAAGGAAAAAGAATTTTATATGGCGGTTGAAACTCTTTCCTACAGTCTACAGTACAGAGACTCCAAACTTGCCATTTTTATTTTTATATGCTGACAAAACTAATAATCATAACAAAGACCACAGAACATATCAGAACCTCCTCTCAACCAGGCAGCAATAGCCATGGGAAAACAGTTATAATGCCATTAAGTGCCTGCTCCCCGGCCTCGCCTGTCTGTTAGCTCACCAGCCCAAAGACATTCTCAGCACTCTGTCAACTTGCTACTCACGAAAATAAGAATAAGCACACAATTTTACAGCAAATCGGCAAAAAGAGGAAAAAAAAAAAAGGGGGGGGGGAGTCTTTAACCAGGAAATTAAAACCAGGATCTAACAAAAGTTTGAAACATGTTTCTAATTTTGGCAAAGGAGGAGACTCGGAATCTTAAAAGCTGTCTTCTTGTCTGGAGTAGAGCTTTGAGATTTCCAAACAGACAACAAACAGTGAAAAAGCTTAAACACACAAAAAAAAACCCCCACCAACAAACAAACAAACAAAAAGAATGAAATATATCAGGATCTCAAATGCAAAGGAATGTGCTGAGAATTGGCTGTTTTTAAGACTGACGCAACTTGTAAAAGCTAGCACGGAAGATGAGGAACTGTTTTAAATTGATAGCTGCTTTGGAGTTCTGAGCAAGAGAAAATAGGAAATATCTAAGAAATTGTTATTTTGGTTTTGGCAGATATTAGGGACAGACCTTTAAAATGCCACAAGAGCAAAAAGATATCCTCTTTGAAGGGAAGATGAGCACTCTTCTAAGAGCTGAGCTCAATTGCTAAAGCCTGTAAAAAAGGATTGATGTGTGTGAATGTTAACATTCATGGCTCAACTCTCTATCCAACTCATCTGAGATTTAATTCCAAGAGTCAGGTATTCAACAAATTAAAAGCAGTATCCAGATGGAAGATGCAGACAGCAACAATCTCAAAAATTAGCACACAGAAGTAAAATGTCAGGGAACTAAATTCCTTAGAAGCGATTACCTAGAAGAGCAGATTTATAATACGTAAAAACAAAATAATACCCATGAAAACAAACACAATCTGACTTTAGGAGGTAATGAGCTTGAACTAAAATGTGGGATTAAAAATTAGATTTCTTTGAGATCTGCTGGTCCCAAAAAATATTTGGAAGAGCTACGCACCAATTGCTTTTATTATTCTTAGTACTCCAAACTTGCTATGAAGGACCAGGTAAATCTTTCTGTCCTTGGTCTCACCTTCTCTATTGTAAAAAATGGCCAAAGACCACTCATTATAATACCCTGTGAGGCAATTCACCTGTGAGATGTTCAAGTACCAACAGCATTGAAGGAAATGGAAACAGATAAGAGTATTGAACAACAACAGCAACAAAAAAACGTCCAAAGCTATCCAAGTAGAAAAAGAATAGAGTTGTTTTTAATGTAAGTGGACATTGATATGCCACTATACGTTTGGTGATTCAGAGGAGTTCTTAGCTTGCCCAAACAATTCAGAAAAATTGATTTTGATCTGTCTGGAATGATGAACTTTTAAGACATAGATTCAGAACTACTGTTCAGAACCTCTCTGAATGTAAGGCTCAGCGTTGGGAGAGAGAGACCATTGCTGTTTGGGACAAAAATAAAGCAATTTTGTAAGCGTGATTTCAGCATGCACTGAGAAGCCTTTCTCGACCATTTCAGGAAAAAAAAAAATCATATGTGTACATGTATGTATTACTCTATTTATATATATAGAAGCAGTGTTGCTGAAAAATGGATTTGCAAGCCATTCTGGTACTACCAGAGCTCAAATGTTGGACCACAACTCAAATCTTTCCAAGTTGGTAGCCTGTATCTAAATCTGTAGAAATCAACAATGCAAAGCATATCCAGTCAGTATCTTACATACGTATCAGAGCTCAAAAAGCCCAAGCAAAACAGACAAAGCAAGACAAGTAGCTGTCATACAGGCTTAGCTCTGATGATATAAACTTGTTATCAGACAAGGTTATCAGACGACAGAAGGTTTCTCCTGTCTAATGTGTCAAAACATTAACACAAAACATTAAGCAATTTGGACTGCACTGAGAAGGAGACAGCAAAGGATCATCTCCAAGTCCTTGCCACTGAGCCCCAACTGAGGCACTGCTGATCCAGTATGGAGGAATCTGTGCCACCAGCAGGCAAATCCTTCCTGTAGGAGCAGGGAACTGACAAGATGCAGATGGTGTCTGATCTAGGTCTGCAGGCACAGGACGTGCAGATGCAGGACTGTATTTACAAGGTCGGTGCAGCTGAGGTTGGCTCAAAACCCAGGAAGGAAGTCTTTGAAATGTTGGCATAAAAAAGATGGTGACAGCAAGGCAACACTAGCTGTGAGGGAGACACGCTGCACCAAGCTGTCTGGAACTGGGAAGAACGATAGGGAACCATTTCAGCAATGGAGGCACTCTCTAGAAGCTGCTCAGCAACAAGGAAAAAGGCATGCAGTCAGCTCTTCTTCCAGTAGTTGCTCGTGCAGATTAAACTTGTTCACACCAGGGAAGAAGCAGGCAAAAAAACACTGGAAAGTGACAAAATAAGGATTAAACCAAAGGACAAATCTATGGTAGTTCTAAATGCTGCTTTTCTCTCACAAAAAGTGTGCACCATGAAGTTTCTATTATGGTCTGTAACAAAAATCTCTCTGCTCAGATGTGTGGTGTAAGGATTTATATCCTAACTTGGCATTGTCTCTTCCCCTGAGTAATCTTTCTTTACTACATCTGCCTTCAGTGGTATACCCTGACTGCTGATGGACCCAGAGTCAACAGTGTGTGATATTCTGATTTCCTGCTTGCTGGTTGTAAGTCCCGATAGCTACATTTAATTTTATTAAATGCACTTGTGCTGGCTGCAGCCTTTCACAGGCCTCTGCAGGGCTCTGTTACAGCCTTCAGTTTGAGACTGGACTACTCCAGATTCATCACGTCCCTGGAAAAAGGGCTAGATTACAATGTCATTTTCTACAGCAGTTATTGCTGGTCACTTCCTACATCGCTCTTTTCCTGCAGAGGGCCAGAAACATGAGGATAAATATAATTATATGTTGTTTTTGTTGTTATTGTTATTTTTTTTCTTCTTTTTTTTTTAAATTGAAAGATGCGCAGCAATCAGGCAGAAAGGTTTTCATGTTCACTGCTAGGTATGGGATACGATGCATGAGAAATGATAAAGAGGTATCAAATTAGCCATTGATTCAGCTCCCCTAGTGGTAACTGAAAACCATTATGTGGCGACTGCTCTTTTTTGGGGGTCTGTTTGAAGTGTGTTGGTGGTCCTCATGTATCTCCTAGGAGACAAACATCTGCAGAACAAAACCCACTATCAAAATCAATATGATTAACATCTTTTTGAAGTGCTCCACTTAAAGGATGGGTGTATCTTCTTCCTGATCTTAAGAGTTGATCTTTCTTGTGTGACAAATATAAGCTTTGAGCTTCTAAATTGGTTTTTTTTTGTATAAAGAAACAGTTTTATTGCCCAAGTCTGACAGTCTGGTTTGACATATTAATTTTTATATACTTGGTAATACTAACATTAGGAATCAACAGTTTCAACTACCCCTAAAATACTTCAATACCTAACTACCAATGTAGTTTAATGGGGCTGAGGTACTTCTCAAACTACTTTAAAAATGCCCATGGTATTATATTAGGAAGAGATACTGCAGGGTTAGCAAGGAGCCCACTTGCCAAAAACCAATAAAGAACAGTCTTGGGGAAAAAAAACAAAAACAAAAACAAAAACAAACTTTTAAAATTGAGTAATGCTCACTTTCTTTATTTTTTTCCATATTGAACTGCTACTGTCCCAAGTTATGTCTTCTGTTTTCTTAGCACTGACACTAAATCCCAGTTTGGATGAAATGTCCAGTAGACAATATCAAAACCAGTCACCAGAGCCACACAATGCACAAAAGGACTGCATTTCATTGAAATTAGAGGTAGGCAAAATGTATTTGTACAAAAATGAAAAATGAAAAGCATATCAGAAAAAATGCATTAAGGATATTAATGACTGTAAGGCAGATGGTGTTCATGGTGCTTCTGCACTGGGTGAGTTTATAGATGGAAATTCACACAAGGATATAGTAGGCTGCTGGGTCATATTTTCTTAACTTGAATAGGAACTACACATCAAAATGGTGTAAATAACAGTTCTGAACTTCAAAACTTTATACTCCATCACAACGTTATGGTATTTGGAGAAAGAGAGAAGGGAAGGGAACAAAAAAATTAAGGCTTATATTCAGTCAATTCAAAGTATAATCATTAACCCAATAGCAGAAGAAGCAAATTGTATTAAACAAGGTAATACTGTAGGTGAACAGCACCCACAAAAATTGCAGCATTTTTGGTTAGCATTTTTGGAAGGGTTAAGATCTGCATTTTTTGAAGATGAAAGTCATACATGCAGTGACACTGGTAAAGCTTGCTCTTTGCAAACTACATTTTTATATCATCCCAATAAAATCAATGCTAAAGCACTGCTTTCTCTTCCCTTTTCTTATTTTTTCTTTTATTTCTTGTTTGCTGAACAGTAGCAATTCAGAAATACTGTATACTCAAGGATTTTATATAAGGTAGTGGTAGAAATGCTACATACAAAATGCTGTTTTAATGAGCTTTAACAAAAAGGATGCATATAGAATCAGACATCCAGCACCTTTCCCCTCCCTCTTGATGTTTCTCACATTGTAGAAGGCAAATTGCAGGCACATCACAGACACGATAGCAGTTACAGTAAAATGAAGGCTGTTTTGCCTCTTTAAAGTTCCTGTGATTTAACCCGGGAAAGACCTTTCTATGATGTTATGATCAAACACTTCCATTCAGACAAAAAAGACTAACAGAAATGGCCAAGAAATTGGGATTCTGCAGCTGCTAAAGATGGCTGATCATCATAATGTCATTGTTAGTGGGAAAAAAAAATGAAATAAAACGTTATGCATCAGTTTTCTCAGCATTTTCAAGCTGAATTGCTCTTCTCTGTTTTGCAGTACCATTTGAGGAGGAAAAAAAAGAGGGAGAGACTGTCTTCAATTATGCAAGAAGCTCCTGGTATTCAAAACAAATGGAAACTGCTGTTGTGATAAGCTCTTCTTTTGTCTGAATGAATTACAAAGGGAAAGATCTTTCTGCTCTACTTGAGAGACTTCATGCCACTCCGTGCTTTCGAGGTGGGAGCTGTGCAGCAGAGTCCTCGATGTTCCCCTGGCCAAAGGAAAGATTTATTTTTTGAGGGATGAAAGGAAAATGGCAGAAAGGCAAGACCAGGAAGGCAGAATATCCCGTTCTTGTTATAAGACACAAGTACCAAACATCTACACAAATTACTCGAGCACACAGAAGCACTTGGAAGATTGGATAAGTATTATCTCCTTTGAGCCAGTTTCTCTGAAAGAACTAGCAAGAAAATTTGGAGAAAATGCACCATACAGCCCTGATGGAGCAAAACTACCTCTGTGAAGTGCCACCTCAATGTGTTCAGAGACAGAATCATTCATGTCACCATGCTGAGTGGTGTAAGTGGCAGGGACCAGGTGCACATCACCTGGATGCTTACTGATTTACAGTAGTGTTCCAAAATAGGCTAAAAAAAATCGATGCCCCAGTTTTATTGGGATATCTGAAAAGGACAGTCCCAGAGGCTTCCAATTCTAGCTGAAATATGGACTTCCAAAGCAGTAGATCAAAGATCTTATACTTGTACATTTTTAAGCTTCAATAAAACTTTTGTTTTCAGGTTAGTTGGAATTTACAGGACAAAGGTTCTGACTGAAACTTCTGACTGAAACTTCTCCATTCTTCAAATTTCAAAATGTTTAATCTGACTTGAAAGCTAGTGGAAAAGCTAGTGGAGAGTGAGGGAAAAATGAGGCAAGAAAGGGTTTGTCTATAAAGGAGCTGAAAGGGAAATAATTCCCCTTGGTAAAAAAAAAAAAAAAAAAAAAGAAAAAAGAGAAAAGAAAAAAGAAAAAAAAGTACAAAGAAGAAAAGAACACAAACTGATTTCTGGATATTATTGAGCATAACACACTGTTAGCTCAGGAGGTTAGCCTCCGTTATCCTGTGCTCAGCTAGATTGATGCCCTTGCTGAAGTTAGCATTTTAGTTGGCACAGGTGTGACAACACTCCACTGCAGCAGGAGGGCTTGCAAAGCAGATGTACTCCATCATTTAAATTGTCCTGAAGGGACTAATAAAGTAATGCAGGAAAAGTTATGCCAAGGGGAAGAAACAGGAGGAGTTTTGCCACTGCTGGCCAGAGTTGATGTGAAAACAAAATTCCTCCCTGAAATCTGAATCATGTACAAATGAGTTTACAATGTTCCATGCTCTTATTTGCATGCTTTTATTTGTTTGTTTTGCTTTATTTCAAATCGCCAGCCCTTCAGACCTGTGCAATCTGAAATTCAAGCTGTGAATCTTTCTGGCTCATAAATTTTGCCTGCTATAACACCTGCGCAACTCGTCTGTCTGATCTTGGATTTTGCAAGTGCATCCCAGGAGCAGTGCTGTCCCTGCACCAGAAACTTGTCAACACCTCTATGGCTGACGTATGAGCATGATAGAATTCAGTGCACCTGCTCTCAGCTGTGTTGCTTACACAGTGTGGTATTGTGTAGAAAAGTCTTTTTTGCCCATCAGCAGATATGTCTGTCTTTGCATATAAGGAGAAGAGATTTGCTGAATCATTAGATGTACATAGTCACTCTCCAAAGCAAAAATTCACTTTGAGGCGAAAAGAAAAATGTATATATTAAAATTAATTTAGATAAACTGAGACACAGTTCATTACCACTAGATATTACAAATGATAAAAGAATGCAGTTCTCCATTTATGCTACAGGCTTCTGGAAATATTAGGAAAGATTTGACAGGTGATACTGTGATAGGAAAAAAAAAAAAAGGAAAAAATAAACCAGAATGATCTTTTCTCATTTATATGCCATATTGTTCTCTAACTTCAATCTTATAAACCAAGCCAAAGATCTTAATCCAAACCACAGTAATGCTGTTTTGTACATCACTACATGAATTACTACAATACCGCAGACAAATTGGTCTTATGCATTTTTGTTACTTCCAGATGCAAAGTAATAACAAAAATTGTATGAAAGAATTTCTCTTTAATTATACAGCCAGATCACGAAACTCAGCATTTCATAATAAGGTTATTTAAATTCAAAAATATATAGCTCTTTTCTAAGGACTTACAGACCAGTACCAGCATAAATAAAACAGGACAAATATGTACCACATCAAATCTTTAGACCTTCCACATCATCAGCATCTTTACGTATTTCTGGAAAACCAGGTCTTAGACAAACTTGGTACTACGTCTTTTCTCACACAAATTCCCTGAAGAGCCCAAACTATGCGATTTAGCACTGATACAAACCTCCTAATGTCTGAAATACGAATTAGCCCAACTCATGTTTCTCCAAGATATAGATATATATAGCTACTGTGCTTTACTGCATTGATATCTAATTCTGTATCATGCTAGAAAAAGGGAGAGTTTGTTTGAACTAAATGGAAATGAGATGAGGGTTTGATTGGATGGGGGATTTTTTCCCTGTAAAGTATCCCTTTGTCGTTAAAGAATATATAATCTTCAAATTCTAAAAAACTCTAGGAAATCAGGAATGGAACTTTACAGCAAGACATGGAAATGTGTGATATGAAACCAGAAGCATTTACCTGAATGGCAGCTCAGCAAGAACAACTGGTTACATAAACATAACTCTGGAAAAGAGAAGAAAGGAGCTAAAGATGGAGAAACCTCTGTTGTTCAGTGATCAGAAATGACACATTTGAAATTCCTATGAATAGTAAGGATCAAAACAAATATTTTCTGACTTTTAAAGGCTTGTCTTTGAAAGGAAGGAGACAATCCAAGGAACACTTGATTTCAGCTGAAGTCATAAAATAGTGGACATCTATAACTTAAGAGTGTATACAGGTTGGATTAAGGTCAAGTTGCATTTGGCTGAATATTAGAAGAACAGAGTTGCAGCACTGATGAGGCTGGCCACACCACAAATACCTTCATAAGCCACAAAACCCAGCCACAGAGACCTAACTAGGGAAGCAGCAGGTTGTATATTTTCTACTAATTCAGTATCCCTCCTATAGTTCCTTGGGAAGAAAGCCTATTTTTATGGCCAAAGTCTACGTGGTTTTAATTGTTACATGATGTTTGAATAATCGAACTATAATTTTCCAGGGACTCACTTTTCTGATGGCTGTGTTTGCACCGAGACATCTCCTAATATCTAATGTGATCTAGGCAAAAAGTCCACAGAGCCCATCCTGCATTAAGCAGTTTTCCATAGGAGCCTGAGCAGGGCACTGCTGCCTGCACACTGCCAGGACACAGGAAGCATCTGGTGTGCAAAGTGGGATGATTTACATGGACCTCATGGTCATTCACCAGGACTTGGGGAGGACAATAAGGAAGGCATTAGAGACTCAGATTGTCTGTCAGAGATAAAGATTATGAACTGACAGAACTAAAAAGGATGTTTTTAGGGTTCAAGATGTAAAAGAAGTTTCTGCTAACAAGGAGGTGAGCACATGCATTCACAGAGCACAGAAATTGAAGATAACAGTGGTTCCATAAAAAAATAACAGTCAGGTATTGGAGACAGGATAAAGAAACAGAAAATCTGTTGAACAGTCATTTTACAAAAGTCTTTACATGGATCGTATTTTCTGATATAGTAGGGAAGGATGTTGACTGCAGTCATCAGATAATAATGAAAATATTTACATTACTGAATTTACAGAACGTAGAGAATGTAAAAGATTCAGATAACATTAAAATCATAAACGTTAAAGGAAGTGAAGATACAAATCAGGGAAATTTTATTTTTCTGAACACAGATCTTTCCTGAGGATAACAATATGTATAAGATAATCTTTTTAAACCAGCTTTAGTGAGTATTACCAGTATGAAACTTAGCAAAGCATGGTTTAAATTCTCTGTAGTACTCAACAAGTGTTTTAAGCTAACTACAAACCAGTACCTAGTTAGTTTCTCCCTTTGACTCCTGTTTTGTCTTGTCTAAAAGTCACATACATATCCATGTATATACATGGAGAGATAGAAAAACATGGATATTTATAGTAATTTATTACTCACCTCTATAATGTGAAGTAAACTCCCAAGAATACAGTTTTGGAATAGTTTTTAAGTGTTTTATGCATACAGATCAAGAGACACAAACAAAAAGATAAAGAAGCAAACTAAAAGAAAGGAGCTAACAAGTTCTCAAACAACACATTTTAGGTTAATACATTCATTCAGAAAAACAATTAACATCATTACTAATGACATATAAGATACCATTTGTTCATCCAATCAGAAAGAAAGAAAAATAATGTAAAAATGCTTTCATCCATTGCACAGCTAATCCTCAACTGAAATAGTTTCTTCTCATGTCTTAGTCGTGATCTCCTAGTAAAAATGTAGTTAATTCCATGTTCTAAGTCTACCTCTCTGAAGCAAAGATTAAGTATGTGAATTTACTCTTTGTGTTTAAGAGAATCCAAGAGATGACTATGCAGAATACTGAAACTAATCAGAGAGGTAGAAAATACCTGTTCGTTCTGGTGAAATGAGTCCACAGAAATGCAGTGCTCTGGCCCTCTTCAAGAGAAGGACGTATGACTAGTTATTATTTTTTTTTAGCCATTATTTCAAGAACCATCTTCCTGCCTGAGGTATTTGCAAATATATCTGAATCATTGCAGATCATTTTTCCCTGTTTAAGAGTTTCTGTGTAAGTAAAGTTCCAAAATGCCAGTCACTTGTTCTTGTGCGGCTCTTAACCTATGCAAAAATAGTGTTTACTTCTGCTTTCTGGTCATCAGGCATTTGTAACCTGGCAGTAAAATTACAGCTAAAGTCCACATAGAGCTACTAAGAATCATAGAATCACATGGTCATGGAATGGCTTGGACCCCAAGGATCATAAGGTTGTTCCAAACCCTCTGCCACGCGCTGGGTTGCCAACCACTAGATCAAGTAACCAGATCAGACTGATATCAGATTGATCAGGTAGACTAGATAGAAGAAAGAGGAAGATACTTGAGCATGTATTACATTCATGTGTCTCACTATCTAGAAGTTTTTGCTGAAATAAGAATTGGACCAAAGCCCTCTGACAACCAAATGTATTCAGAAAGCAAATGAAATTTAGGAAGTACTACAATTACTAGAAAATGCTGCGAAGAAGCATAATGGATAAATAACACAACTGAGGGAAATTTCTGTGAAATCCCAGAGAGAAAACTAAGAACTTGTTAAGCTTCTGCATGTATTCAGGGGAGAAAATATATATATATATTTTTAAGACATCCAGGTATACTGGGAGGTGAACACTTCAAAAACTGCAAAACTGCACTCAAATTTCACACATCGAAAAAGAGATCAAGTTGTTACTGACATAATTAGGCATTTTTACTTGAATTCTGTAGTTGAGAATATCATAGATTAGCAGGATTTCATTTTTAAGTCCTCTGTGTACCAGTAAAAAGAGATGTGGCATTGGAAGACTCAGGGCGAGCTACCTTCATCGTTAATAATGCCCTAAACACCTTGATTGAGATGTACAGTGCTGTGTTATGATGTATTCATTTGCTAACTCCTCTTTTTAAGGGGAATAAGGGACTATACAATTATTTTCATTCGGGGCTGCACTTTTCAGAGTATAAAGAAATGTAACAGGAAAAAAAATGAACCTATTAGGCCCTGGTCAATTTATCTCAAAAAAGCACTGCTAATAAATGGAAAACAAAAACAAAACACTAAAAAATCAACCAAGAGCTACTCCGAATATTTATGAACTTCACATGGAATCTGCTGAGCATTCATGTTTTGCAGATTTCTTGAGACAATTGCTCTTTCTCAGTCTGTAAGAAATGCAAAGATACTAACTAATTATTTATGGGACAACCAATTATCTTGCACTATATTTCTAAGACTGAACATCATGACATGCCTATTAGTTGAGCAAGCAGGACAGTGGAGCAATTCCCTTTGGAATGAAGTGAAGCCAAGTAGTTGGACAGAGAAGCACCCTTAGCAAGAATAATTCACTAATAAAGATGTAACAGTGCTCAATTTACTTAGCCATTACACATCTGATCAGCAAAACATTTTGAGTGTCAGAAAATAACCCTTCCACTGTCACTGGCTTGAAGTAGAGCAGTCTGAAGTTGTGACTGCTCAGCTCTATAGGTTTTTTTTCAGACAACAGGCAGACAGTAGTTGAAGTCAGAGAGTGAAGAATGATATACTTTTGCCTTGGGCACACACAGAATAAAGAGCATTCAGGGTGGCCTGTGTGTGCAGAAGTGAGGCTGCTTTACTCTTTTCTGATGTACTGTTGGTCTAGACCAGCTTAGATGTGCCACTTCTGCTTGTGTTCAAATGCTGAGGCACACAACAGTTGAAAAAAAACAAACCAAACCAAACCAAAATAAAACAACCTGAAAATGAACTAAATTTACATCTCATTTACCATGGAAACAATAGATGGGAAAGAACCTGAAAAGAAAAATGTCTGTGGTATACTTCAGGCCAGCACAACAGTGGCCTACAGGTTACCCATTGTGAAAGTGAGAGCTGTGGGGCTTTACTGACAAAACTGCTCAGCAGCATGTGGAAGCTACCTACTCCAGTCCTTTGATCATGACTTGATAATCAGGCACAACTGCACCACAATACATGCATATTTTATCCTCCAGACACAGTATATGAACACACACATATATATCCTATTTCCTCACAAGCACTGCATCTTAGGGAATGCTACTGGGGAAGATGGTATGGATGGAAGCTAGCTGCCAAAGTGGTTTGTCTGGTCCATAATACCACTGCCACAGGAAGCAGGGTAATACAAAGTAGACTACAGCCAAGCCAACTTGGACCTGGGATTGTTTAGTCTGAAGAAGAGGAGGCTCAGGTGTGACAACATGTGCTCTCTTACAACAACCTAAAAGGAGGTTATAGCATGGTTGTGATCAGCCTCTTCTCCCAAGTAACAGTGATAAGACGAGAGAGAATGGCCTTAAGTTGTGCCAGGGGAGGTTCAGGTTGCATAGTAGGAAAAATTTCTTCCCACAAAGAGTGGTGAAGAATTGGAACAGGCTGGCCAGGGAGGTGGTTGAGTCACCGCCCCTGGAGGTGTTCAAGACAAGGATACACATGGCACTGAATGACACACTTAGTGGCATGGTGGTGATGGGCTGATGGTTGCACTAGATGACCCTACGATTCTATGACTTTTCTTGCAGGCCTAATCCAACCTGTTTCTAGACAGCAAGCTTGCAGTAAAACATGAGAGCTTAGGTGAGAAATGAGGACAAAAACTTTAGATGTTCACAATTGCCTGCTGGGCCAAAAGGAAATCCAGCTGACTATACACGATCAATTTCATTTAACCCTAAAAGGATTGATTAGCTTTCTCTCACAGTAAGATCATGTCTTGACAAATAGAGGTTAATAACAGATAGTGTTGCATACTTCCGCTAATGTTCTCTGGTTCCTCATGTTTTAACTGAAATCTATAAAGAGGTCACAGTAATAACTAGAGATGATTTTCTTTCTATGTCAATTATTGAGATGCTTGAAAGATAATTTTCAGAGTCTGACTGATTTTCCATGTACACTAGGAGATTGTTTCTCCTGCCTTCTCCATGCAGGAAGATAAACAACTGCCCAGAGGTTGATAAACAAGATGCTTCTATTTTTACTAGGAAGTTTAAGTACAAGTACATAACAGATACATAAGCTGAGTAGCAGCTCTAACAGAAATTACATGAAGAAGAAACTAGGACTGACTTGTTTTTTTGCAGTTGTCAAAGATAAATGAGTGGCTAGTATCACTTGAATTGATCCAACTGCTCTAATGATGGTGTTTGTTCTCTGGCTTCTTAAGAGGAAGACAAATGAACACAAGAAGTCTTTTAAATATGGATTCAAAGAGTGCCCTATACTAATACTGAGATGCAGACATTCTCTTTTTTGTGTATCAAATACACTCTGATAATTTCTAATTATCTGTGTTTGCAGCCAAAGAATCTGTCCTCCCAAAATGATATAAAATGGGATCTTACAAATATATGTAGCAGATAATTGAGTTCAGCTACTGACTTTACTCCATGCTGCATTATACTTTATTTACATCTGAATGGCACTCAGGTAAACAAAAACTTCTAAAATACTCAGTTCCCCGATAATCCTTGCAACTAAGTGACATGCACGCACTGCAATCAAGAGAAAATAGTATCAGACAACTTTGCCATCTGGAAGTCTTCTTCAAGAAAGTAAGAGTAGATTTGAGTACTTAACTGAGAAAGCAGCAAAAGTTACAACCATTAACATTCAACTTCACTGTATGTTTTGGAACAAGAATAATATTGTATCACACAATCTTATCCAGACTCCTATTTTGATGTTCCACGTTGTTTCTGTCAATATCAATCCCTGACTAATTTAAAATTAAAATAAAATAAAAATAAAGTAATGATTTCTAGGTACTAGCTATCATTTGTTATTACATAGCTCTTCTTGCGTCAAGCATTGTAAAATATTCTATTTCTTACTCTGGGACAACTGGAAATGTGACCATGGAGTATGCATGATTCTAATGATGAAACTGCTCTGCCCAAATCCTTGCTGTTCACATTCCTTCCATTGGGTGTTGCTATGATATTAAACAAATTACAACTGTGACTTAATGTATGCACACAGAAAAGTATGACAAAGGTTTGAGGTCTCTACCTACATTGCTTTGCCCGTTGTTTTAGACAGCTGAGTCTGCTGTACATTACACAGATAACATATGTTAGCTGATGCTAAGAAAATCTGTCAGTGACTACTTGTGAAAAAGAAGGCCAAAAAATGAAGTATTCCAGCTTGCACTAAAAGTTTTATATTCTTTCATGAAGGTGATTTGACTGCAATTTATATGTACATTGCGGCACACAATTACTGTATGCAGTAGCTGTGCAGATGGCTCTCTTTTAATTAGAGTATTTAGTGCATCTTCTGTATAAAGAATCAGGAAATGAATAAGGAGAAATTTAATGAAAGTAACCAAAAAAGGAAATAGTATGATGAAAGTTTAAAGAAGAAAAAAAAAATAGAGGATTACTTAAGGCATAATTATTACGAGGATTTTTGTTCACTTAATGCTAGAAACTCTAAATAGCTCTTCAGACAGTTTGAGGAAGAAGTCTTTGAAGATCTGTGGCCTTGGGGAGGTCTTGACAAACACTAAGAATCAGGCACCTGATCGCTAAACTTTACAGTTGATGACCATAAAGATGACAGCTGAAGATTTCACAAAGAAGATATACTAGCTGTGACTGACTTTTTGATATGGCTGGGGCACACCACTGAATGTATTTTATGAAAATCATCAGAAAATCACAAGGTTTCATGAAACTACGGCAAGTGCAAATGGTATAAAATCACTTTGTATTTGAACTATCCTCAGTACTAAAAGCTACTACTATTAATATTAGTAACTGTAAATAATAGAAGCTACTATGACCTGAAATTCTGGTCTTTTTATAGCCTTTAATGCAGTTGCTGATCTATTTATACTCTTAGGTTGTTAGAAAAGCATTGGCATTTACCTGAGTGGTCATTGCTCTAATTGGAAAATATCACACACAATATACACATTAAAGAGGGAGAAACAGACCAAGACAACATGATTTTTATACACGCTTACATCTGCAACTGTCAGACACAAATGCTTGAATATAAGAACTTGGGCAGGGAATAAAATATTATGGGACAAAAATGATTGGTTTCATCCAGGTAAATCTGTAGAACCTCTCAGAAGGGACAGTGACATCAGCCACTCTCATTGTACATTCCAGCATTTCTATATTCAAAACTCTTATGTAAATTTTACATTTCAGAATGATGGCTACACTTACCTGGTAGACCAGGTGGGGTTTTCAGATATTT
Organism: Lagopus leucura; assembly: GCF_019238085.1. NCBI lineage: Eukaryota > Metazoa > Chordata > Aves > Galliformes > Phasianidae > Lagopus > Lagopus leucura. The sequence continues at coordinate 12,379,847 of NW_024962334.1, forward strand.
GCCGTTAAAATGCTGAATTACTACTTCACATTTTTCTGTAGATTCCATTCTGGAAAAGAGAAAAGGGTGGGATTAGGGATTAGAGGCAGTAAGAGTTACTAGACTTTCACAAAAATGCTCAGTCAGCAAAAACAAAAAGGAAAAGAAGGTAAAAGAAAGACAAGCACAGATGCTGAGAGAAATCTTCAAAGCTGTTCTTGCTGACTTCTGCACAGAAACTGGTTGAGCTCATTATGGTGTAGTATGGCTTGTAAAGAGGACCTGTCACCCTCAAAGCCTGCAGCTGTGCTCCCGGCTTGTGTGTGAGCTACTGCAATGTCAATGAGCAGCTCCCTCCTGGATCTGAGGGATCTCTCTGAACAAGGACGTTCTTTGTGCTCTCACATGCTGCCTGGAAAGGCAAACGACTTGTATGTAGATTCCTCATGCACCCAGTATAACTTCAAATGGGTTGGGAAAAAGAAACAACAAGCTTTGTAGAAGAACCCAGAGGATTAAGCAACAATTATTAAGGATTGCAGTGTTAAAAAATAACCTGCAAGGATGAGCTGTAGAGCAAAACCAAAAGCCAAATTCTGGGTAAAGGCAATTTGCATATAATACCAGCAGGTGAAATGACTCGCTATTCATTCTGTGTGACCTAAAGATAACTTTCAGAACTGAAGCATTACAGCATTAACAATGAACTGTGTACATAAATTATTGAACAAACTGCCCAAGAATACCAAGCCTTTGGTCAAATCCTAAACCATGTCTATATCTCATCAGGGAATTCACAGGTTGTTCAGGTCTTGTGAACTGACAGCATGCTAGTCCAGAGCGGTCTGTGACTCTGCTACACAACTGGGATAGAAAAATGGAGGAAAGTAAAACTAATCATAAAGCTAAAGCAATACATTCACTTTGTCTCTCTTAGAAAGATGGTGTTTAAAAAGTGTTCAACATTGCTTCAGCATGCTACTTCTTACCTCCAGGTACTCCCCACAAAGTAACTCCACCAGTATAAGTATTTCTTCTCACTACTCAGATCTTTTAAAAATTATCTTATCCTCCATTCTTTCTGTCGCATGGTTTTGGGGAAAGAGTAACATGCATTCTAGATCGCTCACATCACTTTACAGCAGAAGTTTGACTCCTATGGTAAAAGTTTGCTTAGAGTTCAAATGGACAACCTTGCTCATACGGAAAAAAAATATATCACAAAAACAAACAGCAACAACAGCGACAAAAATTGATTAATATTCAAGTCTTTTGTCAGTTTTTTTCAGATCAAATCACTAAAAAATGTAATTTCTACGTTGTAACACTGCTTTCACGGCATGGTGTGTGGGCTGGGCTGTTTGTACAAGCACATAGCAGCTTAGATTGTTCACTTTGGCTTCATTCAGATTTAACTAAGTGAATGTCTGCACTGAGCCTTTAGAGAATCTTGTCTCTGGAAGAATAAATGCAATAAAAGCCTGTTTTCTGTAGCTGCAGGCGCTTAGTGTCAAACCATGTTATGTTGCACCACACAGCAGTGACAATTTCATTTTAATACATGGGGCACATTTTAACAAGCCAAAGCAGTCCCTGCAAAGAGTGCAATATATAAGCTGCCAAGTGAAAGAGACTCAGTGCACTTTGTGCATTTTGTGTGGGAAGAGAATAGAAGTGAAACCCACAGTGTTCTGGGATAAAAAGGCCATCATTCGAAAAGCAGCCTTAGAAGGAATGTGCACATTTTCTTCTCAAGTTTCACAATTAGCAGCTCTCAACTTCCATTGCTAGCTATCTGTAATCTGGCACATGCTTCACTTGAAACCGACACTAGCATTATCAGCTCAGTTTGAAAAGGCAGTGCAATAGACAAAGCCGCCAATACATGCTCCCTTCAGATGAGCTGCTGAGGAACAATGGCAGCTGTCCCTCGTCTCTACCATCCCAGTGAATCCCTGAGTGCTCTCTGCAGCAGCCCTGTGTGGGGTAGGCTTCCTCCCAGCTGCTTGTTGGCGCCTGCAGCCACACGGTGACCAGGTCTGTGCCTGTCCCCTGTAGGGCCACCTAGGGATGAACTGTGATTTTTATTTGTCCAGAACTCCCGTTTCTTAGGTAATTGTCTGATACTTGTTGTCACCCTGGTTTTAATGTAGTTAAAACTGATCAACACCAATTATTTATGATAGATGCCTAACCATAGGTCAAACATATCTGTGTACACACTGACTCCAAGATTCCATTCTGTTTTTATTTGCATTAGCCACAAAGACTAGCCATGCCTGGGAAGAGGCCCAATAAAAATATACTTCTGTTGGGTTCACACTAATAAATTCTGCCTACTATTTCTTCAAAAAGCTCTGTCACTCTGCTGTAGAATGTCTAGAAACTCAAGGGAGATGGACAAAATACATTTTTTTTTCTCATGCATTTATTAATCTTGTTGGAGAGAGAAATGTTTCAAAATATGTAATGGTACAGAATGCTATCTAATAACACTACCACTAACTGGAATGCTACATTTTAAAAGCTGATCCCCATAGGGACAAGTTTCTAATAGAAGAAAGTCATCAGAACATGGGTAGACTTGGGGGTACAGCCCTTCTGAATCCATTTTTCAGGTGCTTTTTTGTTTTGTTTTGGTTTGTTTTTTCCATAATTGATGGAAGAATAATAGACAAATTATAACATGCTGGAAGACTGATGAAAAATTATGTTGAAAGATAATGGCTACTCAACTTCTGCTGGAAATGTAAGGACATCACCTTAAGTTTTACATGAGGATAAAAAATCTGCTTCTGATGACATAACTCACAAACTATTATTTTCAAACTCTTCATCAGCATGTTTTTGGTATTGAGGGAATCTTAGAAAACAACTTATGCTCCAGGATGCACCTTGGAGATAACTATAATATATCTAAGTATTACTTCAAGTCTAGAAATGCATTGTGGTAAAAGTTATCAAAGCCATAGGTCAGATTATTCTGATATTTTTAACATACAGATAATTACCAAAATAAACCAATAAAACAAAGATAAAAGTGAGAATTGATTTTCAGTTGCTTTTGTATGTTTCCCGGTTCTGGAAGCTGAGAGATTCTCAAATACAATATAAGTAATTAGTCTGACTAATCCAAGTGGAAATGAAGTTCATTTAAAAAATAAGAAAGAAAGGATGGTTCTTACGATTTTTCTAGTCATGGCTTACAAATTTATGATGATACAATAAGACTAGTAAAACAACAAAAAATATGACCGGTTAATATTAAGCAAATATCATGACAAAATCATTTGAGATTCTTCTCTCGCTATCAATTACTCATTTCAGATAATTTAAAAAAACTCATATCATTCTCTTTACATAATCCAGCCATTCCAAAGTAGTCATTATGTACTATTACATGTGATGAGTAACCTTCATCATGAAAAAAAAAAAAAAATTGGGAAAAAAATAAGGTCTTACAAGTGTTTATTTTATTATAAAAATTGATGTCATGCCAAAAGGCAATTTAATAAAATTTATATACGATGATTACATAATTACTGCATATGAAATACTCAGTACTATGTAATCCATGTAAGTACCAGTTAGCAGTAAAATGTGGGTTTGGTTTATGCATGTCCTATAGTCGCTTTGCTTAATAAAAATAATGTAAATGAGAATCAGCTGTATTTTTTTAATATCACATTTAAATACTAAAATATTCAATTATTATTATCACATTTATACTATGACCAACAAAGAATACTGTTCCTCTCGTGTATAAATCAAAGCAGAAATAGTTCTTCCCTACTATTTAAGGCATTTTTCAAAGATGAAAATAAGTAGGTAGTAGCAGTATTTTGCAGCAGATTGTCTGAAGAACTGAGGCCATTGTTTGACTACACAACAGAGATCTCATTTTTTTCAGCCTGTCAATGAGAGGGGCAGCCTGATAAGGGTGCTTAAGAAACTTAGTTGGGAGAATGTACTAGATATAAAGTAGTTCCTTAATCTGGTTGAGTAAATTGTGACAAGAGCCAGATAAATTTAAAAGACATATCAAGCAGAAACTTTTCACTGCAAGAAAGATAATCCATGGACACACATTATGAATTACGAAATTTCTTAACACCCAGTCCTCCTTATACCCTACTGTTAATCAATAACTTTTAAAATTTATTTTGCAAACTGAAATCCAGGCATCCAGGCATAAAACTCTGATATGTCTGCTACCTGTGAATTTCTTTTCCTCTCTATCCAGGTACATTACATCCCCAACTTTCACATCCCCAACAGTTGGATATACAAGTTATGCAAAAACCATTCCAATGATGACAGGGAAGAATGGAGGCATATGGTCTATCCATGCAGCATGGCCCATTATGCACAGGGGACCCTTCTGATCTCCCTGCACAGAGTCACAGAGCTTCCACTCCACAGAGTAACCTGTTCGTATCAGAAGAAAGCTAATGCAACTAAACGATACCTATATTACCCTGAAAAACCCTGGAAGATGCACAGCTTCCTTTGAGGGAAAGAATATAAAATTAAAGGCTTGGCTCTTTCATTTTGCTTGAGTGGAAACTGGAACAGATCCATTTCTACTGAAATTCACATGAAACCTCTATAAATAGAATAATGATCCTGTGGAGCTCAAAATTTCAGTTGCTGAGTTAAATACTGTTTCCAAAGACTAAATTTAATACATGTAAAATGCAGATAAGTAGGAGATAAGTTTAATAAAAAAAAAAAAACATTTGCTGGCAGAGAAAAGCATTCCTTTGGAAGCTCCACCAAGAGAACAAGGCAGTAAAAAGACAAGAATAGAGCCCAAGCTCCAAAGGATAAAATGGGTAGATGCGGTAGATGCCCTACTATAGATCCCTCTGTGTTTTCACAAAGGGACATCTCTTCATTGTTACCTTTTTGATCTGAGGTAATAGAGAAAGCTAATTGAGAATCTCCTGGGTCTTCCACTGGGAAGAGCATCAAAACATGTTTTTATGACAGTTTATGTTGGACACTTTTTCTCCTGTTACTGGAAAAAGAATAGTATGAACACACAGTCATTTCTACCTAGTCCCTGTCTGATTTATGTTACAGTCTTCACCGTCTCAGGTTAAATATTATACTGGTGCCTGCTAGCAGAGCAATACTTGACAGTCTGACTGCAAGCATTTCCATCATAAATTTCTGTTTTCAGAGGCTTATGACTTTGTTGTAAAATGTCACCTGGGGGCTCAATCTTGCAAGGTCATTTTAAGTTACAAGACAGTAAACAAGCAAAAAAAAAAAAAACCCCAAAAAAGTAGTTTAATCTAATTCTTCTTAGTCTAATTCTTTGCAATTTATCATTTAAAATGACCTGTAAAATGCTTTCTCTGCTGTTCAGTTGAGTGTGGTACATGTATGTATGGTATTCTAAATATTGCCATCACTGTAGGGAGGACACAAATAATACTTTAATGCTACTTTACTATGGAGCTCTGTAACCCAATCTTTATTTCACTAATTCAGTGGCATCAGTATAGCAGGGTACAGCAGAGTATATCACAGGGCCCCCTTCTTCACATCCCTAGGAGCTTTTCAATTAAACTCAAAGTACCTAGGGATTGGGTCATGAACATTGCTCAACTAAATCACCTGATAACTTCTAATTTTCCTCTTTTCTTCACCTTTAAGGGTTTCATGCTTATTTTTCATCTTATCGGTTCCCAGTGACATTCATCCTGGGACCCTGCCCTGTCTGTGCCTCTCTGGAATTTGCATCTCCACGTAAGCACAGACCCATGCCTGGCAATATTCTCAGGGATGTACTGAATCTACAAAAATTTCATCTAGGTTGCAACACCAGATGGAAATGTAAGGATTTTGAAGACATATGCTCATCCCATAGAGGACTTCAGCATTCTTCTGCAGGGAGGCTTTTTGATGAAAATTTATCACTGCAGGCATTGGAATATTGTACTGATATCATACACAGTCTTTGGGGCATGTTTGGGATTTCCAGTTTCATCTGAGATATCCAATTATAAAGCAATTTCCTGGGGAAGATGTAGGATTTGACAGATCACTCTTCTGACTGAAAGAAGGAATGATCCTCATCATATCTAAGCCTGCACTACTGTCTCAGATGATGGATTTGTTCAAGTTAAATTTATAGCACCTTTTAGAACACCTTTTCAATCATCTTCAATTAAACCCTTGAATAAGGAAGAACAAAGCATTTCCCTTCTTCAGAGATGTATCCTTAAACTACCTGGATGTTCTCTATCCCCTGTTGCTGCTGATGCTTCTAGGAGCACCATCAGGGATCCCTACAAGTCTTCCTCCAAACAGTCCCTCTTTCACTTAGCAAAACATTTCCACTACTTTGGCTACACTTTGATCATGTTACTACTGCATTTCTTCTGACATTGAAACATGGTATTCACCCTTCAGGTCTGTGGAAGAGCCAACTCTTTCAGCATATGGAGTTACCTGTATGTAACATGACATCTTCAGGATGGAGTTGAATATTTCCCTCAGTGCTCTAGGCACCTTCTGCTATCAAGTATCTCCAGCCTAACTCCAAGACCTTTCTTACTCCCTACTTCTGACCTGCTTTTTACTCTCACCAACAACATTGTTAATGGCTAGTTCACAAAGCTCGAATCATAAGAGATGACATAGCAGCTTTAGAATGATATCTCAGAAAAAAAAGCCTTCAAATCCAGTTGCTTTGGTTTTTGCTTTTTCTTTTGTTTTGTTTGCTTCTCTTGAGGATTAAGGACTTTGCGTTCACTTTAAGCTTTGGGGAAATCCACTTACGCTTTCAAAAAGAAGGATCAAGCGGTGAAGCCACTAAACGGCTCATGGCAACAGGGGTTTGAGAGAAACACCTACCATTTTAAGTCTTGTGATGAAATCCTGTGCCTCTTTGTACAAGAAATCTCACAACAGACTGAACACAAGGCTTCTCATCTTCACCTTCTTTTTCCATATTCCCTGCTTATAGGAAGCACTACTCCCTGCTACTCCACCACATTTCTCTTCCTGCTACGTGACCAGCTGTGTTCAGCCACAGCTCTGCTCATCTGTGTCAGCAGAAGCCCTGCTGACAGCAGCGAGGCAGAACCTGCCAAATGGCAGCTCCCACAGTGAGCCTGGAGCCAGGTAGCACCAGCCCTGAAGTGCAAAGCCAAGGAGAGCAGCAAGGTACAGGTGGGTGTCCAGAGGTTACATCAATTCCTTTTCAACAGGACGGACTTCTGTGGAGCCACAGCTGGAATCCAGTTAACCTTCATGGGCCCCTTGCTAATAACTCTCCTCCCAAAGTCTCTCCCCTGGTGTGCCCAGGCACAGATGTGTTCAAGCCACAGTGAAACATTCTAGAAAGTTTCAACAAAATCTGTTCTGCTGCTTTTGAGGAATGGAAAAGAAAAAAATACTGTAACAGCTTAAAAAAAGTGAGCTAGTTTTCTATGTGTGTATTTTGAAAGAGGCTGAACTTTAATGTGGCTAGACATTACTCCGATCTAAGAGTTTGATCCAAGAACATTTGAAGCCACTTTGATTATAAATGATTAAGTAGCCACCTGCAGTACCATGAAATTGCTAATCATACCCACTTAGGAGAAAAATCTCACAATAGTTGTCTACAGGAAGTCTTTACTTCTTGAAAAAGTCTTTACTTTTTGAGAATACTTACTTTGACATTCACTATTCACCTAATTGGGCAGTGTCAAAAAGGGATTTTTAACCCTCACAGCACTTAATTAATAATTTTGAACCACCTAACTTAAAAATTGCTGGGTTCTAGTGTACAAAAAGTTGACTTCTTCTGAGCTCCTGTGGCTCGTGTAAGAGTTGTGGAAAGGAGCATGAGGCACTTTCACAAGCAAGCAGCTCCACTGTGGCAAGAGGGCCCCAGCCAGAAGATGTAACAGCTAAGATCACCAGATGGGTTGCTGATCAGAACTTCTATAATCTTGTCTGGGCTGTAATACAGCTGCCATTCCCTAGATATACTGTATTCATACCTACACTCTGTGTACTTACAGTATAGGTACACTAGAATGAAACCCTCATGATTACAAGCTAAGCTAAACAAATTCATCTCTTTTGAGTGACATGCAGTAAAATGATACCGAAGAGCACACTTTTACCAAAAGAAGATCAGGTGGTCGTGTAATTACAGCTTGTACTGGTAATTCTGCCAAGACAAGAGTCAGCATTCAGCTGTAATTATACATTTTTGGATTAACTCTGTCCTCACTCAGGGTCAGGAAAATCTCTGCTATACTTCAACTTCAGAGCAAAGTTTTTACTACTCTGTCATTTGCATGATGAATTACAAAACCTTCATCTTAGCACATGAAAGGCTTTTTGAAATATGTTACATTATTAAATACATTTTCACAAACAAATTCAATTTTTAAAATGCAAGTTTATCCATGAGTTACACTAATTTATATTTAGTGAGCTAGAAAGATTCATGTTATTATCTGCAAGAATGCATAAAGAACGGTGTGCCCTCTGTCAGTATAAATGTTTTGCCTTTTTCCATGTGAATTCAAACAGTGTTATCTTAACATTCTTTGTGCATGATAATCTTTCACATCAAGGACAAAGGTAACACTACAATGTCACTTATCCAGCACGCTACCTTTTTATCGTACAGTACCCCATTCCACTGAGTGGTGTTATGACACTAACATAAGTGCCATGATATGCCAAGATATGGCATATTTCAAATAAATTCAAAAGATGTCTAACTCAATTTGCCTCCTCTACAAAGGATAGTGTTATGAATATTCTGTACAAACAATGATTTGGGATTTTTATTTTAATTATTATTTTTGATTTTTCTCTCAAAGCAGACGAGTGATTTACAGCACAGTTTTATTTATCTTCTTATTTGCTTTTTCAGTATCTTTCTACATACAGCTTTCCATTCATTAGCTTTTCAAAAGAAAAATGTTTAAGAATGTTCCAAGCTGTGGAGAATCTGTGTAAATATTCCTTGAGAGTACACATTGAAACTTGCCTTTCTATCCTGACAATGACCCACATGGAAGTAACACACTGCCCATTCTGTCCAGACTACTCTGTCAGGGCATGTTAGATGCAAATATTTCTTCTTAATCTCTTCTCATAGGCTTGAGATTTTTTTAGTTGTTAAGGAACCTGTGGATTTTTTTTCAATTGCAATCTCTTCCTCTTGCTCTTGCAAACAATTTGCAAAGTTGTTTTTAAATATTTAAACAATTTCCTCATCGCGTGGGTTCCTTTGGCTGTAGGACACTGACATTTATTATTATCCAAGCTTAATATTGCATGGATAGCTCTTTATTCCTAGCGATTTTTATTTCCATATACATACATACATATAACAAACTTTTTTTTTTTTTAACAAATTTTTGGAGAAATGAAATGAACATCCTTCTGCACTGGTATTCCTCAGCTCAGTGGAAAGAACAGATGCACAATCTGATAAAGGTGCTGCTTTGCATTTTCCATAGCTACGAGGTGTTAGAGTTATGGAGTAGACAGCATTTGCAAAGGAATAAAGCCAAAAAATACACATAAAACGAGTAAGGATTTCACCTGGCAAAGCCAACTCCTCTGCTGACTCCATTTGCATCTCTTAATATTCTGGTGGAAATGACATGTCCAAAAGGTTTCAGCATGTTCTCCAGTTCCTGCTCATCCATGGAAACCGGTAAATTTGAGATGTATAGATTTGTGGGATCTTGCTCTTGTTGCTGTGACAAAATGAGAGAAACAGCCTCAGTTAGACTCAGCAGAATGGAATAGTTTACTGCTCCTGCAATGACGGCTACTCATAAGAAGACCAAGCCAAAAAAATTACAGCCGCAGTAGAAGCGAAGCTGGGCAACCTGTTTACAATGACAACAATTTTTGCCAAATTTCTGCAAACTCTCATGCATGTGCTTAACTTTGTGCGTGACTGCTCTTACTGAACTCAGTGACACTAATCATTTGTAGAAAATAATTCTCATGCACAAATGTTCTTGGGTTTGTGTCCTAAGTTAACAAACAGATTGTGAAGAAAACATCATTGTCATAAACGCGCTCACTGTTAACGTAAATAAATAAAACCCAACACATGTTTTCAGCAGATGTGCTTTCCAGCCTGCAGACTTCCCATCCAACCTGTCCATCATCAGCAAGGTTGGTTCAAAACACAGAATGTTTTCCACATTATTTTTCCTTCTTTTTGTCCCCATCAGAAGTGGTAGGTAATACTCAGCAGGCCTCATCTGGATCACAGGCATGACAACATAATTTTAGTTAATGCTTAATAAACAAAAACATAAGATACAATCTTTATGCTACGCAGCAAGCCAGGCAATACATTACTGAAAGTCTTCTCAGATAGATTTAATCTTTTTTATTACACGTTTCAATGGGCAGAAAGAAGTTCTTTTTCAACAGGGGCAAGAAGTACTTTTTTTTTTTTTTTTTTTTTTTTTTTTTTTTTTTTTTTCCTAGGAGGTGTCCTGAAATGGGTTAAACAATCTTGCAGCAGCACTACAGCTTACACTGAGGAAACTGCACACAGTCCTGAAGCCATCTGCCCCAGGTCAACTACACTGGCTTCAAATTACACTCCATTAAAAGCAGTGCCGACATATCTTGTCAAACACGACGAATCACAGGTTGTGTTTCTGGAAGATGTATGAAGACAGCACAGAACCAAGATGTCTGCCCTTTCCCTGCCTTACACACTCAAGGCTTTGCAAAGAGAAGCAGAAATCTGAGTTTCAAGCTATGTTTCACCCAGCCATCATTTCATGGATGACTAAACACAGTCCAGGTTAACGAAATAGAATCAAAAGCCAAAGAAAGCATTCAACTTCACCTATGCAAGGTGCAAGGGATATTTTAGGCCTTTTGGATGAGAAGAAAAGCTGCAAATGGGTATGCCAAAGGTCCCAAAACCAAGATTCTTGTAGTACTTTCTTACTGCATAATTTGGATCCTGATCTAAGAGTTGTTAATTCTTGTCTTTGGACACATTGCTTAATGTCCATTGCATTCTACTTTTGCATCTCCAGATCCATTATCCATAAAACTACCCATTACCATGCAGGTTGAATCCTCTACTGTTTTACAAAGCAGAAATAAAAGAACAAAGTAGGCACATTTTCAAGGTACTTTCCATAAAACCATATTCATTATTACTATGTCTTATGGTAAGGTGCAAAGGAGAGAAAAAAAACACACAGACAGTGAACTTAATGCAAATTGAGCTGAAGTCACAAAAAAATCTAGAAAAACATGATTTCCCTTTTCCAGACCTCTTCCTGTGCAGCCACTCCCCTTTCTTTTTCACTGCAATTTACATGCATACATGTCAAAAAGCAAGCTCCTTTACAATCACAGGAAGATATTAGAGAGAGATCAGAACAGGTACAGTACTGACAATGCAAGTGTAATCATGCAAACTGTCCTGGAAGGCAAGAAAAGAGCTTCAGCTTATACTTTTAGCTTTGAAAGGGGAAAAAACAAAAAACAAAACAAAAAACCAAACCAAAACAAAAAAAAACAAACAAAAACCCAAACTGAAATGTTTTCTTTTTTCTTTCCTTTAAAAAAAAAAATAAATAAAATTGTTATTTTTAATTTTTTTCTTCTTCATCTTTTTCGTACTATTTTAAGATTTATTGCTTGTTACTTTGTTTTCCCTGCACAGGCCACAAGAGGGAAAATAAAAGGAAAGATATAGCAGATTAGGAAGACTCTTCACTGTTACTAAACACTTTGAAAATGTGAGCAATGGAGGCAATTAAAGCAGAGGCATTGTGGAAGCAAATCAAAGCAGCATTGTTTGCAATTCCAATAGGTATCGTTTTTCAGAAATGATCACACCATTAATGCAAACCTGTACCAGTTGATTGGTTAAGGACTTTGATTCATCCACCAACCAGTGCTCAGGGACTGACATCCCTTGTCAATATTAAGAAAAAACCCAGCAGTATTATGCAGATGAGATCACCATAGCCAAAGGACAGACTAAAATGGAAAAGGCGGCGTTACGCCTCAGTAGCTGAACAACATCCTTTACTTTCACTGAAGCAATTCATTCCACTGGAATATTAGAATGAGAACTCTTCTTTCGACTACTCAGTTTTCAAGCTGTGGCAAACAAATAAAATAAATAAGAGCTGCCACCAACGTGTCTCACTTCTGGAGTAAGAGCACATAAGCCTTTTAACTGTGTTAGAGATTAAACGCTGTTGTTTTAAATATCCATGGAAAGTTTAGCTATACTTCGAGGATGAATGAAAGGCTAGCAGGATGCAGTCACTCTCTCACAAGGATTTACCAGTCCTATCTTTTATCAACGTAATAAACAAGAGCCACAAGCAGAGAGACAGATGAAGCCACTCAAGCTACCTCCACAATACAGCAATGTTTTCAAAGAAAGGGAAAAAAATCAACATTATTTCTCCTCACTATACAAATATAACATTTAGAGAAATACTCCTTTCCTTTGCAGAGAAATATAACCCCAAAGAAGCCATATCTTACACCACAAACTGAAACTTGACAGAAAGCCTTCCCTAGGCAATGAAGCCTGGTAAAGCACATTACGCTTGGAGCAAAGCACACATTACAAGAGCAGTATAGAACCCCCCGTCCCCAGTGTGGCTGCAGAGTTTTTAGGTTAAAAGGCAGGCATCCCACAGATCCAGGTGTGCTTTTTGGCTGACAAGATGAGCCTAACCAGAAACATGAATGTAAGCACCCTGGAAACTACTCTCCTTTCATCATCCGAACTAGGTTTTAGTCAGGTTTCCATCTACAGTAAAAGCCCACACCCCAGGGCTGCAGGATGGGTGGGCACTGTGGTGTCTGAACACACGCAGTGTGGCCCAAGCTCTCCCTGTTTCATTTAGGTCTTACCATGACTTTTCACCAGATGTTAAAAAGTACCTCCTTCCACTTTGGAATCCTAAATTCCCATTTATTATTGTGTCCATTTCCAAACTGATCAGCCATCAGTACAAGCTCCATTTTCAAGTGAGAGAGCTTAAAATCATTTGGCTGAGGCTCAACATCACTTCAGAACTACATCTTATGTCTAATATATCAGACGGGAGAGTGAGGCTCGGCAGCAGGAAGCCACATGTCCCATAGAAACCTCCATCTGGCTCAGACACCCCACATCTGCCACAGTGGGGCAACAAGCAAAGTGCAGCAGAGTCCCTGCTGCCATTGGGGTTTTGCAATCCCTGCCCCTCCACACCAGGACATCAAACTTATCTCCAGATGACAAGGGAGCTCAGAGGAAGCAGATCCCTTCCAATCTAAGCTATTGTACGATTCTATTATTCTTGTTTTCCTGGACCTCATGCACAAAAGACTGCTATTTAATGTGTGCAAAGCCAGCCCAAACTGCTGCTTTGCAGGAAAGGGAAAGGCAGCTCTGGAGCCTGCTGTATATGCCAGCTGCAAGCATATCATTTTTAAGGCATGTAAACTTGCAAGTGCAGTCTCAAGGCACCATTAGCAGTCTGCTTCCAACCATTCTCACTGAAGTTCATCTTTCTTAAGGTCTTCCACTTAGGAGCCCAAGGAGGGCCACACTTCCCAAGGACAGCTCGCACTTGCACTGAAACTCCACAGAAACAGGGTGAACCTATCCCAGCAACCCTAGCCCTTTGAAATCTGGACTCAGCCTCACACCACAGACCCAGATCTTTCTGGGTCCTGGCACATGCCAGTCTGTGTGTAGAGTGCCTCAAAATGGGTCATCAAGGAAAAAAAAAAAAAAATGAAATGAAGCCAATTAAAGCTTCTCTCTAGCCAACTGCAGAGGTCTTTGCAGCTCCCTCTGCTCCCATCCCAGCCTGTTTCACTGTCTTCATAGCCCAAATACTGCAGCTGCTCTGGAATGTTAGCTTCAGGGACACTAACGGCAAGCACACAAAGCTAGGCCATTCTGGCTGAGGGTATGAATGTTAGGAACTAGCCAAGAACACAGATAGGAAGATTTAAAACTGTGAGTATTGCAAACAAACAGAAGGTTAAGCCCGAGTTTTTGACTAAGTCCCAGCATCAGAGCATTCCCAGCATTCGGCAGCAGGCATCTTGCTGCAAGGCTCTGAAGTTCAGCAGTCAGGAACAGTTGTACTGGGGAAACAGCCAGAAATTTTGTCTCTGCCTTTCAGCAAGAACTAAGTCAGTCACTCAGCTCTCAAGGCCCGTGCCAAAGAAACAGAAGAAGTTTATAACGCAGAGGATTTGTAACATACTACACCAACAGCATTTGAAACATACAAAATGCAGCAGAGGGTGTGCTGGAGTTCCCAGTTGCCATTTCCTTTGCTGAATCCTCCCAGATACTCCCTTCAAGAAAGGACAGTGCTCTGATGGGACTTTCCCTCCCATCCTGAGATAATCTTTGGAAGCAGTGCATGAAAAGCTGAAGGAAGAATTTCAGCTGGTGTAAGAGGCTAAGCCTCTTTATGTAGGACATTCAGTAATGCATTCTTTAAAGACAAATGTAGGGAGGGGCTGGCAGCTTCTAACTACATTATTTTTTTTGCTAAGGAACTGAAACCTCCAGTAATCTCAATAGGTCTAGAAACCAAGAGTGTTTGGTTTATTCAGGAACCCCATGTACTAATTCTTTTAATTCAACCTAAGTTACTTCTTCTTGGAGCAGTTTGCTCTAGGAAGTGAAGCACTGACTGTTACTTCAAACGATTCCTTTTCTATCTTCCAAAATAACCCCGGGAACATATAAGAATACAGCTTTGTATTTGGATCTGCGAGAGATTCTAACGTCTTCTTTGTAAAGACACATTCAGGGTTTATATTCACAGATTATATGTTTATCTTGTCTCTACTGAATTGAGACATCATCACATTAATATTGATGCAGATCGATATTACAGATTATTTTAGAAGCATGGTCACATCTTTATGAACATTTCATACCCAGGTTCAAATTACTTCCAGTTCATATTTTCCCCACACTAGTTCATCTCTTCATAATAGTCAGTGCCCAGATCTTCAGGCTATGCATGCCACTTTATTCCTTTAAAAATCCGCACTGAACTTCTGTCAAGCCCTGAATATAAAAACAGTTACATCCTTTATGTCATTTATCACAGAATTATGTGGAACCACTTATACAAAATCAGACCACTTACACACAAACATGTATATGACATTTTGAACATTTTCCAGTGTTTGCTAAGTATTTTGAAAATCGTAGTTACATCTGTAGCATCCGTCTCATATTCAACTTATGACACTGGTTCTTAGCTGGGTTCTGTGTAAGCAACTGAGCTTAAATGAAATTCAGAGGAAACATGATAACTTCTCTCAGGAGATTCACATTCAATATCTCTTCTTGTTTTTTATTACTTTATATATATATATATATATATATATATCTATATATAAGTATTATAACTCATAAGAACTTACCAGAACACCTGAAATACATATTCCCTTGAAAGCTGATTTGATTTGCCTGGATTTATACATAAAAAACAATGAATTAAAAAATGTTTTTTTCCCCAGTTTTCTAGTTTTCTACTATTTATTCCTTAAGTAGCATATTTTTGTATGTTTGTAAAAGACACCTGGCTTTCAAGCAGAGAATTTACTACTGAATTTATAATTCAGGTGTCTAACAACAGATCTAACACTTAATGTCTGCAAGCAACATTTCGCAAAATTCTCTCTTCCTTGACAGGATTCTTCTAACTTAGTTATCTTAGATAGGATGAATGTCAGCTGCTGGAGTGAGAGTTAAGGAAAGGTTGCTCCAATTGCACCCCTTCAAAGTGCTGGCAGAAAATCCAGAGAGACTGGGAGGGAGGGCTGAGCACTAGGATCCTTCAAGTGTATGCCCACATGGCTTCTGTGAATCAATGGAAATGCGCTGATTTAAGAAGCAGTAGCCTTACTTTCAAAGATTTGTCATATTATAATTTTATTTATTAAAAAAAAACAACAACAACAAAACAACAAAACATTCAAGCTAACAGACCACAAGAAACACACAAACCCCGTACAGAAATGGTTCAGATTATGTAGTCTTTTAAAACTGCTAATGACATATTTTAAGCCATTATTGCAGTGACACAAGGTGTACAGGACTCCAGTGCAGCTCCTAGGGTTTCCTTCCACTTTTTACTGGCTTATTTGCTTTCTTTTGTGTGGGCAGCAGAGACAACTAAATCAATGGCCAGTTAGGTATTGGTCCCAGAATGATCACACACTTGTGGCGTGCAGCACACCAAAAGGCTTACAAGATTGTGCAGAGAACCTAAAGTTTACATGGATTTTATTAGAAGTGCTAATAAGTACTAAAAATCCAGGATGCAGCAGAAGGAAACAGGTAGAAGTGGTGCAAGCCTTATTCTCAAGAGTCCTTCCAATGTTCTTTGCATTTGGACCTCCCTCAATAACCAGCTACCTCACCAGCTGAGACTGTGTCTAAACATGAGAAGTTTCAAAGGGGAAAGTACTGCAGAGCAGAACACATGGGGTATTCAGAGGTTTATTTTCTCATAGGGACCTTCAAAAGAATTGGGATATTGTCTGATGGCCCTTCCAAGGCTCTAATACATCAAGATATTTAACATTCTGAGATGCTAAATGTCTCTTCAACCCTGCTACATCTCCTTCATGGTAGTCCCTGTGCCTTTTAAGATCGAGTGCTGACGACAAGTTTCATAAATTTCTTTCGTACCCAGCCTTAACCAACTTTTACATTGCCATGGTTTACAATTTATTAGCCCCTTCATTGTAGGACAATAGCCCTCAGCAGCCTCAGCATAATTATGCAACTATTGTAGAGCAATAATTAAGCCCAATCCATCAAGCGTTATAAATAGATCTAAAACTAGAACCGCAGCATACATTTTCTGCATAAGCTTAATTGTCAACAAGTCAAGTCAACAGCCTGTTGACAATAAAGGGATGCTTTCTGAAAAGACAGTGGTCCCACACATGAACACATTTGTAAGTGCTATTCTGAAGAAAACCATGTTCCCAATTATTTTCAGAAGCATTTCATTTTTATTTGCATAAGTAAATTTGAGCACATCCAAGCTTTACAATGACCAAAGAAAATAATTTCTGCCATAAGGCCCATTATGTGCGAACATCTAATCAGAAAAGAGAGCTGTGACCCAGGCACCCGGGCTTAACTGTGCCATAGCTGAAATGCTCTGTGTAGTTACTTTTCAAACAAGACATAGGTTAACATTTGCTCTACTAAATTTTGTCAAAAAATTGCAAACAAGCAAATTCCTAAAAACTGTGACCTATGCAGAGAAAAAGAACACGTATCGTAGGAAATTATTTGCCACAAATACCTGTATCAGCTTTACAGCAAAGCATTACAAGTACTGTTTTAATTAAAAACATGAACTTTAAAATGAGTTCACCATTTATATATGCTCAGGATTTCTTCTCACTGTGCAAACTATCAGAGTGCTGTGCAGTGCAGTGTAAGCCGGCATCAGCTTTCTCTTAATTAAGTTTGTTCATGGGCAGCACAGCATTTGCTAAAACTAAATATTGCTGGAACCGAATTGTTATTGGTCTGTTCACCACAGAGCTGTTGCAGAACTTTCCATCATGCATTTTATCTGCCAACGCTGATTTGATTTGCCCTTCATCTTGGGTAGTACGTACAGACCTGAGTCGCTATGGTTTCCATCTTCAGAGCACTGCATAAGATACATGGTACCTTCTTTTATTTGCACAAAATGCAATCCTAACCAGAACTATCAGAGACTGATATAAAAAGCCATTTCTCATACTTGTGCCATTAGGAGGTGAGATTTTTATAGCTCTTTACTTTTTAGTTTTCTTTGAAACAAATTTCCACACTTTCCACCTCATACAGTTTACCAGAGCCAGAAAGACAGTTCAACCTCTGATAAAGTCACTGTGTCACTCAAGCTCCAAAGGTGTTCACTTGCCTTGTCACTCACTTTTGTACTGTTTTAATGACAACATTGCTATTTAAATTGCTGTTAAGTAAGAATCAATTCATTACCTCAGATTACTCCAAGTCATTCTATAACAATTTTGAAGAATGCTACGCAATCACTGCACCATGAACCCCAAATTAGAAACTCACTGATGACCTCTGGAAGCAAAAGACCAATCTGCCAGATGAGCTGCAGTCTAAGTTTAACACCTTACCTATTTATTTTGTTTTGTCACTGACTTGGTTCTAGTGAACTTACGACATGATGTCTTATTGCAAGTTAGACAATATTGCATTCAGTATGTTTATTTGCCATGTACTGTGCTGGGTTAATGACACACTCACTGATTGATGTATATTTTCCAGGACTTTCTTACTGATATTTAGACAGGTGTCAAGTCCTTTGCCCCTGCACTGAGTCAACAAATCTTGCAATTTAACTCCTACTATCCACATTCTCACATAATTGTATTTTACAGAATGCTATCCCACAGAAAAGGTGCATTTGTATTTATGTGTATATACTTACATAAAGAAAGAAAGAAAAGGTCACAAGAGAGATTATTTGGTTTACAGAGGACACAGCATGCAATCAGAGAATAGTATAAACCTTCCATTATCAATAAATGAGGAAAGAAATCTAATTGTAGCTAAAAGGCCATATACACTAAATAAATAAAATTAAACCTAGAGCTTAACTTCAAGTGGTCTTAAAAAGATCTTAAAACTATGTACAAACCAGATCCCACTACCACGGGTTATTGTGATTATTTGGTATTTTGAAGGACATAATGTGCACAAATCTGAGCTGCTTAGTAGCCCTCCTTACTTTAGTTACTCCAAAATAAAATCTGTTATGCAAGGGATACCAATTGAAATGCAGATTTTTCGTGTAGAAATACTCAATGCAAAAAAAGTCCAATCATAATTACATTTAAAAAGGAAAATCACAATTAGTTTTGTTCTCCTTAAAACTATTATATTCCCAAACGTCTGAAATAAACACATAGATTAAACATTATAAAACTCTTTAATGAAATCTACAGTTCTCCTTTGCATAAACTGAACTCTGTAAAATTATGACAGCAGATTCCAAAAGGCAGGATTTATATAGAAAGCAATGAAGATTTCTGAGAGAATAATTCAAATTATTACAGAATTTCTAGAAGAACTCATTATTTTACTATATACATTTGCTATGGCAGCAACTCTCAAGACATGGTCTGGTAACTGCTGCAGCTGTCTAAGCTGAGCTATTTTCTTACTTCAAAATTTCAGGCAGAACGTCTCTGTCCAGTAACACTGGACCAACAAAATTGCAACTGGTAGTGGAAGTACATGTTTTTCTCCCTAATCTCCCTCAAGACACAACAATACCAATTCCTCGATGCAGACAGAATGCAGCATGCTGAGGAACACTTTGGGTTCCTCAAACTGAAGATATAAAGGTATAAGATAAGTCTATCAATAAACTCATCCTCTTCAATTTCTGGAGACTGTGGGAGAGGTTGCCTGCTGCTCATCAAGCTCAGAAAAGGAGGGACTAAGTATTCCTGCATCACAGGAGCGTGGTGAAAGGGATGGATTTGCTGTCTGTTCTTCCATTTGCCATAGGATGCCATAATGAAGCAGCAGAGGCACAAATTATCAGGTGTTTTCATGCACGTGCAACCAGTACTTGGCCAGCGTGGCTTTAGGACTCTCTACCCACTGCTTCCAGCAGCTGTTCTCCCAATGGACAGAAGTATTTGCGCTGTCATGGCTTGATCCTTCTCTAATTGAATTCTAAGTTCACATTGATCTTACTTGGCAGTATCAGGATCTGAGTTTAAAAAATGTTTTCAAAACTATACTTACATAGATTTATAAAGAAAAACAAGCAGATGTTCCTCTTTTGATGTTTTTCATGTATTTATTGTTTGCCTTTTTTTTTTTTTTTTTTTTTTCTTTTAAAGCTGCCAGCAAAACAAAGACTACACAGATTTGGAATGTTACACATGCTTGGGTACATTCCTCACAGGGTTAAACTATTGTCCACACTGCATCTATTTGTAGATCAACGGGAACTTAGGTGTTTTTGTTCAGAAGCTTCTCTAAGCTGGGGCTAACTCAGGAAACTGAGATTTCTTCATGTAAAATTCAAAGGCTTAGCATTTAACTGTCTACACTTGCACTGGAAAAAGACTGCAGCTACTATTAATGGTAGTAAATTATCAGCACTGGGAAAGCATTAGAAGCTGTAAGAGGACTTTTTGGGACAGTATAATGCTTTTTAATATTTGACCTATTGACCCAAAGGTGAATTCAAGCAGCACACAGATCCCATGTGATTGCTTGTGAAGAAAACTGAACACTTTCTTTTGTCATGGTTTACGTTACTTCCTATAAACCATAAATGAAGTCAGAATTTTCTTGTCTGGGAATTCCTGTTGGGATAAAGGTTGAGGTCTACTTACCCTGAGTCCATACAGACTGCTAGAGAACTGTTATTCATCTTGATGCACATGCCAGAAATGGAAACCTACTAGTCCTTGAGGATGCATCAATTTTCAGGGAGTCTGGATTCTTCTAACTATTACAGAAACTAAGGGAAAATATCTACATAGACATCACTTAAGAAAAACAAAACCTACCATAAAGCATAGCCTTGACAGTTTTATTTTGAGAAATCTGTATTTAACACAGATAAAAATACCGTTCCCTTTTAAGATCAGGCATAACTCACAAAGCACACACGACAGAAATACCTACATTCTTCACAATGTATCAGATATAGAAGGCAACCAAGTCATGCTTCAAACGTGACAGGGGCTGTTTATGGCTCAGAAGCATGACAGACACTGAAATGTCACATTTTCCCTGTGCGTGGAATGCCTGATGCTGAGTCAGCAAGTCCCAGTGGTGGGTGAGGAAAAAAGGCCTTGAAATATTCATTTTTTATCCTCCCAGCTTTACAGTGAGAAAATACTAGCAATTGAAGCAACTGAAGCAACTGAAACTTTATTTTAAAAAGAAGAAAATATTAAAATAGAGCAAAACTCCATTGCACAGAAGCAGCGAAGCTACCTGCAATCTTGTCAGAGCCCATCGGAGCAACCTTTGATGTTGCTCATGACCCATGTCATGAGACTGTACTGGTTAAGTGAGGTTGAGAGTAGGAGCCAACAGGAGGTAAGCAAGAAAAACAGGTTAACAAAGGGGCTAAAACCCTGCTTTTCTACCATATAAAGCAGATGTGGTTCCATAGTACCACTAGAGAAGTCCACTGCACATGCAATGCCTAAGAGTGGGGTTTAGCCAGCATGTGGACTGTAGGGAGGTCCAGGAGAGGTAGGACCACTTCACTGCCTGCTCTGGCCTCAGTTGACCTGGGGCTTTGTCTGGCTCACAGGGAGCAGCACAGACTATAGGTAATAAAGGAGGAATGCAGAGCAATGGCATGGGGTGAACCACCACTCATGATGACCAGTGAACAAGCAGCAGAAGGGGAGACATATTGTCAGTCTCCAGATGGACAACAAATGGAACAGGCACCAGGCATCTGTCATGCCTCACCAACCTCTCAGTAGAAAGAGATGAGCAAAGCATTGAGGATTTCCTTTTCCAACACACACACGCACACACACAAAACAAAAAAAAACAAAAAAATAACCAACAACAACAACAAAAAAGCCAGCACCAGTGAAGGAAGAAAATATCATTTAAGGATATATTGTGCTTTATTTATGCAGAAAATTGGGGCCTGGAAGGCACAGTGCATCACTTAGAGGTTTGTAGACAGCAGGCGGAGAGCAGCAGATGCTCCTACTACTCCATAATGTTGAGAAAAAAATACAGAAAGACCAGTAAGAGAAACATGGCTCCTCTCTTCCCAGTCGATGGAAGCAGAGAGCAGAGGGAATTTTATTGTGCTTTGTTGTCTGCAAGGAATGTAACTTCTGCACAAGATGTGAGGCAGCTAAACCTGAAAGTAGCCTATGAACTCCCTCACTTCCCAAAACCAAGGAAAGTGTAATGTTTTCAAGTGAGTTTTCATACAAACCTACCATTAGTGCCTTCCAACTCTCCTATCAGCTAGAAGAGTGCAGCAGTCTGAATTCTGCAGGCTGACTCAAATTTTCCAAACCAAGAAACTTTTCAACTTGCTATCAATACAGAAAACACAAAGTCAACAATTTTATGCAGAACAAAATAGAAAACCAACTCAGAAAATTGAAAAAGTAGACCAAGGTGAACAACGTGTCCAGATCTGTCCACCTACAAAAGATCAACAGACACAAATTTTTTTTTGAGTCATGAGGCTCAGCCTACTCTTACCACAGAGAGGAAAAAAGGAATTTCCTTGAGTTCAGAAAACTAATGAGAACGGACACTTATGTTGCTCTTGTGGCAGAAGCAAAGAACATCAAGAAAGCTGATAAGCAAAGATGTCTGGAATCTGAAATGAAGTAATGCATGCAATGGCCTGCAGCCAGCTGGTGAGATACAGCAGAACTGAGCTGCCCAGACAGGAGGCCACAAGCCAGAGCTGGCCAGTGAGCAGCAGGGACAAGCTCAGAGGTATTGCTGTACCAAGTGAGCCCTGCCATGAAGCTGGTGCAATTCAGTTCCTTTGTGATCAAGCGATCAAGAGACAAACACTATTGGAAAGATAGGAAAAGATTTAAGACAGCCGTATAGCAGAGACTGAAAGATACTGCAAGTGGAAATCCAAAACAAAGTACAATGCATAAACTGGAGTACTTGTGATTGGTCCCTGTGAGAATGAGGAAAGGGAAAAGTAAATGTCCCAACTCTGCAACTCTATTTTTCCATCTGTTTCAAGATGGGACTGGCTGGGACTCGCTGCATATCACCAATGCTGCATTGTACAGAGCTCACCTATGAGAAAATGCCCTAGTGTTCCACTAGTCAGCTCTCTGTGGCTCGTGCTTCTTATATCTACACAGTATACTGGCTGTGGCTAATCATACATAGAGTCATATATCATTAAGGTTGGAAAAGACCTCTAAAATCACCCAGTCTAACCATCAGCCCATCACCACCATGCTCACTAAATCATTTCCTTCAGTGCCACATCTACATATTTCTTGAAAGCCTCCAGTGATGGTGACTCCAACAACTCCCAGGGCAGCCTGTTCCAATGCTTCTTTCAGAGAACAATTTTTTTCTAATATCCAACCTGAACCTGCCCTGACACAACTTGAGGCCATTACCTCCTATCCTATCAACTGGGGTAAGAGGCTGATCCCTACTTTGCTACAACCTCCTTTCAAGCAATTATATAAAGCAATAAGATCTCCCGAGCCTCTACTTCTCCAGACTAAATCCCCAATCCCAGTTCCTCCAGCCACTCCCTGTAAGACTTGTTCAAAGCTTTGTTGCCCTTCTCTGTACGCATTCCAGGGCCTCAATGTCTTTTATTGTGGTGATGTGCACAAAACTGTATGCAGAACTTGAGGCGTGGCCTCACCAGTGCTGAGTACAGAGGGATGATCACCTCTCTGCTATTGCTGGCTGCACTATTTCTGATACAAACCAGAATGCCGTTGGCCTTTTTGGCCACATTGTGTATATGTGTGCCTGTGTGTTTGTCAATATATGGGAGTGATGTGTTAAAGTATGCAAGTGCGGGTCTATTTTACATATGCAACAACAAATTACATTACACACGTAAAAGTGCATTTCAGTTTAGGCATGCTTTCAGCTCTGAAAATATGGGTAAACAGATGTCTGTGTGTAAAAACATACAAGTTTATACACAGATTTCCAAAAAAGGAGGAACATTTTCAAATATGCTTACATATGTGTGAGTGACGGTGTATACAAAGAAAGGATCCACACGCATAGACACTTAATGTGCTTTGCTGGTGGTATGTTTGAATGTGATTAAATATATCTGTACGTAAACATATTTTTATATACTTGTATATATGCATAAGACATTCATATAAAAAATGACGGCTACATCAATCCAATAAATGAAGGTTCTTATTACCCTCTTTCTCACTTATAAATCATAAGAAGCTCTAAAAACTTATTGCAGAAATAAAACTGTGAGACAAGATACGTAAGCATTTCTTGAGTCCCCGACTGGAAAGGCATTACAAAGAAGTCTATGAATCTTTCTGGATGCAGCTGAGGGCTAGTGACTAAAGGCAAAAGGGAACCTGCTGCCGTACATAGAGAGTGGTGCGGTCCTGGGGTCCATCTCCTCCAAGGATGCTAAAAGCCGGGCCTGGCTCTTGCACAGGTCCTTAAATAGCCTGAGTTGTTTAGCTTTAGCTTTAGAATATTTCCATAATAAAAGAGACAGAATTAAAGAAAGAAACTTGAGCTACTGTACGCTTAAATATTCTGGATTACCTTTCCCAGGAGCTGTATTCACAATCTTTTTTTCAAACCAATTGTGGTGAAAATCAAAGCTAATGGCTTACAGTTGACCATTTTAAACTATCATGTATCTAATATTTAACCGACAGACTTGAATGAGAGAGAGCCACTTTATCATGTAAAATAGGAGTGCTTTTATCAGACACAGACTCCTTATTCCAGTGCTTGCTCTTGTTGATACTGACATCAGCAGTTAATGACAAATGGAATTTCACCCAGTACTTGGAAACGACTTCAGCCATTTTTGAGGAGGTGAAATGCAGTTGTTCCTGAAGAGTTAGGACCAGAAAGTACAATTTACAACATCTTTAAATGGATGTCCACGACATTGCAGTTTGCTTGTGAAGTTCTCATCATGACTGCAACAATTCCTGGTGGTAAAACACACATCTGTGGACATATTTCACCGGCCAGGTAAACACTTTCAACCTAGGGGATAGAACCTGATAGTTTGCAATCCTGTGAAAACTGTGCTAAGTTCAAGTTCACTTGACAGACCAAGTTTATGTTGCATGTATTCAGTGGGTCACTTGCAAAAACTAAAAACAAAACAAAAACAAATGCTTTGTGTTCTAACTATAGAAGTTGGTATATTATATATACCCAAAATCCCTTGTAAACTTATAGGTTCCCCGAAGAGAAAAAGAAATATCCATTAGATCTCACCAAATAACATCTCAGCTCGGTGTTGACTCAGTTGTGGATCTGCAGATCAGTGACTGTCGCAGACAGGCACACAGCCAGAAGCCTCAGAGTTAGATTTGGCATTCACAGGCTTCCCAGCCTCAGCCCCCAGGGAGGGAGGAGATGAGGCTGGCTCCAGGAGAGAACTATCAATAGCCCTTGTGGATTGCTTGCTTTTTAAAGGAAATAGTTTCAAGTGATGTGACCTTATTTTTACAGATCAATCAACTTACCCCTGCTAGACTGCCTTTAACAAGCCCTAGAGATACTACACTGTGTTTCGAAAGGCTGAGCAATTCCCAGAGAAAAAGTTAAGAAATAGAGACATTTGCATTTGCTCTGCTATTTAAGACCTAACATAATAATATCAGAGAGTTCAAAATATTTTGGGGGGATTCAACATAATCAGAAGGTCCTGCAGTGAATCAGGAAGAAAAAAAAATCAAAACATACAAACCAGATTCTGTTACTTGAGATACACGTGTAAAAACATGTTGCACTATCCCAGCACTGCTGAGCCTGCTGTAAATATAAAAAAAAAAAAATCCCTACTTTTTAGTTCTGCCAATCCTGCCACACATTCTGAAAGTTCTAAAATTACTATTAAGAAAAACTACCCAGAGACTAAGCATACTTGAAACGAAGGCCCCGACTACTTTGGGACAATTAAAGAGCAGCCTGAGTATATTAATCACAGCCTTCTGGGCCAATTCCAAATTGGGCAATTACAATCTGCCTACCTAAAATTCTCCCCAGAGTTTCAAATTATTTGTGATTTCCTTCCTATATAAAGTGTTGTTTAGCACAGTCAGTAAAGACTAGTTTCATTCAAGTGATAGGTGAATGACCCACATTGACTATAGAAAATGTGTAAAAGCACTTTGGGATCCTTCAGGAAGAAGGACACTACATGGCCATTTTACAGTGCTTTTATTATTATAAGAGGAAGTACTCCTATGTAGGTGTTTCTTCACATGCTTCTTAGTAACAAAGGCATTCAGAGTTTGGTCTGTTTTTCTAAAAATTAAACGAGGTTATTTTTTCTGTAAATGTAAGATGATAGATTTGAAATGCAAGCACTGTATCACTAAGACGTTTTAGGAAAACATACACAACTTCTTCTACTTTGAAAACTATTCAGATCATTTGGTGAGCCAAAAAAAGATTAATGATTTATTATGGGGCTCATTAATCAAAAATTGTGTGTGCATGTTTTTTAAAGGACCAATTCCACTGTTCAAGTCAATTAGGTCCTCTAAAGCTATTACACTGGGAAGGAGCTGCGATATTACCAAGACTTCCTGCAATATTATTGAGACTTCCCCGAGTGTATTTAGACTATAAAATAAATGCTATTATTCAGGAGATACTGAATTGCTAAGCTTCTTAAATTTGTGCAATTGGGAACTTGAAGTACATTAAAATGCTGAAACTCATTAAGAGCCCTTTTCACAGCTGCAAAATCGTTGGCATTCACAGCACTGCTCAGAACAATAAGCCCTCCCCACACCTTTGAGCAGGGCAACTTCCGCTCCTCCAGCACCACTTTAATGAATCACTGAAGCAGAACTGGTATCTAATCTCTTTGTCAACCTCCTCTGTCAAAAGAGAGAAACAAAAAGCCACAACAATGCCAATATTCTGAGCAGAAAAGCAAAATGCACGAGCGCACTGTACAAACTCTCCCCCAGCACAAAAACCTTGGCTATGGTTGATGCTTTGTTGGAATATAATTTAATTTTCCCCATCAATAACAAACAAAATACCTTCAGAGACGGGAAAAAATCCACTTTTTTTCTTCCAAACCACCCATCAAACCACACCTGCATAGACGTGAGTTTTGTTTTTCTGGAACCAAAGCACAGG
This sequence comes from Lagopus leucura, assembly GCF_019238085.1. Lineage (NCBI taxonomy): Eukaryota > Metazoa > Chordata > Aves > Galliformes > Phasianidae > Lagopus > Lagopus leucura. The sequence continues at coordinate 12,406,725 of NW_024962334.1, forward strand.
ACTCAGCAGTTCTGCAGATGCAAAACTGCGTTTATGCTGGCTGTATTTGGTCACTCCAAGGGCTGAAAATGTCCTGCTCTGGTCACCACAGGGCTGGATTTTACATCAGCCAAGTGTCATCCCAACAATCAGCCTGAGGTCCCAGCAAAGCTGTGGACACCTCATACACATTTCCTACACACAATCTGCCAGACAGAGGAGCTCATCCTGCTGGACAGAAGTCAGCAGATTTCCAGGCATCAGCAAAGCCACAACTGCATCAGGATCACCAATGCTCAACCTCACTCAACTAGAAGGCAGCCATGTTGTAGCTGCAATGACAACAAGGGTTGAACCAGCCTTTACCTCTGATTCGGTGGCAGCACTTTTTATCTCCTCAGACAGGAAGGTCACAACTGTGCTTGCAATACCAAAGGGTCTCACCAACCCAAAGACAAAAAGCCCAAATCTTATCAATGATAGAGTGCCTCAGCCTGGTTTTTCCAGCTGTAGGATTTGTTTCCAAGTAAATCTCCATTGGGCCACCTACTGTGCTTCCTCTGGAATTTGAAAAACTGACAGAGAAATCCACTAACTGACCATTAATTAACCATGAGTAAGAACTCTGGGAATAGTGACTCCTCTGGAGATTTCACAAGATTCATTGTAAGCTCGGTGATGGACAAACCTGAAAAAAAAGTCTTGGGACTAACATTTATCTTTTAGAAGTCTGTGAGTGAACTGTATCTTCTTACTGCAAAGTAGACCCCAAAGCAACAAGTGCATTGTCTCCCCGAGAGGGGAAAATTGTCTCTTTTCCTGCTCTGAATATTTCTGAAGGAAATGCAGCTTAGTGCCACGTCAAACTGCTAAAGATGACTGAATTTCAGAACTGGGTTTCAAAGATTCAGCGCAAGATATTGGCATTCAGGATTACAGAATTAACTGTGGGAAAAGAGGGTGTGGTTCTGTGTGGGGGTTCCCATCAGCATCAAACAAACTCTGAGAAAGCAACAATATGAAGGAAGCTTAAAGTATGACAAAAACAAGGCATGTGGTTTAAAGCAAAAGATGCTTTGATAGTGCATGAACTGAGATGGTTTTGTTCCTGCTAACCAGCAGCTTGGCACCTGGGTTCTGCTGAAGCCCTCTGGTTCTTGACAAAACATGATATGATTGCTACTGAAACCCGGATATTTTGACGTGTCTCCAATTCTGACTCCAGATTTTCAGTCTGTTATGCCCAACTTGCACAAAGTGAAGAGTGCAGGACTACCTACTAGCTGACCAATACAAGCACATACACCCATGTACCCTTAAACCCATCATTTCCCAGCCACATCCCAAGACTTCCATAGTTTGTGCCAAGGCCACAGACTTGGCAGCAGTCATCACCACTGCATAGCTGTTGGCACCAGGAGCAAAGGGACAGACACAGCAGTGGCAAATTCCAACTATTTTGGGGGGGGAAAAAAAGCCCAACAAGGAAAGGACAGTACCAGTTTCAGCTAGCAAGTTGAGCGGGACTTGGAAATCATAGAATCATAGAATAGCTTTGGTTGGAAGGGACCTTAAAGCCCATTTAATTCTAATCCCTTTGCCATGGGCAGGATTGCCACCCACCAGATCAGGAGGCCCCATCCAACCTGGCCTTGAAAGCCTTCAGGGATGCAGCATGACAGCTACATGCATGGAGAAAAGGAGGAGTAAAAAGAGAGCCCTCCAAGTTCTTTAGCACTGATGTTGTTGGAAGATTTTGCCATTTGTTTAGAGAGAAAGTCTCCAAGGGAAAGAAACAGCATTTCATCCTTTAAGTGCTTTGAGTTTCCTTCTTGAAATCATCTTACTCCTTCCATCAGATCATTTCAGGGCTTTCCTTCCCCTGTTACTTAAAGTGCTTGAATATTTGCCATCTTGTATTTTGTGAACACTTTAAAACAGAATGATAGCTTTCTAGCACAATCTTAAAGTCAATCTGATTTCAAGATAGGTTTTTGTTCTCCTGGAAAATAACACATCGAAGATTTTGTACAAGAAGTGCTACTAAGAAACTCTTCTTGTGCTGTGTGATCAAGTACACTTTCACTGAAATGGTAATCTCATTCATTTTAGAGTATGGTTCAGTATTTTTACAGAAAAATAATCCTTCTGGAGAGATTTGTCTTCCAGAGATTTTCTTAGGGATTTTTTTTAAAAACACAAGTTATAATTCTCTGCTTTGCACCTCAAATCATTACGTTATATTAAAAAATATAAGTAAACTTGTACCACTGCAGTTGAATAATACTGCCATTTGGAGCTGAAGGTACATAGTTGCACTTAAAGCTAATTGCTAATGACTGAACAGCACGCAAACACACAGGTATATATGCAAAAATGTCTGCACATGCACATGATGGTTTTATGCGTAGCACCAACCTGAATTCGAATAGTGCAGTCTGGTTCTTCAAGGAATGGGTGAAATGAGACTTCAAACACAGTGCCTTCAAGCATAAAATGGTTTCTGTTTTTCAAACTGACTTTTAAGAACAGTTTGAGTTATTCGTTTTATTCATTAACTATGCTTTGTCCATTAATGCAGACTTTGCCTATCAATCAATCAATCAATAAAAATCTGAGTATTTTCCAGGCATTGTCCAGACAGCAAAATGTGGAAAGAAAAGCATTTCCTAATGTTTAAGGCTCACAACAGAGATATAAATTGTTCTGTGTGCTATTTTAGAGCATCTGGCTAAAGCGAACACCGGTGTATGTGAACAGGCAGCTCTGGCCAAACAGAAAATGGGAGCTCATTCACATTCTATGCTTGCATTGGGACACAGCAGCAAGAAGGACAGCTGGGAGTAAGCTTCTCATCACACACAGCTTTGTTCCAGCGTACGTAAGAGACATTTAGCAGTTTTTTTAAAGTTAAGACATTGTCAACAGGGATCTCAATTCTCCTAACCCCAAACTACTTGGCTTTAGCAGCTGCACCAGGTACAAAAGCTCATGTGAACAGGTGAAGAGGACTCAGGGGACAGCAGGCTCCAGATGACTGTGAAATTTTGAAAGCTATTTATTTGCACTGCATTTAGAGATATAAATGAATGCAAGAAGTCACTCTTAATGGCCATGCTACATGTAACTTTGCTATCTAAATCAACCCAAGAATTTTTGGCAATTTTTGGCAATTTTTTTTTATTACGTTTGCATTCACTCTTAGTAATTTCAGATCCATCCTGGAAATCGTTTGCAGCGGTTAAACATAGCACCATCTCTTTGGGCATTGTCCTCAATATTATTTTCTGCAGTCCCCTGTGGATTTGTGCATTTGGCCCTTCCTTGCCAGATGATGCTGAAGAGACCCAGGGTGGGGTAAACAGCTCATGCCAATCCTAGACTAGCCAGTGTGCAGAACCTTTAAAGCAAAAGAACTCAGCAGAGTTTGGGAAGAACTGAAAATATAAATGCATAAATGGATTTCAGCATCAGTTGTTTCAAGTATAGAAATCACTCATGTCTTACTCAACTGGTGACACTGCTGGTCCAACTTACGTAAGCCATTTGAAAACCACTACCATCACCAAGACCAAAACTTAGCTACAAAGGAATACTTAACTACACTGGAAATGAAAGACTTTTGAAACTTTTTATACAAGAAAGCTAAGCCTTTGTCCAGCTTCATTGAAGCTGTTTGTCAATTATCCAGGGTTGAACTGACAGTGCAGACCAAACAGAGTAAATATTAACTGGCTTGAGCAGGTTTAACACCAAATCAGACTGAATGGGGGAAGTTCTATACAAGCTAGAGCACCATATTTGTTTGTAAATCACAAGATAAAAAGGCTACAGAAACAATGAAACAGCACACATTACTAATCTCATAAGCTCCTAAAGAATAACTGAAAGCAATGAGCATTTTTAACCAAGATGAAGAAAGCATGTACCTATATCATTTTGAAATACTTCTAAAAATGTAGCATTGGCTTTTTTTTTGTTTGTTTTGTTTTTGTTTTATGCTCCTGCCTGTTCCAATACAAAGAAACAGTCCTTTTATTTTTTAACACTGTCAGATTGCCAGCTATATTTGGGCTACTGGACTCCTATTTTCACATGGTTTTAATCAAATTCTTTAGTTTGCCAACACAAAGAGAACCAAACTTAGTTGAAATCTGATCATGAAAGCACGTTCAAAGCTAGGAAAAATTTCTGTTCCTAGTAAACTGGAAAGAATTCACAAGTTTCAATGTAAGTGTAGCTCAATCCCCATAAGAACAGCGCAAGACCACTCTCTTTCTGAAGATTTATAAATAGTTAATAGAGTAGTTAACAATAAATGATGCTTAAAATGTGGATCTTAATTCATGGACTTTATGACAATAATAAAACATAGTGATTGGGCTCTTTAATGGCTTCTGCAGTTCAGCCATCATCTCTTAATGGATAGGACCTCAGGTCTTACAGTCAAGTATAAAAAGGCAGCTTTTGCCATCCTTTGTGAGGTTGCTGGTGCACCTAACCTGGAGACTGCATCGCTTTAGTATCAGTTTTGTCATTGCTGTGCAGGACCAACAGCAGATTTTGCTAATATAACAGCAGTGTTCTGTCTATAAGGAAATCAGAAAAAGTGAGTCATTGCTGTTTTGTGTAGTAACTACAAAATAGCTCAAACTAATCTGCATTTCAGACTTAGAAGTTTCTCCAAGGCTAATCATTGCTATTAAAATTGAAGGCTGGGTAGGACTTTCCAGAGCTGTATGTGCATTGTGATGCTGCTTTTGCCAGGCTTGGCCCTGCCTGGTACAACAGCCATTTTGGATGTTTGCTTCCCCCTGCTTTGGAGACCCTAGGACAACACCATGACCTCTGCTGCACGGAGGAGTGGCAAAATGCTTTCAGCAAAGGGAGTCTTTTAAGTCAACATAATCGTTCCAGAACATGTCAAATGCAGCCACTAAAACTGTAACCTACATATGGTCTCGATTAAAACTAACAAACAAGCCAGCCCTTCAATTACAAGGCCTTTCAGAAGCAAGGAGCCAAAAGCACAATGATCTCTATACACTGTACTTCAGGGACTGACAACAAAGCCTCCCACGACTTCATCCCCACAGCATCTCCAGCACCATTCAGAAAAGAACCAATAGGGCTGGAAACGACCAAGACTGAGATCATCTCATCCAACCATCCACTCATCAACACCATGCCCATTAAACCATGTCACTCAGCATCACAATGTGGGCTTCAGCTTTTGTGCATGCACTGCAACACAGTACTCACTCCCACAACACAAGGGCTGTTGGGTGCTCACCTCCTTGCTGCATACAGCGCCAGGAGCATCTGCATTAATGGAGAAGAGAAAAACATCACGTTCCTCGGCCAACCAGCCCTTGGGAAAGCCCTCCACACAACTATGGGTAACGCACTGCTGACCTCAGCCCCTGGGAGCCAAGAGCGTTCAGAATGGCTTGGGATTAATGGCAAAAATGAAGAAATTAAATTTGCATCGCTTCCTACATTTAGTAAAGGAAATTATGAATTTCCCACAAAGCCTAATGCCGGCTCTGCAGGGATTATATTAGTATTTATTGTTTTGTTTGCTCAAATAAAACACCTGTCGAGGTCAGCTATTCGAAGAATTTTTAATATACCAGCCTTACACTACGGAGAGCAAGAAATGTTTATAGAGGCACTCCTGGTAAGATTGTTGGCGTTTTCTCCCCCCAGGTAGGTGCATAATGATTTAATAACAGAAACAGCATGCCCACAAACCTCTGAACCTCAGATTTAAATAAAAACTAATATATCTGAAATCGGGGTATCAGTCTCTGCAGTTTCTGTGTCTCTCCGTGTTATGAAAGGAGGCGTAACCCTAGGATACGGCATCCTTCCTTTATAAAGTCCCGTCTTGGAGTGTCAGAAGTCAAGGAATTAAAAACAAAAGCGGCATATATCGCTGTCAATCACTGAAGTCTTTGATGTGCTCATTCCTTCACAATGTATTATGCTCTCTAAGTAGAGGAATCAATCACCATGCGCCTGCCCCTCTTGTGCTGTGATGCCAGTGAGGAGTCAGCTGATTGAGGCATGGCACAGCCCATGTTTCAAACAGATGGAGAGAAAAATGCAAGTGGGAGCATAAAACAAAACTAAGCTAAACCCTCAGTGCAGCTAAACGACACAACAGATTTCTGTTCCAGCATTTTTCGAGGTTTTCTCTTAAATGTCAGCTTGTTTCAGCCTGTCTTGCCTGGTATCTCATCTCTGGTATCTCCAACAGTGCTATTCCTCACTCACAAACTGGATTTTATTTTTTAGAAAAAAAAAAAAAAATGTAGGTAGCTTGAAAGTAATGCCTCCGAAGGTTTCCACGTAAACTATAACAGCTACAAAAACTGCAATAACGCTATTTGATTGAGCATATTTCCATCTAGAAAACACTACTTTTTAACATAGTCATCACCATTAGTGATGCATTTTAACCAACAATGACCAAGAGCCTTGTTCGTTGAACGTGAACATGGTGCACTTGTAAAAATCTGCACGGCTGTCTGGAACGTGGCATGTCTTTCACATCTCTGTCATCACCGCTGAAATGCACCACCCACTGTCTCACTGTGCTCACATCTCAGCTGGTTGGTCTCCATAAATGTTCAGCAAGCATCAATGAATATCTGTGGGTGCCATTTTTTCCTGCATGAAGAAATTTCAGTTCCACACCTTCGCTCCATATGAACCCCCATGTCAAACAGCATTCTGTCATACTGCCCCTCCATTGCCGTCTGTTGCATAGCAACAGCATGTAATGGAATATTGGTGGGAAGGTTCAACCTCTACTGCCATACCATTGATGTCCACCTCTCACATCATGGGCCAACATAATAAAATAGGAGGTGTTACTTTCAGACTAAAACTTGTACTTGTATTTACATTCATCCATAATCATATTACACTGGCTGTCTTAACTTTTGGCTGGCTTTTTTTTTTTTTTTTTTACAGTAACTAAACAGATTGCTTACTTATCTTTTCCTCAAATGCAAAAATAAAAAAAATAAAAATAAAAGAAAAAAAACAACAAAACAAATGAAAAAATAGCATATTTGATTTGCCAAGAAGATACTGCAGTTAAAAAAAAAAGGCAAAAAAGAGATGGACTTTCCCACAGAGAAATGTAACAATTATACTTGTATGCTGGCTTGAGAGCCAAACTTGAGCCCATCCAGGCCCCACCATGCGGCAGGGGAGATACTGCAAGAAGACTGCAGACAAAAGCCCCTGTGATGCTCTATAACTGCACAGGAAGAGATGGAGCAAATCTGGCAGGATGAGGCCCCTATGCTATGCTATGACTGATAAGAGTCAAAAAACAGAACTGTAATGAGAGCAAAAAAGGAGCAACTGCTGGCCAAGAGACGAAAAACCTGTTGAGCAGGGGTGTGCTTGGCCTGTGACAAGAGTTAATGAGTTTTTCATCCTAACTCAAACAGGTTTGTCACTTGAAGGCTGCTATTCTTCACACGTCCAGAAGGACTGAATTCTGTTGCCCTTCCTCACTTTGAGGAGCACCCTACTGCATAAACATTGCCTCTAATTTCAGATTATGGCAATCATGGGCACAATCTGGTCCTTATAAACAGGGAATTGAAGAAAAAACAAATGTCAAGCAGAGATAAAAGTAGCATTGTACTTTTAATTATCAAAGTATTTTATTTCACTTAAAGGAACAGATTTGCTGGTCTTCTCCAGCTGCCTTGCATCATCACAGCAGTGCAAAGCATTGTAAATCCAGTTCAGTCAAATGGTTAAAGTGGGCTAGCAGCTGCTTTACATCACTGTAGCAGCATAAAGCTGCAAGCATTTGAACCTAATCCATACTCTTTCAAGGCACTTTTCTTTACCAAAAAAGAAAGAAACTTTTCTTCTCTGTCAGTGACTGCTGCTTAACTGAGAGAGCAGAGCCATCCAGTTACAAGGAACAAAACATACCTGAAAAAATCTCTGCAAACAATTTGGAGGTAGAATTTGCTCCTTTTACTCTCCTTTGGCTACCAAGAACATTTCAATCTCATCAGACTGCCAGCAATGGGAGAAAACTGTTTAAAGTAATATGCCTCATTCTCAAGTCTGATTTTAGACAGATCCCAATACAATGCTTCAGCACAAGTTAGAAGGGTAGATTCACTGTTATTTAGGGCTAGGAGTATAGAGAAATCAATATGCAGAGATGAAGACAGATAAACACTTTGGGCAGAGATGAAACAGGAGGAAAAATACCACTTTCCAAATGTTTCTGCATAGCTAATGTAATGCAGAAGATGTGCAGTTCCTTCCCCAAGGTGACTACTGCTTCTCTCCCTGGTTGCAGTCCCATGGCTGTCCAAGGCTCCCTCTGCTCACACACTGCACTACATCATGATTAGCTGAGCAATTAACCATGCCCTACGCTGTTTCTTTTTCACCTAATTATTGCTTCATTTCTCAACCATGTGGAGCAATCACTTCTATTTGGCCAAGCGCCTAGGAACCACAGCTACTCATTTCCCTCAAGTTTTTCTAGCAGAAGCCAATCTTCAGCTCAGTGTGAGCATTTGCTTTCACCTGGGTTTGAGAAGAGAGGGAAGCAATGCCATGGGGCATCAGTGTATGCACATGTGTGCGCACATGTGACCATTCACTCTCAGCCCTCTCACTCTTGTCCCTCGCCATGGCTGCTGGAAGGTGATCAGGAAAACAACAGTAGGCACGAAGCCCATCTCCTTTCAGTAAGCAATGCTGTCTCACAGTCTAGTCCCTGAGGAAATGAGACAAACACACTGACTGCCTGTATTCATCCAACTTATAATTTCTGAAGATAATGGCAACTTACTGCCAAACCTGACAGAAAGCAAAGGTTTTCTGAAAGTAACAATAGTTCTGCATGTCTTTTGCAGTAGAGAAGAGGGAGATGAGAGACCAAGCAAATTCTCCCAAACTTAAAAGTGGTATGCGTTCAGCAGAAGTGCCTCACAAATGCTTCCGATGGGAAAAAAGCTTCACTCAGATCTTGTGAATTCTGCAACACCCCCATCAATCAATTCTCCAAGATAAATCTGCTGGAAACTAAGCTTTGTTAGTCCTGGTGCTCAGAGAATGACATGCTAACAATCCCGCTGCCATTAACCGTGCAGCAGCTGTTCTTGACTCCCCTCTCTTGTGCTCCAGTCCCAAGAGTGGCTAGGCTCCAGCAACATGCAGGTTGCCTGAGATGCCTCTGTATTTGCAACCCCACTGATCTCACCAAGGCTGCAAGAAAACTGAATTTCATTGGCACATGGGGGATTCTACTCGTGAACTTGGTCATCCCTGTGTGTCTTTCCCAATGACTGTGGTGCATTAGGTGAGACTGGGCTCAGTGCTCCCAAACTGATTCGTGCAACACTTTTCATGGATGCCATATGAGTGCTGTACTGGCTTCCCTGTCCAGAAAGCAAATGTGGAAACTTGAACACTGACAATACTGTCAGAAAATGACAATTATTCGAGTGTCTTCTTGTAAGCCATTTCAACTCAAGTACTCCAGTGAGTAGTAACATTTAATTTTACAGCCTGGGAGTATTGCAACTCTGTAATTTAAATGTTCCTGGCAATTTCAATCATACCACGGTTTTCATGCAATTTTCTGTTCCTGACACCCACTGCCAGAAGCTGCAGAATTGATGCCACTTGCCATGGCTGTGCACACATAATTGCACTGTCATAACAAGCAGGCTGCCTGGCCCCCATGACACCATGTCCAGAACACACCTGTAGCTCAGTGTCTGACCACAAGAACTGGGAGAATGCAGAGCCCTCACTAACACACTTGTTGCTACTTCAGGAAGCCAACAGCACTAACTATTCAATTCACCCCCACAAAGGTCTCAGTTTCCAGGTTCCTTATTACAAACTAGGTCCTTATACGTAGTTTGGGCCTTCAGAGACAAGTGGAGCAACCATCTGGAATGGATCAGAAATGCATGCACTCAAAGTGAACGTGCATATTTCATCACCAGAAAAAGTAATTAAAGAAAGACATCCAATTTCTCAGGCAAAATGATGGCTTTTAGACCTGTCTTCTTTTCCACAGTCAAAAATAAATAAATAAATAAATAAATAAATAAATAAATAAATTTTGAATACCAGTCATTAAATATCTCATGACTTTTTGGTATCCAGTCTGCATTCTTTGGACTCTTGGTTTACCAGGACTGATACCCTCACTTTCCATTTCCATACCTAAGCAAGGTAGGGAGAACTGGTGGGCAAAGACAGTTGCATCTAACTGATACAACACAGGCATCAGTTAGAAAAATAAAGACTATTTCCTTTCTTTCCTTACCACAGCAGCGCTAGGGCTTATTGAAAGCAGCACTGGCAGCACTACTGCTGTTCTGTATCAACTCTCTCTTTCCTACTGCAGCAGCTCACCTGGTTGCCACATTGACATGGCAAGCTGTAAGAGTAGCGAAGAACAGCTGCCCAGCCCCAAGCAGGGGAAAGTGCAGGGATCATTCAGCACAAGATACAAAGTGAGCATCTATCATTAGGAAGGTCACTGTAGAAACAAGCCATGAGACTCCTAAACTGGATTTGCAATTAGTGCATTTAGATAATGCTGGGTGCAAGTCCAAGCCCTGCAGAACAGCTTCCATGCAAATGCATAGTGCTATAATTAGAGTAATTGTTGTGCCCAGTGAAATAGCTTTAATTTCACAGGAATTTAGGCAAAGCCAGAATGCATCTTCCTTTCACTGAGACAACATAACAAAGTCTACTGGTGTGGGACTTTTTTCTTTTTTGTCATTTTTATTGGCTATTATTTTTGAGAAAACACCTCAAGTGTTTCCTAAAATATGATCAGATCTATTATGTTTTGGAAAATATGCAACTGAAAATAATTAAAGATAACTGTAAAAATGTACTAAAGCAAGTCACTTCTTCCACAGACAAAAATTAGTCAACCTCCAAAAGAATATTTTCCATTTTAGTAGTATTAGTCAAAGAAAATGTTTGGGGCTGGAGCAAGTACTTGTTCTTAAATGGCAACTATTTCTAGACAACTCTCCCTTGAAGTGCTGATGCAAAAAAAAAAAAAAAAAAAAGCATAATAAGGAAATGAAAAGTGAAAAAGCAGAGATTTAGTATATGACATCGGCACTTTTTTCTTTACCTACACCTTATGAACTTACATACATGGTAAATTCAATTTAGGAATATCAGGTTATATATGTTCTTTAAAATGGTTGACATGTCCACATGTAAATCCCAGCATAACAATTGCTGGATTAATTGTTTTGCACAAATCATTTGAATTCATGGCTCGATGTTTTAGATTCACTGTGCATTGCAAAACAGCATGGTGTGTATGGCTAGTGGCTGCAGCCATACTGCACAACATGGATTGGATTTTGGATTGGATTTTGTGTTGGATTTTGTGTTGAGGGACATGGTTTAGTGAGTACTGTTGGGGATGGGTGAATGGTTGGACTGGATGATCTTGAAGGTCTTTCCCAAGCTTGGTGATTTTGTGATTTGTGAACATCTGCATGCTGTGGATGTGGCTACAGAGCATAGCATCACCCCAGAGATCCCTGAGATGACTGGCAGCAAAAGCGGAGTTGAGTTTAACAAAGGTCTCAAAGACTGCCCAAAAAAAAAAAGCCTTGGAAATCTCCCCAGATTTCTTTCCCTGTTCGGGAAAGAGAGACATTAATGGGAAAAGGTGGGTAACACTTCTTTTATGAACTGCCCCATTCTCTGGTTATCAAGGTTGTGCTTCACACAAGCAGCAGCACTGCCTAGGTGGTTATCTGTTTCCCAGGGATGGCACAGAAGCTGTCAGCAACATCCCAATACCAGCAAAGAAAACTCGAAACATCTGGAGTATTTCTTTCCTTTCTTCCCAAAGAAAAAGCAAGTTAAACGTTTAAGAGTCCTGGGAGAGTTGTCGTTGATCCACACATAAAACATCCCCTCCCTCCAGTGTGTGAATCAGCTGCCTGACAGAACTGTGTGGAAACCAGGGGCTGGAAGAGCTGTTGGGTAGAAAGGATAAAAGTACATGTTTCCCTGGGGCTGTAGTTTCAGTCCAGCTCCAGAGAGCCAGAGCTGCTGCTGCCAGACACCATTTCAGTTATTCCTGCACAATGATGGATGGCCTCAGCCCATTCCCCAATGGAGAGGTGGCTTCATCAGGAAGGCCGCCATCATGATCAGCTTCTTTTTTAGGGCAGTCGTAAAAGATACTAAAAGAGGCTAAAAAAGGGAGAAAAACCAACCAATCAATCAAACAAAAACCAACAACAAATGGAAATCTCACAAAATCCACCTCCCCATGAACTGAAATGGGGGTGATTTTGTGAGCCTGGGGTTCAAAATAGTAGATCCTTGTGAATCTCTGCTTCAACATCACAATCCATACCAAATCCACAGGAAGAGAATGGCCCGTACTGCTGATCTCTCAAACCTTCAACACATACTGGGAAAACCAGGACCCCAAAGTTTCCACAACTTCTACACACTTCTGAAAATTGAAGTGCTAAATGGCAGCAAGGACCCCTTGGAGAGCTTCCTATGTTGTGTTCATTAGTGCTTTCTTTGTTTACAGGAAGAGAAGAGAGCCTCTCTGATAGATGAACAGATCTCAATTCCATCCCAATAAGAAAGGCAGTGTTAAAAATGCAGCACTCACGAAACACTAATGAAAGGTTGAGGAGCCAAATTGTGCATGTGGAATAGTTGCACTTAAAGCTTCCTCATCTAATACTAAGCATTCAGGAAGCCAGCTACTTATAATGACAAGGAATTTCTATTTCACAGCATCACAGTGGTCAGAATGAAATAATTTCTTTAAATACCCCTGGAACAGCTGCTGCTGAGTGTGCCACCAAAGCCTCTTATTTTCTCCAATGTATTTGAAACAAACTTGGCCATGCTTGGTCTTTTAATTTAGAAAAAGAGGTTCACAGAAGGCTATACTCTTATATACAAACCTGTATACTCTGCTAACTTGTAAACTCACCATAAAGTAGAAATATAAAATAAATGTCTTTTGGGTCTTTTTGATCACAATGCCTGCATTAATTGGAAATGCAAAGAAAGACAGACTAGAATAATTAGAACTGAGAGTGTTAATCTATACAGAAAACTATTAATGGTTTATGTATTATAGCCTGAATGATGCATTCAAGAAATAGCACCCCAGAGAACATCACTGCATTTGCTGCAGTGTGCAATGTTTTTGTACTTTAAACTGACCTGGTGCTCCATTTTGACTTTGGGGGAAAGAAAGAAAAGAAAAAAGAAAAGAAAAGAAAGCAATCTATCCTGCTGGGTGCTTTAGGCCATGAAATATGTTTTTCATGTAGAATACATAAAATGTATAAACCTCTGAATATTTTAGAATAGATCTGTCTCATTTGATTCACAATCCTGCAGCTGTTGTTCACTAAATTTATATTCCCTTTTTTTGACACAGTCAAATAGCCCTGATTCTCAGATGCAGAATGACACTCAAGCAAATAAATTTCATTACAAGTTAAACTATTCTACTTGATTGCTTTCAATAAACAAACAGGGTATGTGCTGTTTACTTCTCTGTCTCCTACAGATCATTAAGGTCTACCTCTTGCTTTAGACACTGTTTACACTTATTCATGATCTTCCAATAAAAGTGCATACCATTCCACCTCCCCATGCCAATTCTGGTTACGGCACTTAGCACTTGGAAAGCATGACAGGCACACATCAGAAACTAGGTGATACAAATACATGAGTTACATTCCTACTGCCTATTAAACTGATATTTACCTTATTCTCTTCCTCAAAAAATGGGCCACCCCAGCTGAGGTCTGTCTATGACAGCCTGACTCATCCCTCCACCCTGATGTGTTTTGATCTAGCAATTCCCTCTCTCCAAAAATCTTTTCAGCATGGAAGACATCCATCTTGGCCAATATCACAACTGTGTTCTCAACTAAGCTGTATCATTACTGATGCTTACAACTGCCTCTTCCAAATCTCCTGACGGGTCAGAAGACAAAAAAAAAAAAAAACAACACACAGAATTGCTCAGAAAGGGAGTGAAAGCTCTGCTGTTGCCCAGGAAAATATACCAAAGTACAAAATTGGAGTTGTAATCCGTATGGTTATTAGCCAAATTTCTAGCATGTCTGTGGCTGGTTGGGTTCCAAAAAAATGAATGGTGGCTCAGAACATTTCTAATATTGTCTGAAACAGGGAATGCAGCCCCACTTCACATGAAAGGGATATAGCATAATGAAACATAATATTATTTTAGCCGATGAAAATAAAAACAAAGAGAGAAATTCTTACCTTAAACAATCTCCTGTTTTATCCAGATACAACAAGTACAGACCAAAAGGTCTGCAGAGTGAGCAATATAACCAGCCATCTAAAAATTCACACTTTTTCTGTTAGCCATATTCTTTTCAACTCAAGTATCATAGTCAACTTCATCCGTTTTTCTGGGAGGAGGAATAGGTGACTAACCATTCCCCAGGTTATACTACTTTTCCAGTTCTTTGCCACAGTGCTAACTAAACAAGTTAAGTGCTATACAGTCATCTCCTCTGTAACAACATTTTATGCAGTGATTTTCCTTTTCCAGATTAAAAACAGAATAATTTGAGTAGATGTATTTTTATTTTTTTAAAGAAAAGAGCACCATCTCTCCTAGAAGATAATAAATTTCTAAGCCTCTCCCAAAGCCAACAGTTGAGTGTGAAGGGCACCACATTATTCCCAGCATTTTAAGGAGTCATGCAATCTTCGGGCTTTCAGAGCTTAAGCAACATTATTGCTTTTAATGTATTTTCAAAAAATACATCAACTTTACATTTCTCCAACTGTAAGCGGGCACAAACTAATCATACCAGCAAAAAATAAGCTGCACGTTTGATTTTAACACTGATCCAGATGTAAATACAAAGTGAAAAATGAGTATAGCTAAGGAAGTTACCATTTTAAGAGTGCTGAGACCTATGGAGCCCAATGCACACAGCATTTACCCATCTTCTCCTTTTCATAGCAAGGGGAAAAACACTACAAAGGATATTGATAGTCACTGTTTCCATGGCTCAAAGCCTAATGAAACATCATCGCTTCACTTCAATTCCCGTAGCTATCGGTTATGAAGAAGCACTGCTTCAAACAACAAAAATATTGATAACACCAGGCTTCGTAACAGCATTGCACACACAGTGACTTCAGGGCATTGTAGCCGAAAGTGCCTGACGCTCTGGATGCACAACCATTAATAATCATAATTTTGAGTTCAGTATGAAAACTTTGAGGAAAACAAACGTGTCATCAAGATAATTTCACAAACTATTTGGAAAAATAGCGCTATGCCACAGACATCGCTTGTTCAAACTAGCAGCCCTCCTCCATGCAGTGGTGATATACTCTCTCTTAACAGCACCACTTGCCACATGTTTAGTCAAATCCCACTCTCAGGCAGCTGTTTTGGGGTTAATGCAGACCAGTTAGGTGAGACTGTAGGGTCTGTTTTGTGCACGAAGCCAGCTGTTGCACCAGTATCCATGAATACTTGGGATAAATACTGCATTTCGGAAGACCTCATATGAAGAGAGGTAGCTGCTCACAAACACACATTTTTCCCACAGAGCCTTTACATTCATTAGCAGGTTTCTTCTTATTTAGTGCTTCCCTCATATCCACAGCATATGTGAAGATGTAGACGTCACCATCGTAAATACGGCTGGCTGTTTTAGGAATGCGTTAGTGTTTCCAACAGCCATATTATCTCTTATGTTATTACTCACCGGTTTCCTGTGTGGATGACCTTTCCTTGCTAAAAAAGCACCCAACAAAAGGAGGGCAGAAAACAAGCACAACTAAAGTTGTTCTTAAACTTTTACTGAAAATTGTTTTTTCCCTAACAAGAATGTCAGGATTTTAATGTCTAAAGTAACTCAAGGATTAAAACAGTTCATAGATAACTGAGATCGGTTGCTTCTCTCCTCAATTTACAGAAAAAAAGTTCCCCTTCAAGCTACTCAAAGGCATATTATTATATCATACAAAGAGATACCATACTATACTTCCCTAATAATCACTCCTCTTCCCTGAGCATCTGCTCACAGGCACTCTGATGAGCCACTGCATTTTGCCAGGTGCAGTCAGCTGTTCTTACAACAGTCCAGTCCTTGCTGCAACACTCAAAATTGTAATTTCCATCCTTTTGAAAGTGAAAATGAGATCACAACCGAGAGCGCATCCTGTCCTTTTCAGGTCATCAAAGTGGTGTCTGTTCAATGCAGTTCAGAGCTTTCAAATATGAAAAACAAATCCCTGGAAAGATGAACTTGAGGAATGTGCACGTCTAATGTTCAAAATTCACCTGATACCATGCTGGTATACTGATACTTTATTTTTGTATGCTTACTTTCCTTTACATACAAATGCAGCTTCAGAAGTACTTGTTATATTTATTCTGCAGCCATATGTGTGTACAGTGACTTGTATAGACACAATATTCCCTTCTCTGGTAACTGTTAGTATACTCTAGAGTACATTTCTGTAAATTATACTTCTTTAAATAATTCTGGTTGCTGATTTTTTTTCCCCTGTTTATATTAACCCAAATTTCTATCTAAATGCTACTTTATTCTTACTTATCAAATCCCTTTATGAAATAAGGAACTGGAAATAGCTCTCCTTGCTAGCCTATAATATAATGCAATAAGACTAAACTCTAATAAAAGAAAAAAGACAAACTGTAAAAGACGACAAACTCACATGGCTTTGTAGCTCACTTGGGCGCTGTGAGAAGCAGAGCTAACCTCAGGAAGTAATGCTCCATTTCAGCATACTGTAAAGCTGTATCACATTGAGACTGAGGGAGAAGCTGAGGCTTCCATTCAACTCAATAGGCCATGGTAGAAATTTATCCAGCCTGGCCTTCATTAAACTTGTAAAACATGACTGCTAGAGTGCAGTGCATAACCCACTCTAATAACATGGCTTTAACACCAGTCAACACAATAGAGGAGGTAAAGAAATGTGATAGAAGTATTAAAGCTAAGTCAGCCCTGAAATGTCTGGAGTTGTTTAAATGTCTGTCCAAATCTCTTTGGACTTAGAAGCAAAAAGAGAAGTCTTGTGTGAACACAGTAATATTTTTCTCTAGTCCCTGTTTGCAATCAGGCCTAAATACGAAGAAAAGAAAAAAAAGAGATCAAGATAGCAAGAAAAATGTTTAATGTTTGGATAAAAAGTACCATTTTTCCCTTCCCACTGGTTAAACTCATTCTGTCACTCCGCAAAATACTTAATTCCAATGAAAAACATTCACTTCAAAGAGTCAGTGCGTTATCTTAAAAAGGAAACATGATGTACCCATTCTCCATGGGAGTGTGAAAAGCAATCTTGCTTGTTGCCAAATTGAAGAGTGTGAGTTGGGAGGGACAGCATTTGGTAAAAACTTAAACCAGCCCCCAGTAAATGGAAAACAAAAGCAAGCCTAAGTTATGACTTCAGTAATAAGGCAGATCATTTTTGAAATAAAAGCCACTTTGCAGATTACTACTTTTAGCAATCAAGACAATTTCATAAGAAGACCATATTGACTGATTGTCTCTGAGCACCTAACCAGATAATTAGCTAACAGCACTATGAACTTTAAACTGATACAAAGTAGTTTAGTTTCAGAGAGATGCGTCTACACAGACTTCCACGTTTTGCAGGAAAAAAGCTTGTCTTCAAGGTTTTTAATCTTGGGAGAATTTTCCCCTTTGAGGTGGAGATCCATAACATTTCGGTGCTGTTGACATCACAGAGTTTATTTGATTTCTAACTTCTATATTAATAAAAAAATGAGTGGAGACTGAAAACAGGCTGGCTGAACTTATCTCAGGCTGCATTGATGGATAGGAAAGTAATGTCCAACACATAAATACGTGTAAAGATAATCTGTAAGGATCTTTAAGACTCTCCAAAAAGAATTGTTTCTTTGTCTTTTTCTATCTGTCTTGCTTAAGTACTACAGGCAATAAAATTATTTCCACAATGTTTCTTCATAAAATAAGTGTTCAAGTGAATCAGTACTTGTAAACAAGCTCTACTGAGAATTCATGCTGCCAATTCAAGATAAACTATTTTGTATATTCAACTCCATTTCTCTGGTAAAATTTCCCTAATGAAATGTAGTAAAACTCACAAACCATCAGATCAACATACACTAGCAAAATTAAACCCCTGAGAATATTCACTGCTTTATTTTTATTAGTACTGTTTTAAATATTCAAAATGTATGGGTCATAAAATTATGCTTAGGGCAACATTTTCTCATAAGTTCATTTGTGCATGTTTTAAAACAGATTTAAAAACTAAGTAACTTTAATCTCAACTTTAATGCAGAGACAAAGAGCGGAAATAGTGATGGATGTGGATCTTAATAATCCCCTCCACAAATTGTTAATTTTAGGGTATTTTAGGACTAAAGCATGCCCCAGGCAGTGAAAGGAATGTGTTTAAATGCCCAGAGCAGTTTATATAATGCTTCAAATTTCTAAAGCTGCCTCCACATTCCCTTCCTTATAAACACAAGATAAAATTACTTGGTATTTCCTTATATTATTACTTAATATATGACAAACAATAGCACCTCAAAAGTCAGACAAGGTGATCCATGATTATTTTTCATGGAAAGATCACAGGACAGCACAAAATCTGACCAGCTAGTCAGAAAAATGGGTTTCCACCTAGTTTGCACATACCCTCCTTGACATGCAATTTATCATGTCATTACACTGGTCACAAAATCCAAAGACAAAAATTTCACATCTCTACTTTCTCATGGGAGCAGCTCACCCTAGGACAGCTGAGCACTACCAGCAGCACCCAGGCTTGGCCCCACAGGCTGGTACTGAGCATGGCAAACAGAGATATTGATCAGCACGGCTGAAGCACAGAGTAAGTGATGGAAAGCCACAATGTGACTTGAAGGGGAGATTCCTCAAACAAACCATGACAGCCTGTGATACGGCATGGATAACTTCTGGAGATAAGAGATGCATTATCTGCATTCACTGGGAGAAGGCTGTCCTTGTGTTCATCCCAAGAATGAAAGGATGCTAAGCTGCAGAAGACAGCTTTATCACTACTCTCATTTTGTTTATTTATTTATTGCCTCATCTGAACATAAAAGCAAGGATGAAAAAGAAATAGATGTAAGCAGCAGGTTGTGTAAGCTGGAAGACGCTGGGGGAAGAGAAGAGCTACTAGAGTGATCTTCAGGGCACAGGACATCCCCTATTTACCCACAGCTTGGAAGCACCAGACGATATTGAGCGTAAGCTGAACATCTACACATGGACTCTGGCCTGAGCTGCAGCCTTCCCAACTTTCAGGCTAGCAGAAGCCAGCAGAAAACAGGTAGATGCTGAAACGTGGCACAGAAGGGACATCATGAGAAGGTTAGCAATAGGTTGTCCTTTTTTAGCCACTGGGTGAGGGCAGAGAAGCTGCAGGAAAGGCTTCAGCGCAGCCATCTCAAACACACCACTGAGCTTTTTATTCTATCCTTGCTTCCTCCTTTTTCTTTCACCTTCTTTTTCTCTCTTCCATCACTCTGTCCTCTAAGAAAATGCATTAATTTCCACTTTCTTTTCCTCTGCCCGATACCATGAGGGTAGCAGTACGTTCAGTAACCGGCTGGAGACACCAAAAGCAGCAAGCTGCCTGGCTGGAGCCTTTCTGAGTGCTGGGACAGGCTTTTGTATTACCACAGATAAGCCAACTGAGAGCCCAAAGGGCAGAACTGCTGAGGAAGCCTGGGAATGAGCAACAGGTCATGGGCTTGGTATCACCTGAGGTTTGGAGCAACCAGACTGCTCCTCTACCTCGAGTCACATTTAGGTACTGAGTTTCATCCTTCCACATAACAAAGGTGTGCATCTAAGCAAAGCCTGCCTTGTCTCTTCCTCACAGCAAGTCCTAAGTGCAATTTCACAGGAATCATTCTTGAAGAGAACATGAAAGTGTTCATCTGATCATCCCAATAGACCTGAAGTCCAGAAGCTAGTTTTTCTAAGCAAAAGAGTGACATCCAATGCATATCACATAGTGCCCAGCTTTTGGATAAACAAATAAACACAAAACACATAACTCACACAGCTTTGCTTTGTTTTCAGGCTGCCTATGCCAGAAAATGATTTTAAGACTGGCCAAACAAAAACCACTTTATTTGACTGTACAGAGGCAAAAGAAGAAATTTATAACTAAGAATTCAAAAAAACTTGTCAGAAACTCCAATGAAGTCACACGGATGACAGCAAGTAGTAACAACACTGGGGAGATGCAAAGTATTATAACGTTTCTCTATGAAGTTGTCAGTATTCGAAAGAATCCACAAGTGAACATGTACAGGGACCACCTGAGAAACACTGTATGACGTTGTAGCTGGTTGAAAAGCACTTTTAACAAAATAAGCCTTTCCAATGCAAGGGTGAATATAACAGCTAACAAATCACCTAAATGCTTTTTATAACAGATTCTCAACAGAGTATTATTTAAATATTAAGACTTATAATTGATGAAATTGCAATTATAAAATATTATGTTAGCAATGATATTTCCCAAAACCTCCTCCTTGAATTATACTGCTCTTTATTCTAATTTCAGTCAGCCTTTCTAACATGAAATGCCAACATGGTACACATCAATGGCCTCGAGGGTATAATTAACACTTGTTATTTACATTTATTTTTTAAAATAATTAACTAGGAGCATGTCTAATGAATGGTAATGGAGCTTAAATTGAGACACAATATGTCAGCTACCTTGCCATTTAGAGGAGAACTCCCATGCAGCGCCAGGCAGAGCAGACTGGTGGGCTGAGCACAGTGCTGTTCCACATCTCAGCCCTCTCTGCCAGGATGAAGTTGATGATACTGCACATACTGCCTGTATCCTGGTAACTCTGAGGTACTGACCATCATCAGCTGATATAGCAAAGATCAAGATGTATGAGCACCCATTTCTTTTTAGAGACTTCTGAGATTAAACTGAGGTTTACCCATACAGTAAGTTAAACCCTCGACAGCCCTTCATCACCATGCTCTTTGCCTTCCATAACTCATACGTCTGTCCTCAGTTGACACGGTTTGTAGGACATGGCATATGCAGCTACGCAATCCAGAATAATTCTCTGACTCAGAAAGAAGCTATGCATAAAGAAAATCCTCACACAGCGATGTACTTTTAAAATGCATGACCTCATTCTTCCCCTGTACCGCTCCGAAAAGGAAACAGACCCAAACAAAACACTGTGTGGAGTCAAACATAAAACCTGTGTCTGCTATTTCCCCTCCAAGAGTGAAAGGCAAGTCGCAAATGCGTAATCAATGTAACAATGCTCCTGTCCACTCAGTAAAAGCATAAATCCATTTTCCCAGAATTCTGAAAGATTTTGCCATCACAGTACACTTGGAGTAAAAGCAAATAATTGACTTATAAACATATTCACTCAAATCCAATCACTGGTTGGGGCCGCAGTTATTTGTCATATACATGACTTAAAATAAATATGTGATTGGTGATGCTTCATTTCTCAGACAGACTCATACAATCAGTTCAACTCTTTTATAAGTCTAGACAAACTCCCTCATTTTTCAAGTGTGGATTCAAATGTGTTTTCATAAATGATTAGCAAATTTTTATACGTAAAACACGTTCCACAAAAAACATTACAATGGGAAGAAAAATGGCTTTTTTGTCAAAAGCAAAAACCTACCACATATCAAACAACCATATGAAGCTCCCAGTTGTAAATACAATAATGAAGAAAGTAACAGAAACATTACCTTTTTCAGATATAGACCCTTAAGCAGAAGAGTACCTTTAAATATATATATTTCAACAGCTGTTTTTCTCCCCCTGCCTTTAACTTCTCCCCCTATATCTGTCCATTTCCAGGCAATTTTTCCTTTTAAACTAGTCCTCCCTCTTCCCAGATCATTTATCTGTCCTGCTGTCATGGATTGTATTGCTGATATTTACTCAATTTAGGCAGCTATTTCAGATACTGATATTGGTGAGTTGACAGTAAAAGGCTGAAATAACCTAACACAGCTGAGTTTACATATGCACAACTACTTCATATAGCACTAAGATAACAATTTAAAGAAATGCACAATGAGGATTAAAGAAATACATAGATTTATCTAGATCCATATTAGCTTATATGCTACATACAGGGATATGTTACAAAATGTCCCAGGTTTTTAGCAGAAAACCATGAATTCATTCCTTACCAGAACTAATGTAAAACTGCAGCCTGTACAATTATCACTGCAGACTATGGCAGTCTATTCTTTTGACCAGAACTGTATACATTCGGTCCTTCTGTATATATAAACATACATGTATGTGATTCAACTCAAAGTAAAAGCAATACTGTAGGTTTCAAACCAGCCAAATACTTTTGAATAGTTGCAGGAGCAAGGGCAGCTGCAGTAATTAAAGAATGACTGCTTTGACTACAACATATGATATACAAACAAGAAAGTGTAGCACCGACTCATATATACAACCCTGTGCATTTCTATCCTGGAAGCAGGAAAACAGCAAATATAATGCATGTAGAAACTAGAAGGTGGAATTCTAGATAAAAAAGTACTGTACCTGTAATATCTGTCAGTGTGAATAATTTCGTGGCTGCTGGCTAGAATATATTCTGCAGTTCATTTTGTTTTATCACATTATTCACACTTTTTTCTGGAACAAGCAGTTCTCTTCTTATAAGACTACAGTCTAGTGGAACAAATGAGCTCAAGCCTATGATTGATTCTCTAACATAGTTGAGATGCTATAGCTTTATTCACTTTTTTAAAATGGCTTTATTCATTTACTACCTCCAGCATGACTCCAGAATGTCGGCTGCTGAGAAACTGCATTGTGAAATGCTCACTCTGCACTCAAGGAGGTGGTGGGTTTCTTTGCTTTTCTTAATAGTAAATTCCATGATAAGGAGGAGTCGAAGTAGCCGATACAGCCAGACTGTCTCTGCTCACAAGTTCAGAAAGTGCACTCCCAGAAATATTTTCTAAAAGCTTATCAGTCTAAATATTTCTCTTCAGCCCTGCTTCCCTGACGAAATGCTGTGAGAGTCTGTTTGGATCAAAACAGCACCCCCTGCTTTATTTTCTGCCAGAGAACTCGCAGGGGATGGGAAATCAGCAGCAACATCACCAGGGCCCCTTAATAAGCTAAACCATGCTATGGATGAGAAGGTTTTGCATAACTCGGTTCTGCTCTAATGTCATCTCAAAATAACCACTTTTTCCAGTGCCCACATCTTATTATTATGCCTCTGTAATAACCAAAGAAAATAAAGGTATCTGAGGGAAACACAATTTATACAGAAGTCATTGCATTCTCCTCTTGCATGACTTTCCTACTAAGAGCAGAGTGAGCTGGACAACTGTGTTCCTGGTTTCTGTTTGGGCTTGGGCTGAATGGATCATGCAGAGATATCTCTGGAAGACCATGAGGAAGCATGGGACAAATTTATGCATTCTCTTTTTCAAAACTAGGCTTTCAGAAAAATCCTGTACAAATAACTGTGCTCCTGACACATCCTAGTAAAGTAGAAATTTCCAAAAGGCCACCAGGAATAAAAGTTTTTTCTGTCATCTGTTGGTTTTACAAATCAAACAAGCAGTAAAAAGGTTAAAGGAAAACATGGCTGTTCTTTAGGTTGTGGTACAACCTCCAAGAAACCATGCCATTTTCTTTAAAAGCAATGATACCAGCTCAACTGAGTTGGGTTTCGTCTCCTGAATAAATGCTAGAGTCAATTCTACAATATAGATTTGAAGATGCGCACCGATGAACTACAGTGGCAAATTAAACTGGTTTTAAACTATACGTTAAAAATAATACTGCACATGTGATATAATAATACCTATTGACACCTCATGCTATCATGCTTTTGCCCTGAATCTGGTATTAAAATTACTTTTCTATGTATATGTATATATCTTTTAAATGCAGAAACTTTAAAATGCATAGTGAACACAGTTTACAAAAGCTGCTTAAGTCTCTACAAAGAAGACAAGTGAAGATGTGTATGAATGTAACTCAAGCTGCAGGTCACAAATTGGCCTTTGTAAGTCCCACTTAAAAGCAAAAGAGAAGCAGCTGCACAATTTATACTGTCACAATCTTTAAAAGGTTCAGAAGGTTGGATAAGGAACCTAATTCAAATATTTGGAATTCAACCACTGGATTTTGGACTCCTTACTTTTCCAAAGTCTTAAGTTTGTTTATCAGCAAGTCTCCTGTTGTGCAAATAAAATTATAACCAAGCAAGCAAGAGACATTCAAATCAGAAGTGCTCTGTGAAGAGAACAGCAGCATAGAAGTAACATGCAAATGACTGTGAGTGGCAGCAAGCTAAGTTAGCTCATGAGCTCAATGATTTCAAGAGAAGAAAGTTTTCTTTCTCCAAGAGCTCTACCCCTCTACTTTCCAATGGAGGGGATGTGAGAAATACAATGGCACAGAACTTCCCAGGTACTTCAGAAACAGAGAGACAGATGAAGCCACAGACGGTTCTTGCTTCTGCTCACAGAAATGCTCCCTCCTTTTAGGAAATGTCTTGTTGTGTCAGATGCTAATCCTGTTGTGGAAAAAGGCTGTGTCTACTCTTATGCTATAAACTAATATTCCCTGGCTGGTACACAAGTTTAAGAAATAAAAAAAATAAACAATAGTAAATGTTCCCTTTGTCTTTCTGAAGGATATAAGGGTGAGAAGAATCACTGATTTTTCACAATTTCTTTTAAACCCATATTGTAAGTAAACTCCAAATCCTTCTTCTGCAATAAGGGGGTAGCCTTGCAGCATCACAGAGTTACATATTTACTTGCCATTTTGTGCTACCAAAGTTTATATGATTCAGCTCCGGTTTCTAAGAAAGGTGAAGCTTTTTTCTTCCCATATTTTATATCAATAATATCATTTTTGGCTTAAATGAGAACCCTCTGAGCTAGCTAGGAGCCACCCTCGTGTTGGCAATATGTGGTTCACATATTTTCTTTACTCTGTCTCCTTAGAGGTCCTTGCCAGAAGTTTCAGATGAAAGGCTGGGAACCAGAACCCCAGCTCCCGAAGGACCCGGAGCATGTCCAACTCTGTCTGCCAGCAGCCTGATGCTGCCATGGGCATTGCTGTAGCTTCTTCAATTTGTGGCTGTATGAGAGGCTGAGGATTTAGCACTTGTGAACGCTTAATTCAATTAGTACTAACAGGGAAGAAATGTGTACTTGATCTCAGCCTCCTCCTCACAAGAAGGGTCTTTTCGTTTTCCCTCCCACTCCTCCAGCACAGCACTTCAGAGTACAATTCTGGCTGTATGACACATGGATTGCACTATCACTGCTCCATAAACTACTGTTCTGTTAATTGCACTGTATGGCTCTTTGTGTGGAAACAATGAAAGAAATGGGATATATATTATCTAATGATCAGATTTCTGCAAAATATGTTCAAACAGACACGTCAGCCTTGCTGATACGTTATTATCATCAATGAAATACAGACAGTGTAATGGTGCCATGTATGTACCTCTCGGCAGTGAATGCAACTGAAATGTTTCTGTTTCAAACTCCGACAGCTCCTTAGTCTCAGTTATTTCAGTTCAGCTAAAGATGACATGCTAAAATGAGGGCATTTATCACTAAGTGGCATTAAGAAGGGGGATATTTAACCTACCATTGAAATGCTTACAGCAACGTGTGGAGAAATCAGCTAATGTGCGCTGGCAGTAATTTATGACATTGGAAAAAATGCTATCATCTTTTTTTCCACCGTCTGTGGTCTGGCTTTGCAAACTGCAAGCCCTGAGGAGCAAGTTTGATATAATACGGCTAATGAGAATAAGTGAGCACACTGCAATATTCTTAAAGGGTTACACCGCTGAGTCTTTGACTCTTTATACTTTTTAATTTCCTTGTACAAACAGTGCAGCGAAAACGGCAAAATCCATTTGGCTGGTCTGTGCTACAAATTAAATCCTTGATTAAATTTTGGCAATTACTTCTCTGAGTCTTTTTCATTTAAACATTTTTAATTCATTTGAATAAGCTTCTTAATCATGATTCTGACAATCCATTGTATAGCAAGAAAAACTCTAATAAATACTGTAAAGCAGCAACAAACAGAAAGACAGACGGCTGCTGAAAAGGAAGTGTTCTGTCCTTTTTTTTATTTTGAAAAGTGTTGCTTATATCCATCTTTCATGAAAGTTGTATTTCAGTCTTCTCTGATGTTGCAATTTATCTCATTATGTGTTGACATTTCCCTTTGTGATGTCAAAAGCTAATAAAGATTCCAGGTAGAGTTTCAAACTCTCTTAATAAGAGGGTGAAAGATAGACTAAATCATCCTTAATGCACAAATCAATACTATAGCCAACCAAAGGGTACAAATTAAGAGAAGAATGTGAAGGGCTGTCACTCTTCTAACAGGAAAGATGCTAGATAGACATTTTCAACAAAGATGCTTTAATTTAGATTTTCAGCTTTTACTGTGTAGAATTATATTACCTACTGAGAAATTATCCCATAATTTGAGCTATTCTTTGGCATTGTTTTGTGTTTTTTTTTTGTTTTTTTTTTGTCCTCCGTGAAGACAGACATGAGACAGCAGGTGTATATGTAGGTGTATATAAATATTTCCTTATCAGAGAGGAAGGTCCAGAACCCTTAGTGTGGTCGGTGGCAACAGGTAGGAAAGAATGTGGGAAAACAATGGAAACTGGATGAGGAGAAAGAAGCAGGAAAGAACAGATATAAAAATAAATCTTTCAGGGCAGGGCAGACAAAGTCGAGTACAACTAGTTAAACGTTAACCGTTTTTTTCTAATTGTGCTACCAGTTTACTGCTGGTGCAATGTGAAGAAAATGTTGACAGACTCAAAAATTCACAGATCGTTTATCAGTGGCTGTAGAAAATAAGGGGTTAAAGTCTTACTGCAAGGCCAGCTCCGTCCACATGAAATATGCTAATATACAAACTGCAGCATTCCTATTCCTGCAACCTCGAGAAATGCTTAATGTCACCAAAAGAGAAAAGACTACCTCTCTCATTCTGAGAGAATAAACAAAGGGATTGCAGTTGCTGTTTGCTTCCCCTTCCCTTCAGCCAGAAGACACCTGTAGATGATTTGCTTTTTTTTCCCCACTGTATTCCAGAAACCTGGTTTTATGTAGTTCACAAAGGAGAACAGTCAAAATGCTATGCATTTACATAATGCATTGACATGCATTTAAGTGTATTTTCCCTTACATCTCACATTGCAAGCTCAGTATACGGTGAAGGCATAAAGCAGCCAGACCAAAAAAGAAGCGAGATGCTCGCTTGTGGCAAGCTGTCCTAACGTTTGTGTCAGCCCCTTTTGGGATGAAAGATGGTGGTTCTAGGTACTGAAGGGGAAATAAAAAGTGGGTAAGCTCACCTTGATATAAAGCAGTAGAAAGTATGATATATTATCCCAAATGAGAAGCCTGTCAATGCCATATACCTGTGCTTACACCCTATTTCACCACTTTTTAATCTATAAATGTTGGTCCACACAATTCAGTCTACAGGTTAATAAAATTGTGGTTTTCTACTTAAAGCTCCTTCTCATATCGGAATTTAATTCTCTAGAGCGTTCTTATCAAATCTGTATGTGATCTCAAAGGAAGATCTGGTGCCTGAATAATGTCACTATGAAGATGGAATAAGAAGTCCCAAACAAGGAACAGCAGAGGAAAAAATTTACCAGTGTAAAAACTTGCAGCATATCACAAAAAATCATATAAAGCACAGATGACAAACACTCTAGACCCATCACCAGGAGAGAAAAATAAGTTACTATGATCTATTTATACAAGCACACTGATAGAAAAAGAACAAGGAAAGAAGAATTCACAAGGAAATGACAAGCTCTGTGTTTCTAATTTTGCAGATTATTGTCATTTTCTCTACAGATGCTGGAACAGAGAGGCTTCAAAAGCCAACTGTGACTCTAAATCTTGTTCTTGTGTAAGTGAGGGACCATGAGCTCCCCCATACATGATTCAATATAATCTGAAAATTGCATTTAGCACAAGTAAAACCAAAATGTGATGCATAAATGCTGGTGTATCAAATGTTGGGCCCCAAATGTACATTCAGATGATAGAAAGGGGAAGACCCACAAGTCAAAGATAAAACCTTTAGGAAAAGTATTGCAAATAGATTTTATTTCTGTAGAACCACTTTGCTAAATTCAGACAAAAGATGCAAGGGAGTTCTCGCCACGTTGAGAACCTGCAGCCCCAATTATTCTTCATGCACAACTGCGTGCATGATTGGGGCTGCAGTACAAGGGAGAGATGTACAGTTTCCCATCTTATATTACTAACCACATGACAACAACTAAAACAACAACTCCAGCAATTCAAATTCTGATTGCAGATGAGTCAACACAGGTGCCTATTTCTACTTTGGTAATGTAGTTCTATTTTCTACAAAATCTGAACTTTACCTCAGTTTGGACATGAAGGAAAAGCTCATCTGTTCAGAAAGTAATGAGAAATACAACTACGGCCCGCATACCTGATGTATCAGTACATTTTTACCTTAATAAATATGTATTACAGGCTTTGCTGCAGGATAGCTGTATACCTTCCATAACCAAAAGCTGAAGAAAGATGCCACTGCAGTCGGACAACTGCTGCTCTCAACTAGCCAAGATCTGGCAAGCTTTTTTTACAGCTCTATTATATTTTTTCTTGTTAATTTTAAATAAAACCTTACTATGAGCTTCAGATCCAGCACATCATAGCCTGCCAAATTCATCTACTTATTGCCTTAGGCTATAACATCTTTTAAAACTCAGTTGCTACAGAAAAGACAAATCATACCCCATGTCATCTCCACTGTCCTGCCCAGCTGGCACATCCTGCACACCCACAGGGGCACCTTTAGGAGCTGGCGGCTGCCAGAGGGACCCTCTGTGAATAAATGGTGGGGCAAGCTGCAGCCTGGTGCTTGTCAGGACATTACCATGCAAGCCAGCATGTTACTCTTTTTCTATTCAGTCCCTAAAGGAATTGTGTTTGACAGAACTGAACAGCTGCTGTGTATTTAGAGATGTGAATGTATTGCATTATTTAATGAATTGTGTCATTTTAATATAATTATTACTAAAAGTCTGAACGTAAGCCTATTTTTATTTATGCTTTGAATTTTTACCCACTAAGCATTTTCAACTCTGTTTGCAGCCAAAAGTGTTTTCTCTCCTTTGCAGACTGCACCAGGACTGTAGCTGTGTGGCTTGCACTTCAGCCAGCTGCCTCCCCTGCATGCCACTCATACTGCTGTCTTGCATACAGTATTTCTGGGCTTTTAACAGATTACATCCGTGCAGTGATTCTTGTTCCTCCCCTTTTGTTTGTAAAACTTTTTTATTACTACGGGGCCTCCACTTAATATTCTCTTACCTAATACCATGACAGTTATATATATGCCAGAAAGTCTTGTGCGTGAAATATGCCCTCACGAGCAAAGCCAGCTCCTCACATGGAGGAAGGGACAAACAAAAAGAAACCACTTGATGCTACCAATTCCTTAAAGTAGCAGCCTGAGAGGCATCCCTACAGTCAGGCAGCTCTTGGACAGAGCTCTGCTCCCACCATGCACAAGGGCAGCTCTCACAAGGGCACATCTCACATCAAAGGCATTTACTGTCCCTTTGGAACAATAATACACAGGAACTCCCTGGGTTATCTGAACTAGACGGAATGGAAAGGGAACACAAGGCACAGCACTTTGCTTCCTTGTGACTGGCATCCACAGCTTGGCTAGACCCTCTCTGCTCATCCCTGTGGAAGCTTTAGGCTTTAGAAGTGACATAGGCTTCAACAGGGGATGGATACAAACTGATCGGTCACAAGAATCAGGTGGTCACATGCATTTCCAGGCACCTACATTCTCATTTTACACACTTATGCAATAAACTCATTTTTGAAAGTCATCTGGAATCCTTCTCTGGGGCCCAGACCCCGAGCTGGACACATGTTCTTTTTGGAAGATATTGCTGCTTTCCCAACTGTTCTGCTGTATTGCTTTGGGGCTTACAGACACTCCAATGCTGGACACGGCCTCATGTCTCATTCACATACCTTTATATTGCCACATTACTGGGTGGATACTGAATTACTCATCACCACGGGTCACTGAAATGTTCACCTATTACTTCATTTGCAGTAGATGTTCCTGTGGATGTAAGCCAAGCTAATGTTGAACATGTTTTTTCACTTGCAGCATTAGACAGAAGATGCCCTTGTTTTTTTTCTTAAGTGTCTGTTACTATCACAAGAAAAAGATATCTTGATGTATGTTTCTGTATATGCAGCACACTGCTGACATTTGAAATCAATCAATTAAAGAAATGGATGCTGCTAGTACACCTCCCAAAATGTTTAAACATATAATGTGTTTATAGTGAGCCATGCTACATAGGTGTTTATCGTTTAGTTGATTATTATTTTTTAGGCTATAAGTATTTCTTTAAAATAGACTGAATGACCTGCTGGCATGCAAAATCCAGTTCAAGAGTAGGTGCTCCACTGCCCAGGGAAGGTGACTACAAAGGGGCAAGACACTGTTTCTCTCTGTAGAAAAAGTAGAGGTAATCACATGAAACCATCAAGCAACTGGTTTGGAACAACTCAAGAAAAAATAATTAAATTGTGGAACTCACTGCCACAAGACATGACAGATGTGTGCATCCACAAAGAGCAACGTACGTAAAAAAGATCAAATCTTCATTGGGCAATCCAGCTCAAGGGCCTCCTCATATATACTGCCTGCATTTGCGCACTGTATGCTTACATGCTTCAGAATAAAGACACAAGCACAATGAAAGACTCATCAGTGCATCCAGGCATGATGCTGCTTAATCTGTCCCTTGTTACCAGTTTTCATTTGCAAATTGAAAAGGGAAACTCTGGGCAGGGGAGATTTAACTCGCCAAATGGGTGCTTCAAATGCAGTTCCCCCTCTTGAGCAGCCGCAAGTATAGAAGGCAGCAGAAAAACCCTGAATGACACTCTAATGAAAATGCAGTCTGGTGTCATTCCCATGATTAAGAAAAAAAATCAAAGAAAAGTGGCAGCCAGTGGGGCTACACAGAGGACTACTTTGAGAGTATAAAAAAAGTGGGTACACTGGAAATAGAGAGCATCCACGCAGGACTACAGAGAATCAGTTGAGACTTGCAGGGAGAATAAGAGTAACCAGTAAAGCAAGGAGACTTTGTGCTAGCCAAGGGGATTAAGGGGAATAAGAGAGGCTTTTACAAATACTTTATGTCAGGAAGAAAGAAGATGGAGGAGGTTCACTAATAAATGAAGGCTGGGACAAAGAACAGGCAGTGACTCTGAAATGAATAAATCGGCTTTTAACAAGGGACATAAATAAGAGGAAACTGGATGATAAAATGCGAGACGAGAAAAGAGGCGCAGACAAGTCTGGCTGCAGTATGTAGGTGAGGTGAAGGCATGGGGCACTGGAAGAGCTGCTGTGTAGTGGGGCAGAAGACATAGCACAGCATGGCACAGGGCTCCGCATCAGCAGTTCAGGGCACAGTGTGTGCCCTTGTGGGTGAACGGCTCCTTCTGCCATAGCAGCAGCCCTCCTCCTCATCCTTCTCTGTCTCCTTCTCACCTAACTCAGAGCTCAAGGAAAGGATGAGGAGTTCCTCCTGAGATCTTGCAGAAATTAGTGACTGCACGATTGCTTATGATGGGAACATGTCAGCCAAAAATCTGTGATTGTGACCCAGAACCATGTAGTGAGGCTGTGGGGAAGAGGATTAAGAGGGGACTCCATGCCTGTAATCTCACTGTAACATCCAGGCATCTGACATATGCTGTCTCCCTGTGAAAGAAGATCCACTGGCTCCAGCACCCTGGTTTATAGTCC
Source organism: Lagopus leucura (assembly GCF_019238085.1). NCBI lineage: Eukaryota > Metazoa > Chordata > Aves > Galliformes > Phasianidae > Lagopus > Lagopus leucura. The sequence continues at coordinate 12,438,708 of NW_024962334.1, forward strand.
AGTCCTGCTGTGCTACTCTTGCAGCAATGCCCCCTATGGAAAGGATCAGACTTAGCCTTATCTCTTTATTTTCTGACTGAGAACGCTGCAAGTGAAATGGAAACTTATGGGCCACTTAGTTGCTCCCTAAAACTAGGCCAAAATGATAGCAGTGCAATAAAAGGTCAGTGCCCGAGGGCGTGAAAAGCCTCACCATTTCTGAGAAACCTTGAGAAACATTCCCTCAGCAGTAAGATATTAAATAATTCAATAAATTTATGGAATTTTTCATGATAGTCATCTGACCCAATAAATAAAACATTCATTAAATGTAAACATGATATCACTGGACTCTCCTGCTTAACTACATTAATTTTTCTCTGGGGAAATTTTACAGTTTGTGAGTGCAGCCCAGGCACAGGCAGGACACCAGATTACAGCTCCCAGCACTGCCAACCTCCTCCTTCTGCCCTTTCTACGTCTCCTCTACTTTCAAATGCAACTTGCGACTGTAAATTGCTAATCAGAAGTAATTCTGATTACATCCTTTTAATTGATCCAGCTTTCACTTGGTTTTCTCTATTGCACCCCTAGATAAATAGAGAATTTGTACAAGACTTTTACTTGGTTTAAATATTTTTTTTTTAAAGAAGCAAGAACAGATGAAGTCCTAATACAACTGATACTAGAGTAAAAATGGTCAAAACAGAGGTATCATGTTGTTGGAAATTAAATAAAACTAGCCATTTACTCAGCATCTTACTCCATATGTCAGTCTCTCAGCAAAAGCTGAAACTGCTTCTCCTATTTCAGATTATACAAATTAAATTTAGTGAATATTTGATGGATTAAAATCCTGAAATCTGATTTCAAGCACAAATGGGATTGTTCTCAGTAATATCACAGCATACATTAAACAATACATGTCAAAGATTCCAGAAATCTGTAGGCATTAAGACACAGGAGAAGCAAACTGCAGATAGAGCAGTGACTCGGATTAATTATTTGACAGGAAACCCAGCAGCAGTCAGCATTACTCTAAGAACGGACACACCAAACTATGTCAGAGAAGGGAAAAGTTTCCTCAAAGGCTACCAATTATTATTTGTTAATACTTCTAACCTTCCCCTAGGTTTTTTTTTTGATGCGCTAATGACATGGGCTGCTGGGGGAAAAAGAGTTTCTGCTGTGAAGAGAGAACTGGGTAAAGTCAGAAATTACATCGCATAGAGATGTCAGAAAATCAAAACCCTTTTTAGATATTTAAACAGACTAACTTACACACTGACTTTGCTGTTCAGAATAAATTTTCTGCTGAGGCCCTAAGGATGCCTCTCACCAAGTGAGGAGATTATCAAACAGGAATGAGTGCTTTGCTCTCTCCAAATCCCAAACAACTCTGAGAAGCTGAAGTTTATTTACAACTACCACTTGTGCATCCTCAGCCATGAGTAGCAGATTTCCATTAACACTGTGAAAAGGAGCATTTCATTTTCAGAGGCAAGCTACAGGCTGTACTTAACTTTGAATTCAGTCAGTGACCAAGCTAGATGCTTCAATGATTACATTTTATAGGAACCACAGTTATTTTGAGAATGTCTGTGCTGTCTTCTTCATTTTCTGATTTCTCACATTCATGTATTTATGTCAGAGACTTCAACAAAACAGATTTATAAACACGGTCTTGCATTATTACCTCTGACTCTTTCATCTTCTGAAATAATCTAAAAATCTAGTGTAAACTTGGACAAAACCAATATGATCTACACAGTTTATCTGCTCACAATAAAATTACACAGAATAAAAATGACTTAAAGATTAGTTCATCTTTTCTTATCTTTCATGTAAATTGAATTTTGCTACATTGAGTCTTTCTACCAACACAGGGGGGAAAACAACTGCTCTGATGGCCTAATGAACACTTACAGAACTACAGAGAGAGACATTCAATTCCATTTACATTTGGCAATTATTCAATGTCACCTATTAATATCCAACCACCATCTCCTACAGCTCTACCTTGCAAGGTGGCTGAGCTTGCTAAATGCGCTAAAAAGGAATTTTCTCCTCATTTTCATCTACCTAACACTTACCATGGCTCCCACTGTACCTGTGCCTTTACCACAGAAACACAGCTCACACTGAGCTGCTCCCTGAGGCAAGCAGCCACTGTCAGCAACTCCAACAGATGCACTGCTCAGCTCCCACTGCTGTTCCTCCTTTTGTTTTCACATTACTGTGCTTCCTCATTGCCTTTTCTTCCTATATTCGGTGCCCTGTTGTTGCCTGGGTTAGCCTTCACACACACACATACAAAAAAAAAAAACAACAACCCAAAAACAGGAAAAAAACAATCTGATAACATAATTTGATTTCATCAGATCTCTCCATCTAAGCAGTTCTGGAAGACAGAAGAGCAATGTTGAGACTTGGAGAGCCAAGTTCACATCATGCCACTGACGTTCCAAAGATAATTTTCCGAGAAGCAGGTATTTGCCTAAGCTGATCTCATGGCCTAATTCCAGTGTTCATAGTTGGATTCCTGCCCACCTAACATTTGAGTACTTTTTTTCACTGAGAGGTACTGCTGTGCCTTGAACACATTACAGTGCATCTGTAGAAAGAGAGGTGAATGTCGTCAACAGATATGTGTGTAAATCTGCATGCCAAGCACTCTGTGATGCTGCAGTTTTACAGGATGTTGTTAATCTTCAGAAGTTTTGCTATATTACTGATCCTTTTTTCACACTTAGACAGTCTTTACTGCTACAGTTTCTTAATATACTTTCCTTCACCAAGTCCCCAAGATGACCAGCATCTCCCTGAGGAGAACCTCGTCTCTCCTTACAAAAATGAATGTGAAGCCAGACTGACTGCGCTGGTCTATCAAGTTCTAAAGGGTTCAAGTATCAGGAATTACTTGAAATCAGTGTTTAAATTTGTAGTGACTTCAGCAGCACTGTGGTTTCACCGGTATAAGACAGCTTACACAAAGCTTGCTGCCTGTGGATCTGCCTGGATGTCCAAAGGTAGGTGTTATATAGGAGGGCAGGCAGAGCAATGCTGGGCAAAACTTCTTTCAGACAAACTTGTGGATGGACTTCTCGCTATGTTGCAAATAAGTCCCGAAAGACAGGAAAAAAACCAGCTTTCTTCCTAGTGTCATTTCACTGCTGATGGCTGTCAGCATCTTTCAACTCTTCTCTCCTGTTATTTATTCGGAGTCAAGCCATTTGCTCTACGAAGACTGTGATAGCAGAACAAGTCCAGTACCTGAATCCCTGAGGACCAGTGCCCTGAGAGATGCCATTTATAAACTCACACTCAGGGATGAAAGATGCTGTGCAAGTGCAAAGATGTCAGCATCAGTGACGTGGGGAGAGCCCCGAGCAGGCTGGGGATCTGCTCATCAACAGCACAGACATCTCATGTTAGGGATGGCACATCACATCAGCAGGTTTGCCACCAGTTAAAATTAAAAACTTGGAAAAACCTTTATTTCTGTTCTATCAGTTCAGTGTTAATTCTTTATTACGTTGTGTTCAAATTTGGATATGATAGCAAGACCCTACCCAATGTCCTTAGTGTCTTTGAAATGCATTTACAAAATCCACCAAAATCTCCAAATGTGCAGCAACCTTTCTCTGCCCACAGTTCTATGAGTAAAAAAAGTACTAAACAAATGCAAATAATTCTTTGTCTCGCCTGAGCACATTTTGTATACAGCAGTTGCTTCTTTCATAATAATCCCAAATATTTTTCTCTTCCCCATAATCCTAAAGGGTTAGCAACATGCTTAAAAGGTCAGCAGATCTGCTTTGAATGAATGAGAATCAGAGTAGAACACAGAGAAAGAAATCAATTCTCACAGAGAACACCACATAGAAAGAGATTTCTTTTATATTCTAGCACTTTTGCATGCATCAGCTACAGCAATCTAGTATCTTATAGTGCAGAAAATCCAAAGCCACTTAGTTCCCCAGTAGAGAATAAATTTGCCTAGTTTGAATTAAAGTCAAGCTCCTTTAAGGCCACTGGCAAGACTTCCACTGGCTTCAGTGCAGGCAGGAATTCATCCTGTATGTTGTGTTCAAAAAGCCACAGGCTTACTCAGTGCTATTCATCTGAAAGCTCATAAACTGATGTGGGCCAAAAGCTGTAAAATTCCTACAACTGTAGCATGATCATGACTAGCACAGAAAATACATTATTTTTTACTTGGAATACGAAAGCTGCAGAGCAAGGCCTGTTGCAGACAAACTTCAAACTCCAAATTATGAGAGATCAGCAAATGTTCATGAAGTATTAGCAGCGTCTTAGCTCTGAGTAACTGTTGTAATGCTGTCCCTTTGCAATCATACCCAGTTTAGTTAAATAATTTAATTAAATAATAATTTAGTTCAATAATAAGGTGTTGCACTTGGGCTGGGACAATCCTAGGTACACATAAACAAACAGGGGAGATGAACTCCTTGGAGCAGCCCTGCAGAGAAGTACAAAAAACTGGACATGAGCCAGCAGTGCGTGCTTGCAGCTCAGCAGGCCAACAGCATCCTGGGCTGCACCAAAAGGGTGGGGAGAGGAGGACAGCAGGGCAAGGGAAGTGATTGTCCCCATCTACTTTGCCTTGTGAGGTCCCATCTGGAATAATGTGCCCAGGTCTGGAGCACCCAGCACAAGAAGCACAAAACTTACTGTTGGAGCGGGCCCAGAGGAGGGCCGTGAAGACTATCAGAGGGCTGGAGCACCTCTCCTATGATAAATGGTTAAGGGAGTTGGGACTGTGGGGAAGAGGAGGTTCTGAGGTGACCTCACGGTTATCTTCCAGTACTTGCAAAGAGCTTACAAGCAGGAGAGGGACCAACTTTTTATGCAGCCTGATAATGACAGGACAATGGGCAATGGATATAAACTGAAAGAGGGAAAGTTTAGGTTAGATGTTAGGAAGAAATTCTTCACTCATATCGTGGTAAGGCACAGGTGCAAGCTGCACAGAGAGGCTGTGGATACCCCATCCTTGGAGGCGTTCAAGGACAGGCTTGATGGAGCCAAAGACAGACTGATCTAGTGGCCGGCAAACCTGCCCATGGCAGGGAGGCTGGAACAAGATGATTTTTGAGGTTCCTTCCAACTCAAGTCAAATATTCTGTGATGGTTTCAATGCTTTCTGCCTGGATGGAAATTAATTTAAATACACAGACCTGGAAATCAAATTTAAAATCCAATCCATTCACATGCAACATACCTCTTGGTATCTTAAATGATATTGAGAATAGCAATTGTTGGAATTCATTGTCAGAGACCTCACTTTCTTCCCCTGCATTATGACTAAACTCCTTGTCTGGATTCAAAGTGACTGATACTGAGAAGTAGTTGATATCAAGCAGCTCTTTTCCAGACTCCAGCTTCCTCCGCAAGCTCATCAGCTGGTCATTTTGATCATGTCTTTTTTCTCATTCTGTTCCTTCTTTCTCCTTATTTTCTGCTCACCCACATTTCTTCTACGCACATCTCCATAATACTCTTTATTAGGCACTATCATTCCCTGTCTTCCAATTCACTGTGCATCACAGACAACACAACAGAGATGGTATCTTACAGAGTAGCAAGTCAAAAGCCACTTCATTCTCTGATATAATAAATTCATAGGTGTTTAACTTCAGAATTAGTAGACTCCAAGGTAGTAGAACTGCTAATAAAAGATTTGTTGTTTAAAAGTCTGAGTAACTACAGCATCAGGGGGTGCCCTCATCAGGCCCAGGCAACGCTGCAGTCAAGATCTCAGAAAGCCTTCCAGGTGCCCTGTTGTATAAATCTCCTTACTGCTGGTTATTATAAAAAGCACTGTGTGAGGAAAGCATCCCACATTTTAACACTTTCCAAAATCTTTGCAAAACTTCTGCATATCTTTTTGGAAGAGGATTGGAGAAATACTGACAAGAGACCACAGAAGATTTCCAAATCTCTAGCATTGACAGAGCAGGTCAGCAGTTTGTCAAGAAGAAATTCTGAAACACTGTGAATATGAAGATCATAAAGTGCACATGAAACAACCACACCAAAAAGTAAAAATGCTGAAGAACTCATTTGAATAGCGCAGAGGACTCTGTAACATCAGCACAGAGCCCTTTCTTTCTGAACTGAGTAATTCTCAGCAGTTGGAAGACAGCAATACTTCGATGAACATAGGAAAATCTGAGATGCCGTTTGAAAGGAAAAGCTTTCGAGAGAGGTCAGCACTACAAAGCCTCTGTAATTGTTTCTCTGGGGGAATTTTGCTCCTTTTGCTTCCAGTCCCAGACAAAACAAGGAAGGAAAGTTCTCAAAGATTGAAATTCGTATTTTAAATAAATGTCCTACTGTCTTGTGAGAACTGATCTTTTGTAAAGAACAGCATCCCTCCCTCATACTGGGAAAAAAAAGGGGAGGTTTTAGATCTTTACTAATAATATGAATCTATGAAATTCTGATCAGAACTACTCCTCCTCACAAAATTGCTACACAAAGACATCATTTTATGTTGCTGATATCTGACCAAAGGAAAAGAGGCTGAGCAATGGACCTTCATGTGAGGAAAAATAATGCAATGCTTAGATTGTGCCAAGAGTGTGGCAGCCTCTGTGGGGCTGTAACGGAGGAAAAGCAAACAATAAGCCTTCAGTTTCCCCACTGCACAGCTCTGCTCTAAGGCTGATTCTAAGGCTGACTACCCCAGACCCACTCCAAGCACTGCCTTCATAGCCAAGCGTTCTGCCTTTGTCAGGGCCAAAGTACCTATGCCTTCCACTGACCAGGGCTAAGTGAATAATAATACATAAATAATAACAATCATGATAATGACAGTAAGAGAAGAAAAGTACCGCAATCATAAATCACAGCTCACCCTTCTTCCTTCTAGTCACTAGGCTTTTCTACAAAATCAAACAGGCAGAGTTTTGGCCCAAGCATCTCACCCTGACATTGGTTACATTCTGGGATGCTCCCACGGGTGTTCAGAAGACTTCTGATGGTTTGCCTGATATTCCACTTCCAAACTCACATCTAGAGTGAACTTATAACAATTTAAAGCTCCAATGCAGCCTTCTTGCAGATTAAGCTTAGAAAAACTTAACCTGCTTTTTAAACTTTTTTTTTTTTTTTTTTAAATTAAAAAGCAAATTAACATGAATTAAAGTTATCTTTGAAATTAACCCATTTACCTTTTAACTGAACAATTACCTGCAGACAAAATTGTTTGTAACACAAGTAAAAATGAATATTAAACTCTTGGTATGGAAATACCTCCTGTGGATTTCAATTTTGTCTTTAGACTCCTCCTGGGAAAACTGTTTTAAATACAGGTGCAGATAACAGTAGCTTAGATACAGAACTGTTTTTCAATGGTTCAATGCTGGTTTAAGGGCTAGTAATTCCTCTATAATGCCATAACAGTAAAGATAGCCTGGATGGGCCTTGAAAGCACCCATATGGACCTTATAAATCTTGCACAAGATTAGATATAGTTCTCTAGGGTGTTAAGAACCTGACAGAACTCCCACAGCTATAGTAAACAGAGCCGAGAAAGGCAACTAAAACTTGCAGCTTTGGACACCTTTTCCTCCCACAAGAGGCTAAATTATCTGAGAGAAACATTCAGAATACACCATTAGTCCAAGACTTTCCAAAAATGCATTGTGAGGTCGGGTTTTTATACATTTCCCATACATAGGAGTTAGGTACAAATCAGCTTTTAAAATCTCCCTGCAAGCCCATTCGCATCTTTAGATATCTAAGAAATTCTGAAATTCTGGCCAATGGTGTCCCATAACTTAATCAGCCAACTCATCACTTTGAAAGCAAGAGCAATTAAATCCATGTATTAGAACTGTGTCCCATTAGATCTCCTCCACCAGAACATCTTCTTAAATGAGATGTGCAGGAATAAGACATCTGCTGGAAGAACTGGGCTGTAAATTACTCTTTGAATGCTGATGGTGTTTGAAAAAAAAAAAAAATACTAAAACCATTTAAATTTCTACACCTAGAGAGGTATGTTTTTTAATTAGATGCGAGAGCTGACAGAGCTTGGAAGAAAAATATTTGCATGTGCCGTGCCTGCAAATACAGCTCTCTCTTTTCAGTTTTAGGAAAACTATCATTTGGATGCGACTGAGTGCTAACTCTATTTCTGGTGCAGTTTAACACATTCCACTAATGTGTTCCAAGAGACAGCTCCCTCAGAAGAACCAGCATTCAAGCGAGCAATGACAAAATTTGCCTGTAGAAGCATGCCTTGCAGTGCATGGGGACAGACAAGGCGTTTGTGTGTGCTGCTCTGCTGAGTCTGTTTGCAGATAGCACCCAGTTCTCTAAAGCAGTTAAACACCTCCACTATGATAGCACTATGATAGCACTATCTATATTAAATCAACATGTCTTGAAGGAGGCTGTGCTAATTACAGCAGCAAAAGTCCCATGAAATCTCACTCTTTGCCTAGGAGGACTTCCGAAATAAATCTGTGGCACCAGAAACATTTGTACCTGATCCAAGTGAGTTGTTACTGAATGAGTTTGACAGATTGATAACACTTCCTTTAATGAAGTAATAAGAATTTTCAAACAGAAATCAAGATGCCTCCTTTCTGTTTTACACAAAGAGAGATGCAGTACATTCAATTCAGTATTCCAGATGTGTTCAATTAAAAACACATCAGTAATAAATATTTGTACTGTAATTTAACAAATGCTGTGGAAGAACACCTATTATCAGCATAACCTGTAGCTAGCACACGGACACACAGTAATGAGCCTGCATGTATAAATGGTGGTGGGAAGCCCAGTGGAGAGGCAGAAATTTCTTCAACAGTTCTCCCACTCATCCAGCAGTACAGGGCTGATGGTCACTCACTGGCCTTCAAGATCAGGAGACAAATTTTGAGCACTGGATAAGCAATACAGATGTTAGAGGAAGAATCAGGGGTAAGGAGATGGTTTGAGGGAGTGTTATTATGCAAACTGGATTTGGCAAACCCATTTGGCACACCATCTGAAAGGAGGCAAGGGGAACGACTTGCTCCCATTAACCTGTTTGGAGTTGCAGTGCAACTCTTGTGATGAGCTTCAAAGGAGCAAAGCAAAACTCAGTGACTACCATCTTATGTACTTCCTAACATGAAACCTTTCCTTTTATTTATTTATGAAGTTTTTTTGACATTTAGCAACCTCATGGGGACTGGCAGGTAAGAAAGTAGAAGATGTGCTACAATACCAACCCACAACCCTCTGACCTGAATTCAACTTTCTTACATCCTGGGAGCTACGAGAGCAGCATGGGTGATACTGCCTTTATGATCCACATCTAATTTTTCATCACATTTGCAACAGCTAGGTCTTAATTGGAAATACTTCATTTATTGTGAGGATTTCTGTATTCAGTATAGCCTCCAGGGTCAATGAAGTTTCCAGCTTTCTCCTTCCCAAGTCATGTTATTATTCCAGTCTCATGGGAAAATTAAGCTTTCTTGTGAACAGATGCAGGAGCTCTCAGAGAGGAAGGCAAGTAGGAGGGAGAGGGGGCAATTTCTCAGCCTGAACTCCACCCCATCCTCAAAATGTCTGTTGAAGGGGTATAGCATGAGCTATAGGTGCTCATTCCCAGGGAGCTGACAGGAAGATCAGGCTAACATGAACAGCATTTCTTCCAACATATAGACTGCGATATTGTTACTCCTTCTCAAATTGTATAAAACCCAGTTCTTACATGTTATAGTTCACCTGGGGTGCTAATCATTGGTGTTAATAATTCTGTTCTTATTTATGTTTAGCTTATTTGAATGATTCACATTAGGAGAACAAGGATTGTTTAAGGAAAATAATATTTACTTCCCCTCCCCAAATCTGTTCACGTTATTATTCACCAAAGACCAATGAAGATGCATTTTTACATCACAGCATTTTTACTGAGGCCTGCTCACTTGTCTTGATCTGAAGTCAACTATTTAATGTCTCAAAGATTCAAGTTCCTTAAACCAACATCCCAACTTCTTTTACAGAGTTTTTGACCAGGCCAAATTATTTTGCCTCACAAAAACAATGTGACATCTTTACAAGTCACATATTTTACACATTTAAAATAATGCAATAGTAGATATCCAACAGAAAACTTACAGAACAAAATACATACGTTTATAAAGCAGAATTGCATACACAGATATATTTACCAAAGTAATTTTCTATGCACAAATATTGAATATCTAAATACTTAGATCTTTATTCATTTATCTTTGTATGTTGTAGCTGCCAATTGATTTTCTCAATCTGACTACTCTAAAAATGTTCATTATTTGCATTTTAATATAAACATGACCTTCATTCTTGATTCAGAAAGGGTTAAAATACTGTTACTGTTGAGCAACAATAGAAAAGAAGTACATTTATATGTGGTAAAAAGAGAGAGAAATGAATGGATGGAAAAAAAGTTGATCACAGATGTGGAAGACTTAAACATCTGCGAGAAAACCATTTGTTAAGAACTGCAAAGCAAGATTGGAGGAAAAATGATAATAAATGGAGTACTGGTTAAAAAGCATTATGAAACAGGGAGAAAAGACTTTTAAGTCATTTTAAAAGAATGAAAAATTATATAAATATCAAAGGAAACCATAGGCAAGGTACAGCCTGAAGTAGAGGTTGCAGATGTCAAAATGGAGAACACAGAATGCAAAGGAAGAGTGCTGTTAAAAGGTCAGAATTTCCATCTTTTGCAGAAATTTGATTTCCACATATTTCCCAAATTTGCAGCACTTTCCGAGATATGTTCTGACTTTTTAGATTTGTCTGCTATAGTATTTTCTTTTACTTCAATACTTTTCTTTAACTTCAATATTTTTCTTTAAACATTTTGAATCAATGATTTAATGTCCTGTTATGTAGAACTCTAGTAAAAACAACCCCCTGCACAGAACAAAAAGAAAATTCAAGAAAAATAACCTTTCTAAACAGTTCCAACTTTGGCTCTGACTAGGGACATAAGATTCCTCCTCCACAAAGCTGGCCTACTAGAGTTACTTGGGTAACTTCTGTATCGTGTTGAACAGCTGCCTGAAACAAACGCCTTTATATATGCAGCATCTTTTAGGTCACTGAAAGCTTAAATGTTGACATACCAAAGGCATACCTGTGACCACTGTGGCATCAAAGACTTTGGCTTTGACTTTGCCACTCCTGACATCAATGGCCAGGCGATATGCATTCTCTGGGACCCTTTCACCTCTTGTCATCTTAAAAAGACTCTACAGACCTTAAGCTCTTTCGGGGCAGAAGCCATTTCTCAGCATCGCCTGCTCACATTACACCTATCTGGAGATGTGCAGACACCAAATAGGACCAACTGCTGATCTTTAACGAGAAGAGAAGGTGAACATTTTCACACAGAGCAGTGCTATTCGTAGTGTTAGCATTTATGGTCTGACAACAGCATTTAGCAAGTCTGACAAAAACCTCAGTGAATAAACAAGGCTTGAGAGTTTGCTGTCTGGTTAAAGAGAAATGTTGTACTTCCAACCTGAAGTATTTCTACTTGATGGGGGAAAACAGATTGAAAGACCATAGCTACAACATGGATTAAATAGTCAGGACTGTGACCACACATTATTAATATGAAAAAGTACAGTGAAACAAACAAGTTAAAGAACAGGTGAAAATGGAAGGTTCTGTATGTTACATCAAGATTCAAAATGATAACTGCAAAATCATTTCCCAAAGTTCAAACTCCACAGTTTTTTCCCTGTACAGAAAGGCAGGCTGATAAGTCACTTATGTCAGTTAAGGTCTTTTTTCTCCTTACTCTTTCCACAAAGCCCTTCTTGTCACTGGGAAATTCCTTAGACAGTAGCAGGCCCTCTTGTTTAGAATGAACAAGACAAAGCTCAACTTCTGCAAAGCATTGCTCATTCAGCAGATATTAATTTGAACACTGAAATCAAAGCGTTGACAAACAGTTAAGCATCACTGGAGAAATGTAAGACCTGAGGTATACAGCAGTGAAAGAACCTTCAGATGTGTACATACCTATGCACAGTTGCCATTTTGTGAGGTTTTTAAAATGAATGCTCTGAGCCTCAACATCTCTTTTGTTAATCAACGTATTAAAAATGCATCTTAAAAGACAAGGAATCCTTTCATTTCTCTTATATCTCAAGTTTAAAGCTCTTGGGTTTTTTTTTTTTGTTTGTTTGTTTGTTTTGTTTTGTTTGTTTGTTTCTATTTACCAAGATTGGCTCTACTGGCCTCTGTCTGCAAATTGAGGTAATTTTACTGATAAAAATATTTTAATTAAAAAAAAAAAAATCAAGCAAAGCACTTCCATCTTCTTAATCTACATAGGGAATATGCAAAACACAGCAAACATCTCTAAATGCAGTAAGAAACCTTGTTTCTTTCAAAAAGCTGGTTTTATGCTCTTTTAAAGTCTATCACATAAGTAAATTGTGTACATAGGGTAAACTGTGTACATAGGTAGCAGATCCAAGAATAGGAATTTATTTGTACTTCTTTTTAAAGAATAACAATGAAAGAGTTCATGAAGAACTCCAGAAGATGAGTCTCTATAATATTTATAGAGCTTGCAGATTAATATTGACCAGGAAAAGATAAACTAGAATGAGACTGAGGATCCTGAATATGAAATAATGCTTACAAAAACACATCTGCATATTAAATACACTGCTGTTTGTTATAAAAATGTAAATATTTTGTGCACATTAACGTTTATTAACATGATATTAGAAGATCTCAGAATATAATGTTAACACCTTCATTTCTTAGAGGAGTTGAGTAACTGTCATCTCCACTAAGCTAAAATTAAAAAGAGATCAATGTCTTTGCAAAGCAGAGACAAAGCATGTACTTTGTTTTCCATCCTGGAAAATATATTTTTGAACATCAGTTCTGATCTGGTATTCACTTTCAAGTGAAATGCCAAACTTGGCATGATTTTTAGCTTGATTCGTCATTCTGGGTCATTTCTTCCTATTTTCCTCCAAGTTGTCTGCTATTTAGTGACTAGTGTTTCGAAGGAGACATTGCTATCTCTTTTTATGAAATTACTGTGATTCGTAATTGGAGCCATTTGATCTTCTGAAAAGTCCACATCCCTCACGCCAGCTCCTGCATTTCTGACCTCCACCACCTCCCTGTCAAACTAGAATGGAAAACAAGCAGCTCTTCCATTTAAATCAGTTGCTGCAGTCCACTCAGAGTTGCACAGGTAACGAGAAAGCTGGAAAAACGCAAGACAAATCTGCATGAGCTGCCACAGAAACTGCCTTCACTCAGTTTACTCTCTCTAATCCAAACAAGGTGAGACAGATGAAAGGCATTCAGACAAAGCAGAAATCAAATTGAACTGCAACATCTGGATGCAAAGCGTTCTTTTTACGTCGCTGCTGGAGAGAGATATGGGGAGTTTCAGGACTGAACCAAGATCCAATTTACAGCCTGCTGAAAAGGAAGACCACCAATCTTGTAGATTTTACTAAACAAGCTTTTTCTAGAGATAGGACAAAATCCCATTCCTGCCTTTCCAAGCAGTCTGGTGGGCAAATCAGACGTGCATTTTCCTTTTCTTTTCTTTGCTCTCCCTTCCCTCCCCCTAATTTTTCAAATCGAGATTTATTTCTGCTTTATGTAAAAGTATGTTATACAGTGATACTGCCTAGATGCAAACCATAGCAGTGCCTCAAGGACCACACCAAGTCACAAGGTGCTCAGTGACATCTAAACTTTCAGGGAGTTCAGACCCTCACCTGTCACAGGGAGAGCTGAGGATGAAGCACAGAAACGCCTTCTGGCAGCCCTGAAGAATCTTCTTTCAAATACCAAGTTGGGGAATGTACACATTTGGAATATATCTTTCTTCTTCCAGTGAAATAAGAGCAATATACATCTTGCACACTTATGAGAACAGTGGGCTGGACCGCAGAAATAAATACACAACAGCACAAGGTCTGCTGCCCTTGCAAAAAACGATGAAACATTCAGGGATCAGCATTTTTTGCCCCAACTACTTACAATCCAAACTAGATATTTCAAACTGGCAAGTTATACCTCTGAGGACAGAGTTATGAAATAATTTCTCCCCCGGCTTGACAATAAAGTGTGTGGGGGAGAACTGACAGGCAGGATAAATGTGCCTGTCACACAACTAGCAAATAGTGGAATCAAGCCTTAAGCAGTGTTAAATAAAAACGAAACAAAACAAAACAACAAAAACAAAAAACCCAAACCTCTGAACTTCTGCCACAGAATAAATGAATTTCTCTCTCCGAGTAATTCCCCCCCAACCTATGTTCTATACAATAGATATGTCATGTTGTTTGGCACCTGGCCTGATGTCAACTTGACAATCTTTATCTAAACATCAGTTTTTTATTTTATTTTATCGCCTTATGCCATTTAGTTTACCACATCGCGGTCATTAGGGAGAAGAAATAAAGGATGGAGAAAGGGCAATTTCTGACAGCATCATCAAGAACAGAGGATGATCTCTCTCTTCCTCCATCTTGGGACATTCAGCATTAAAAAATATCTTTTGTAGTTAATGATGAACTACAGACGGTAAACTGAGAAATTATCAACGGAAGGTTATCTCAAAGAGGGAAAACAATTCTGAACAGAAACACTTCATCATAATTAAACAATCCAACAACAAACAATATCCCTGACATGATGCTCCTCGTGTCTACCGTAGGCTACGCTGGCTAAAAGCTCATCCCTAAAAGCCCTGCATGTGCAGTACCTAATGCATCGGAAATGTGATTAACTGACTGAGAAAGGCCTAGAATTACTCTCATTCTGACTAGATTACCGGATAATTAGATTGGTGGCACTCTTCCCTTACTGGGCTGTCAGATTAAATCCCGCTGTTTTTCTGCAGATAACTGTCATGTTCCACAATAACAAACAGGGACTGACACCAAATACTTTTCATGTTCAAAGGATGTAAATGCCTTTTCTATCTCAACCGGACCAAAAAGAAAAATGCCCAGTGCACTTTCTGTTTCATTGAAAATGTCATTAAATTTGATTAGAACATACGTACTTGATAAATGTGGTCAGAAACATTTAATTTGACTTGATAAATGAGAACTACAAGGCTTTGAATACTCATCTGGCTCGATTAATGGAAGGGTGCGATTGAATTACACTTTAAAGGGGGAAAGAAAAAACATTTCCAAGTTTTGCCTACACAGACACAACTTTCTATTTTGCATGCTCTTTTTTTTTTTTTTTTTTTTTTTTTTTTTTTTGAGCCTGATCAGTCCAAGAAAAGAGATGGCAAGTATTCTTGGATCTCTCACATTAGCTTGAAGTGGGAAGTGAAGACTTTTCATATTCCTGAAGTCCCACTACACGTTGTCAAAACTGTAACAGGCAGATTTACAGCATTGTGTTCCTCCAGTCTCTATGCCTTTAAGGCATAACATTGTCTGTATTACCTGATCAGACAGGTATCAGTTCCAAAATGCACAAATAATGATACTATTGTCAGTTATTGTCATAGGTGTGTATCATGAGTTTGAATAATACAAACAAAAAGCTAGAGAAGTACTAAATCATCTATAGTTTAATTATTTGTTTGCATAAAATCAAACCCAGACATCTTTGATACTGTGAGACCTTAAGATGTCAAGCTTTTAATTTTTGCTGCCCCTTTTTCTGTTTACACACAGAGGCCTTGCAACAAAAGTCTCTAAATAACAAGATTTGTACAAAAATTGCAAGGCTGGCAAGGGTTGCTTTCTTAATTTGCTTTTGTGCAAACAAAAATCTAAATTTCTTGCAGCACTTCTAATTCTAAAAAAACGAACACCAATATAAATGAAGATCAATATCCCAACTTCATTTGGCAAATCCACCTACTTCAGCAAGAGCTTCTCTTGAGTAAATTTGTAAACCTAAGGTAAAATGAGTAGAACACCAGTCATCTGCTTAAGAGGATCAATTTAGCTTTTCTTCCCAAAGAGACCACTAGATGGGAAAAGTCATCTGAAAAAAACTCAATGGGCACAAACAAAACCCAAACCCAAATCCTGATTCAATTGCAAACAAGAGGTGAGTCTCTCACTGTCCTGAGTAGATCAGTGCAAGGACAAACCAAGAAGTTTTACTACTGCAGTGATTTTCATTTGTTCTGTATTCCAGGAAGAATGCTAGTATGGAATAAGGTGCAAAAGTTAGTTAACTTAGATAAGTCAGTATTTTTTCTCCTTGCTTTCTGCAATACTGCCATACGTGGATTCTTTATATGGCTGGCTAATAAAAGGAAAGCTTTTTGTATGGCTGTTCTAACTGACAAACTTATGTAATGTGATGAAAACCGTTTCTTTTGAAGTGTGTACAAGGAAAGAGATTGAAAACAGAGAAAAGGCAAAACATCTCTGGTAACGTATGTCAGGATATCAAGAACATTTGAAGCTGCAAGAATGCATCTGCATTTTCTTTCTTCTACCTTCTCATGACTTTTGATTTTTCTCTTTTAATTTATTTTTAACTGGAAAAGTAGTTTACACTTGCATGAGATCATTTTCCCATGAAATGGTAAAGGGTTAGAGTTATAAACAACAAAAGCAATGAAGAAGAGACCACATAAGCAGCTAAAACTATAAATGTATGAATCACTACACAGCAGGGTGGGATTGGAATTGACACAGAAAGGAGTTCAGAGTTGTCTTTTAATAACCAATTCTTCATCTGGAGAGAGGAGAAAAAAAATATTTTTTGACTACTTGACAGAAGCAAAATGGCATTTGTTTAAGGTCGCTCAGGGAATTGGAATGTCAGAAAATGACCTGAGAGAGATGGATTAATATAAAGTTAATGCAGACATAAGTATAAATACATTACTCACCTGTCTCTGCCGTTTATCAGATGGATAGATACATAGGCACACAGTCCAGAACTCACAAAACCTTGTCTAAAATCTGAAATACTCTGCTTTTCCTTGATTACACTTTGAGGCTGATCTGATAACCCCATCTGAAGGAAAGCTTTACCGACAGAGGCAGCAAGGGGACACCATGGTCCTGGGCTTTTATCCTGACTTGGGAGCACATGTGCTGCTCCCAGTCTCCTCTACCACAGACACCTGTCTGAGATGAGCTAACAGAAACCACCAGCAACTTCCACGGGGCCTAATGACTGTCAGATGGCAATATATTTTGACTAGCATCAAGTGGGGTTATGACTGAAGCCAGCATAGAAGAAAGAAGAGAATTATAACCCTGCTTGTACATGTGCTGGGGAGCAAGAGCCCTTCAATTTGAAGGGCTATCATCCAGTCCCTTTACAAAAACTAAATGCACTAAAACAATAACGTGAATAGTATCTGCCACTTCACCTACTTTGGGTGGCCTTGTTTGAACAAAAGGTTATTCATGAGGCTACATTACGAGGACCCCTAAAACCTCATTAGCAGCAATGAAGCAGATCCAGTGGCAGTAATAAACTCCAGCAAAAATTAGAAACACCTACATTCTGCACATTCATCTGCATTCACTCCATTTACTGATAACCCAAAATGACCAATTTGTTAAAGTTTACATAACTTAAAGAAGAAAAAAAATAATAAATAATTTTTGCATCTAGAGCAATAAATTCTTTGTTTGTCATACAGTTGATTAATTCCCCTGATCATTAAGGAACAACTAATTAAAACAGTGCTTCATACACCTTTGCAGAAAATTGCAAGCTAAGGTAGGCTCACATTTTCTTGCATGTGAGTGTGTGGTCCCAGCTGTGAAAAAGCACACAACTTGGAAGAATCACTCACTTTTAAAATATTTCCAGCCTGAACACTCCCTGTTAAGTATTCTGTCTGTACGGCATAGTAAAAGTTCCTTTTAAACACAAAAGGAATGCTTTCTGTTTTACAACACCCCTTTCCCCTTCTCTTTACTCCACTGAGAAAACCCACTATGTACTGTAAACTCAAATCGAGTCAAGTTTGCTTTCCTCCACAAAGATTCCTATTTCAACATCACAACCACTATTAACTTCAAAGGAAGCTGACAGTTCTCCAGTTATTAAGTTAAAAGACAGCCAACTTTCAGCTGGAGTCACTGCAAATTAATAGTGCCTTACAAGGCCATATTAGGTCATTTCCTGAGCTGATGATAATAAATAGCCCTTTCCATAATGTAAGAACAAATGATTATAGTGAGGTTGTCCTGAGGTGAAATAAATGAGGGCTGGGCTCAGGGTTGTGGTGCAGGGCAGCCTGCCCAGGCAGCCTCCATCTAAAACCTGGACCTGCACCTTGGTGTACAGTGAATTTTGACACACGTGCATGCGACAGTACCAGTGTAGTCATGGTGTGACTGCATCCCTCCTACAGCCCCATTTGCTCTCTCATTCCACATTTCGTCTCATGTACTGGAATGAGGCACCTGCCAGCTGCAGGACAGAGCTGGCAGCCTGCAATCAGAGCAGCTCCAGCTCAGCAGGTTTGCTCTTACAAGCTTTCTCTCTGCCATGTCCTCAGCTTTGAGGGGCATTTATTTATTAATGGATATACAAGAAGAAATCGAGTTGGCAGGAATACACTGTGCAAACAAGCATCAAGCTACTGACGTTTTCATTTCTTTGCTGAGTAGTTTGCCACAGTCATTTGAAAACATTAGCTAACAAAGAGCCTTAAAACCGAGGATTTTCCCTTCTTACTTAACTATTCTAGTGGCTTCATTTCTTGGAATGCAGTAACTTAAAGGGCAAAATATTTCCCCAAGCTGTGAGCAAAATCCTGTGCAAATCCGGCACTGCCTGTAGCTTGTGCAACCTCCTTAATTTGCACGGGGGCAACAGTGATGACACTGACATCCAGGGCCCTAATACAGGATGAGCACCCCACAGCTTCTCCCACCTGCATCTCCATCTATCTGCAGCAAGGGTCGCTCTTTTCTCTTGAATTGTAAAAGACACCTAATGGAGTCGTGATCCCAATCCATTCCCACCCTAACACAAATATCAAAGGCTCCATGGTATCCACATTAAGGTCAAGATCAAGTGACACAAGATGGTGCAGAGCTTGTTTTCTGAAAGCAGGAGCAAAATGTATGGGAATTTTGTCATTAACTTGAGCAAAATCAGCACTTAACCCAGAAAGTCCACAGCTCTTACTGAAAGCTTAATAGCAAGAGGTCAATGCTAGGTGTCCGACACCTGCCTCTCATTATGGGAACACATATTTCCTTTGTTGCAGTTATGCTTTTCATGTACTGAATCCTCTAGGTCTGCGTTCTACACTGGTGAAGTGAATTTTGGTGAAGAAGACACGGATTAATTCTCATTTTAAACAATTATGATCATTTTCAATGACTTTGCATTAAAAAAACACAAACGAACAATAGCAACAAAGCAAACAACCAAACCAAACCATAGCAAAACAAAACAAAAAACCCTCAAAGGCCAGACTCCCTGAGCTCCAAATTAGCTCTGGATTAATTGAAACAAAATGAGTTTAATGGTAGGTTTTTGCACAGACCCAGAAAATCAAAGCAACAGGTGCGGTTTATGGTGGGAATAAACTATTTTTTGTTTTGAACAAAAGAAGGAAGCCTGAGAGCCTGGAGACAGTAAGACAGCTCCATGGATTAAATATTACGTATTGCAGATAAGTTCTAGTAAGAAAACATATAGAGTCACACAGCCCATCACATTATCTCTGAGCATGTGATGAAAATGTAGGGTGTGTAAGAATACAGCCAGAAAAGAGCATTAAAGCACGGGCCATGATCTGATAGTGCAAAGTCCCAGGAGGACTCAGGGTTTCTTCAGCAGGATGCAGGAGATCTGGGTTCAAGACCCTACATCCTTGATACCTAGCAGGCTGGAGCTTTAATCTCTTTCACTGCCCCAGCCATTATTCAATTATTCATACAAACTGGAAAAGGTCTGGGTGAGAAGCTTCTTTCAAGAGAGCCAATAATTTGATGGAGGGCAATCACCTGGCATGTAAGAGGCCATCCTTAAGGCCCTTGCTTCAAATTATAGACTGACACAGGAATGAACCCAAGTCACCAAATCCTAAATGAGTTCTTAAGCTCTGAATTATTAACAACTCCAAAGAAAAGAGGCTCTTTCATCATTAAAATTCACTTTGGAAGCTCTATTATTTTATTTTATTTTTTTTGTCTCAGTACATTTTAGAAACTCTTTTGGTAAGGTCAAAAGAAAAAAGCAAAAAAAAAAAAAAAAAAAAAAAACCCACACACAAAAAAACAACAAAACCCACATTTTCACCATTTTATGATCTACTGTGATAGATAGGGAAAGCAAAGTGAGGTTAAGTGGTCCATTGAGATCTGTGATGAAGGGTCCTGCACAGCAATAAGAGATATTAAAAAAAAAGTTTTTAAAGTCCAGCAGGAAGAAGGGAGAAATATTGAAAACTGATAAATAACTTACATAAACTGATGTTTAATTGATTCAGCATTCATAAAGTTGTACTTGGAATGACTTCAGTAAAGAATTGAATTATTAGAATGTTTAGGGTCTTTAAAAACATAATCTCTTCATGTAAAATAAATTCAACTAATATACTTCAATGAAGAATACAGCAGTAATCAGATGATAGATTAATATATAATCAGAATCAGGATGAAGATAATTTGTTCACACGTTGCGAAATAAATCAAGTTGGCTGTTTATATTCTCCTACGCTGAAGTCAGAGACAATTGCTAACACATTGGTGTGCATTATTTATCATAATATTATGTCTTCTCTTTCCAAAAGTAGCCACTCAACGCCCTTTGAAAACATTTAGTCATTTCCATTGCTTCAGGATCTTAATATTCTGGTTATGATGGAAAATGCATAATGGCTACCACACAAATCCTTTGCAATCACAGTCAATTTCTCTGAAAATGGAAAGAAAAACAGCGATATAACCAAGTGAACTTTGAGGGGCCCAAAGCCCCAGGAGAGCCGTACAATGCAGACAATTAGTTTCTGCTTACTGGCAATGTTATGCAGGCAAACGCATGGGAGTCAAACAAAACAAAACAAAAAATCCCCTTATAAACAAGGAGAATGGATAAGAACTCCGAAATGGGCAAACCACAAAGCACAGCAAGAAAATAAAACATACAAGTTTTTGAGATCATCAGATTTTGGTTGTATTTCAACTCTGTAAGGTCTCTCCATATACTTCTACATATTGACATGAATCTTGCACCAACGTTTTGAAAACAATGCAGAACAAAACAAGTTTATTTGGAATAGCATCCTTCATTATTTATTTACTTATAAACCACAAACTCCTATGTAATGCATTTGCTGCAATTGGAAAAAATACTTTTTACTGCA
Organism: Lagopus leucura; assembly: GCF_019238085.1. Taxonomy (NCBI): domain Eukaryota; kingdom Metazoa; phylum Chordata; class Aves; order Galliformes; family Phasianidae; genus Lagopus; species Lagopus leucura. The sequence goes on from NW_024962334.1 coordinate 12,460,030, forward strand.
GTCTGAGTCATTCCTATTTTCTTCCATTACCAAATAATAATTTAACATAGTAAACAAATACGCATTCATTAAAGTTTCTGAGCAGACTAAAGCTTTGAGTCATTGTTCTGGCAAAACTTACTTCTTAGAACTCTTAGAAGTGCTCTGTGAGCTATCTTACACAGGTAATGAATATAGCACGTGAAGATAAATAATATACCTTTTGTGTTTCAGCACACAGAAAATCCTACTGTGAGCTTCAGAAGAGTATTAGACTCATTAGACTGCACGCATTTTGCAGTCCTCCTTTAGATGCTCTCTGGCCAGAAAGCCCAAATGCTGTTGCTGGCCAAGGCTGGCCCCTGGGTGCTACGGGGGATCCATCAGGAAGCCCTGATAATTAGCAGAGCTCAGGGGATGCAGCCTGGGGTTGACAGTGGCCATAAAGACCAGGGGAATGATCCTGTGAACAGCACTCTAACATGGGCAATGACAAAACTGCCTGAAGTTCATGGTAAATGATTCAAATGTGCCTCCTGCCTGCCTCCATGAAGCTGAATTCAAATGAGCTTCAAAGCAGCTACCTCTAGCTACATGAGGGAGAGCAGCCAGTTTTGGAGGGGCCTGGATAAGCTCTTGAGGACAAGTTTGCATAAGCAAGTGCTGAAGTGCACCGATGCACAAGCAGAACAACAGCTGGCAGGTCTTGGTAGGAGCAGGAGAGAGGCAGGGAACAACTTTTTGGTGCTGTCCAAGATGGTGTGTGACAGAGATCACAGCAAACCTGAAGGCATTTGGCCTTCTTCTGAAGCCAAAAGGAGAATGAACATCCACACTTATCACATGGATTTGTGTTCTCTTCAGGGCTCTGGCTCCTGGGGAAACAGCACTTTGGTTTAAGCAAGCTTTTGGTCATTTCTGATGGTTGCAATCCATGGTGCTCCCAGACGGTAGAACAGCAGGTGCTGAGTCTGAGCTGGGGTGATGAGATAAGCTCCTATCCTGCTTGGCTGTTAGAATCCAAGCACAGAAAAACTGCTTAGCCCTGTCCCAGGACAGGAACTAACCAGGGGTCTGAAGGATGAAAAGGACACCAGGAAAACCAGGAAGTGGCACATATCTGCCTGCGGCACAAACTACTGAAAATCCTGATTTTAACATTAGAAGGTAGAGAATAAATCCTTTTGTCTTAAATATTTACCTAAGCCTTAGGTAAGGTTAGGATAAGAAGACACATCCCTATATCTCAGCAGACTTAGAGTGAGAAGGACAAGAGCAATCCAGCCCAGACGACTGAAGCTAGCCAGCATCCCAGGCCCTGGAGACCAGGCTACAGGTTTATGCTGGCAGGGAACAGATGGAGTCACACCTAAAAAGCCCTTGTGAACAGAGCAGGGAAGACAGGCAGCCCCAGCTCCACACACCCTTCCCCTGAAGCATGCTTGTAGGACTGCTGCTGAGGAATCCTCCTCCAGCTTGCAGCAAGAGCAAAAGGAAAAAAAATAATAGGAAAACAAGCAGAACAGGCCAGACGGTCTGGCACAACTCTGTTTTTCCATATGGTTCCAGGCAAGGGTTTTGAAGCCATGATGCACTGCCACAATGCAGCACGGCTGTCCTGCAGGCAGCTTCACTGCAGAGGGAAAGGAGGTGTTGTGCTGGCACTCTGGCAGTCACAGCAGCACCAGGGCACACAGCATGGGGACACACTCCTGCTACCAACTTCATCACTGCCAAAGTGGGGACCAGTGCCCAGCATCCCCCCCAACTCCCACTGTTCCTTGCCAGCCAACTCACTTGGCAAAAAGAGGAACAGGAAGCCTCCCCCTGAGCCACTACTACAATTAAATCAGATATCACTGCTGTGGGAGATAGCAATCTTGCAGTGTTGATTTATTTCAGGTTTCTCGCTGCAGGATTAACATGTCTAGCAGGCTGAAAACGCACGTGCACACAGACACTGTCACATACAGCAAGACCGGAGGCACTGCAGAACTTTGGGAGCTCTCAGGATTTTTTCACGTGTCTGGGACTGGTTACGTCTACAGTCAGGCAGGAATGGAGCAGAGGGCACCTCTTCTCCTCTCCTTCAACTCCTTGCCAGACTTTTATTTTCCAAACTGTAATCAAAATTTGTTCAGCAGGTATTTTAGTGTCTGGGACTGAAGGAGACTGGGGAGAAAGAAACAAGCCAAAAGAGATAAGGAAGGAGAGAAGAGACAATAGGATTTGAGAGGGAGAAGGAGGTTAGGCTGGTTTTGCACGTTTCAAAATTTTTTACATTCTAAGATAGGGCTCCAAAGCTCCAGATGACACGGAGATCTGTATACTCTCCACCATTGTAATTCACAGTTCTGATATAAAATAGCAAGGGAAGAATGTATGTACTATGCAACCACTATAAAATAAGCAAATATCTGATTGTTTTTTTTCTTTTCTGCCCAATTAAAAAAAAAAAATCTTGACAACTCAGAAACTGCCAAACTTCTGCTCTCAGAAGTGGCTCCAGAGACTTTTGAACTCCATTTTTATAAAGTAACAAGTTTTCCTTGTTAGTTTTGCTTCTTTTCTAGTTCCCACTACTTCAGCCTCCTGTCTCCCCACTTAATTATATAGGTGTCAATGAGGTTGATTAGAGTGCAGTTTTTGGGAGCCAGGGGACTGCCATGATAGCATATCTAAGGAGAGACAGCCTAGATGAGAATCTTTTATAAATAGCTTCAATCTGAAAAAAAAAAAACAAAAAAAAAAAAAAAAAATTAAATCTAATTAAGAAAGGAGGCCAGAGGAAAAAGGCAACTTCATAATTCCTGCTTCTCTGCCATGACCAGCTCATGCAGCATACAGGTCACTTAAATACACTTCATGGCCTAGCCTTTGAGTATCTAGATGTACCTGTTTTTACAAAACTCCCCAGACTTCAAAATGTAGTGAGCAAAAACATTGCTGTTGTCCTCTAGTAAATGCATATTATCTCCCATTGGGTACCTGAGTCTGTGAGCCTGCAACCCTACTCATCATGAGTACTGGACATCTTAGCCTGAATTATACAATATCATGCTTTGAGCTTTGTGTACAGCCCACTGTATTGTATTACAGCCCTATTGTAACAGACACGAAGACAAACACTATAATGAGAAAAAAAATCACCTCCATGATAATGTAATGCAGCAATCATTAAAGTCATACTCTACACAATGTAGGTTACATTTTTTCTTCTCCATCTTTTTAGGTAACTGCTCTTTTAGACAGCACACAGCATGACATTCTAAGGATATTCTGGGAAGGAGTTTCATGCTAAACAGCTATTACACATCCAGATCTGCTGTAACCATGAGTCTGCACTGTAATCTACAGATAACAATAGAGGATAAGGACAATCCGGTATTTCCGCTTACCCTTATAAAACAATCTACTTGCTCTATTAAGCTCTTTTTCTTACAATGGCTGTATTAAGAAAAAACATAAAGCAACATATTGGCCTCGATTCTCACTTGCCCAGTATGCAATTATTCTTATAGCCTTATCTATTCTCACCTGTCTTCTCCATTTTCCAAGAGCTGCAAGGTAGCCTAAAAGCAAGCATGAAGCTCACTGAGTTTGTGTCTACCTTTGTATTTTACTGCAAATTAGGAATATGCCTTTGACGCAAACATTCTAATTATTCCCACTCATCACGTCTTGGTTCACATTACAAAGCAGTTGCAGAGCACATTCAGCTCTTTTCAGATTAAATTTACCCAGATGATTTCTCCAGGACTACAGCTGATGTATTTCCACCATTACAGACTGCAATTTATCTGAGACAAAACCCTGCTGCAATGCACGTGATGGATGCCAGTTCTGCAGCACTTTTTCTGTCCACAAGCCCACTCCCATTTGACCACATTTTTTCTTTCTGAAGACAGAAAGTGGACACTACACTTGGGCAAAGCTCTACAGTTCTATGCTTGTTACACATTGCCCTGCTGAAAACAACAGACCCATCTTTCACTGATTACCAGTTTAACAGGATTATTCTGATATAAAGATGAAACAAGTGAAGAGGAGTTCAAGATCAGAAAACAGTTTGATCCTACTGCATCACTCTGGCATCATTTTTAGTAGCCATGTTCATGAAGGTTATACATAACATCATTCAGTTCTCACCAACTCAAGGGGGTTTCACTGCTCAGCACTGCCCAGGTCTGGATGGAAACGCTGAGTACTTTGGACAATATTGGTGGTATGTGGTAGTAAGTGAATGGTTGGACTAGGTGATCTTAGAGGTCCTTTCCAACCTTCACAATTCTATGACCAGTTTAAGAAAACATTACATGGACTGTCATGCTAAAAATTCCTTCATGTTTTCCGTGGGAATACTAGCAGCCATTTCCACCAAGATTTCCCTTAGAATTTGTACTTTTCCAGTGACATGAAATGAAAGTAACCATTGAGTCTGGTTTTATTAATCATGACAGTGGTTTTCACAGTGAGCATGTCATGAAAAGTACTAAAACTCTGAAGCAAAAAACATTGTAGCTTCCAGTCTGAACCAGAACTTACAGCAATGTGGTCTTAGTCACCATTAACCAAGATCTTCCTTCATGGTCATGACAAATGTGTGTGCTGGTCAGAGTAATGAAAACATATTCATTGGACACAAGCTGTAGGACATACAGTAGGACCGAAATTGTCAAAGTCAGCTTAAGTTGGTGAGAAGCAGCATATCTGTACCTAACCCTTCATAAAGATAGCAAGCGAATACCTGTAAAGTTTGCCCACGTTTGCTGTACTACAAGACACAAAGCAGCACCATGCCATCCTAGGGGAAAAAAAAAACAAAAAAACAAACTTGTCTTTTTGACAAGACTTTTCTACGTCAGATGCTGTACATCATGAAACAAAGATCACAGAATAAACTAATGCACTTGGAAGAAACCTCAACCTATCAAGTCACCTTTCTGAGTATGAAGTATTTTGCTTAACACTCCAAGTATACCTTGCCTAATTTGCCAGCTCCATGCTATAACTATATTAATGTTGCAAATTTCCTGGCAGTTTTACTATAAAGGATTTGCAAATATTCAGGCATTCCTTTTGCTTTTGATCTGTGCGGGTTCTCTCACTCCAACTCCTCCACATCTCTATTTGCCCTTGCAGAATGGAACGGAAGATTAAAAAAAAATACATCCAAGAAAACATTTTCATGTTGGTAAATTCTGAAAGAAAAAATGTACTAGTAAAACATGATTCAAAAAAAAAAAACCAAACAAACTCCCCCCCCACACACACACATTAAAA
>NW_024962334.1:12466024-12585387 GCF_019238085.1 Lagopus leucura
AAAAAAAAAAAAGGGAACAAAATCCAGACTCTGCTTGCATATTCTTTAGGAAATTCCTTTGTTAAAGCAGAACAGTCGAGGTTCTCTAGTGTTTCTCTTCCTGCTCCTCCCTTTTGAAAGAACTGTTGTGATCTTGAAAACTCATTCTGGGAAGAAACATCTGGCCTTCACTTTTTAATTACATTTCAATCACCTCAAAAGCTTTGCTGGAGGTAGACATACCTACAAGGGCTTACTGTCAAAACTACTGGGCTGATCTATAAATGGATCAACTATAATGGTGAATTTGGGACCAATCTAAATAAATAAGATCATGCCATGTAAAACTTACTCCTCAGACGTAGACTGCTCCCAGGCAGGCTGCTAGTTTTTGACACTGATAGAAGCATGGTGCATGGGAAATCTTCCAGGGAAATACAGAGCCAGGCAGAGAATGAAAATCCAAACAGGATAGCAGTGGCATCCCAGCTGCCTGCCTTTGGCCACTGCCCAAACCTTTTCATACAGGGAGCACAAGCAGCCTTTTCAAATGGCAGAAGCAGAACCCTCCCTGCCCACTTGTGTATGTCTCTAGATGTAGGCAGATAGGAGAGGGAGGCATAGGGGGCAGCACTGGGGCCAGGAGTCAGGTAGCCGTGCAGGTGGGCTGCAGCAGCTTGCTCTCAGCTGGTACGTGCTTCCTGAGCCTCCCCCATCCCAGGTGCCGACACTCTGGAGACTATATGCGGGGAGCAGGAGAGCTGCCAAGTACAAGGTGTTATCCTGGACACTTGCTCCAGCTCTGAAACATGCAGTAATGTAGATACAAGAGGATGAGGAATGCACAATTTGTTCCAGCTGGGATCCAGCAAAAAAGCACTTAAGCAGGTGTACTACCAGCAAAGTCACCAACTCCACCATTTGTGGGAAGAAAATGTCCAGATTAACAACTGCTGGATCCACATAATGCCAAAGGAGGAGGTGGATTGCTCTGAGAAAAGCCCTTTTCCTCTTTCCTTCAGTCCATTTCCAAATTTCATGTTAACCTGGCCACAGTATTCCCTAGAGTGCAATGGAAACAGCACCAAGGAACAGCCGGAGAGAAGCGCTGTTCTCTGTCTCTTTGCTAATATTTATGCTGCGGTAATTGAAGCCAAGAACAGAGCTGCTCTGTGCTGTGTTTCATACAGATAGAAAGCAAGGAAGTGTCCTGAAAATTATCTGAACAAAAGGTAGAGGGAGTAACAGAAAGATGGCAAGAAGAAATGAGTTGGCTCATGGCACACAGACGAGAAACAGAGCGGGGAACAGCAGCCAAATTTGTGTCCAGCAGGCTTAAACCAAAGAGGTCTATCCGCTGCATCATCCATGCCCCAGCAGAATGAAGAGAAGAACCAAAATCTGAACTATTGAGCATAGGTATTGTTTCTGTACAAAATACTTCATACTTCAGAGTATTTCTGATGTAACTTATCATAAACCAGAGCTCTGAATTATGTAAAGTATTTTACTACTTAGTCCTGTCTCTTTCTAGATTTCTGTGTGTAAATATATACATATGTAACAATGTGTACCTATGTACATATTTAGATATTAAATGTAAATAACATATATTGGCAAAAAAAAGTAGCTTTCTCTATTTTTCCTTTGCCAGTATATGAATTTGCTGAGATTCTGCAAGGAGGTTATGTCTCAAAGGACTATCAGTAACAGAATGGTAAATAAATAAGTGTTTCATCAGCACCCCTTTTTAAAAACTTTGCTCACAATGTCTCTTGCTGGAAAGGTCAACCTGACATAAAGCAGTTCTCAGCAGGCAACTCCTGGTTTTCAAAGAAGAAACAGAACTTAAGCTCTGCAGATGATAAAACACCTTGTGTCAAAAACAATGCTTTGTGACTTTGGCCTTGAAGTTAAATCTCAAAGATCTGTTCTGAAGTGATGTAATTCACAAATTATTTTTGTTCATTACTGCTCTTAAACTTCATAGTGGCAAATAAAGAATACCCTCTAGATTAACAGAAAATCATGGCAAGTTAGAAAAAATGCATATGGGTAACAAAATGACACCAGGGATTATTTTTACATTTTCATTATCCTTCCTTGCTATAGGTAATTAGCTATATGGAAACAGTTGATGCACTTCTAAGTAGCCTAAGGCATGATAAACAAAAGTAGTTATATCTTCCACTCTGACTAGCAAACCAAAACAAAGCCCAGTAATTTCAGTTGTTTCATGTTCCTTGGTGGCAAGAAACAGAAGTGACTTTTCTTGTGCAGAGCAGAAGTCTGATGACCCTGGACTTCATTCACGTTCAGGGGATTAAGGTTTCCCAGCTTTTACATCTCACGTGTTATGTAGCCTTCAGTTAGATACACAAGCACTTTCAGTACTGAGCTAGCTCCATATTCCACATTCTAATAGTTATTTTCTAAGAAGGAGTGGCTCTGATTATACAACACCCTTGCAATGTGATTCTGCCAATGTTCATTTTCAGTGGTTTGAACTATGGAGGCAAAACACTTCATGCACCTAGTGCCACCTCAGCTAGTAGCCTCGCATGTGGCAGTGATGGCCATTGATGGCAGGCAGTGCACTTGGCCCAGTCCAGCCAAAGAAGAAGGCCAGCTAGGATGTGTGTGTAGTTTCTTCACTACACTGATTAATTTCAGCAGCTTAGATGATATGTGATATTTATGGATTAGAGGAAAAGATGGGAAACATTTATTTACGTTTTAAAACTGCTTAACCTTAAATATGGGATGAGAAAACACACAAAGAAGCCTAGCTCACTAGGCAACTTGCTTTTGAAACTGCTGCAGCCAGGGGAAGGCTTGCCTTTTATTCTCCGGTACTTGGGGACTGTGCAAGAATAGGGAGGGCCCTGTCATACTCAATCCAGAAAACCTACAAAGATGCAGTCAAGAAGCCAAATTGCTTTGTTTTTCCCTTTTGCTCCTTCTTCAGAAACCCTGTTGTGCACAGGTGACACTTTGTATGGAAGGATGTGGGGGAATTGTTGCACTGAAGGATGGAGATGGTGCAGAAAACTGTGGTTGAGCCCAGCTCAAAGGACAAAAAGGACAAGCAAGATGTCTCTAATTCACAGCAGACAGAGAAGCCAATGAAGCCCCAAAGGTAGGCTCACATATTATCTAACTAACCTTTGACTTTGAGACAGAAATAAAAAAAAAAAATCACAAACAAGGCCTAAGACTGAGGTCTCTAGAACATTTCTGGGAAAAAACTTTCTAGGAGTAGGGGGCCCATATACTTCACAGAGAGTAGTTGTTAAAAATACAGAAGATATCCCAAATATTTAAGCTAACTCTGCTACTTCAGAAGTGCTGAAGTCTTGAAGCAGGGTATTGATTATACTGTGGGAGTCTTGGTGCATGAATTCTGTAATGCCCATTTGGACTTCCACAAAGAAAAATCCTGCGAAGAGAAATATAAATGTACTCAGAAAAGTGCACAAAAAATGAGAGACACAGTGAAATACAAAGAGGCTAGAAATGACGGAGATCTACCAGCACCAGTGTTGCTGCCGTAACAGGAAAATACACATATAGTGCTTATTTCCTGCAACAGACAGCCTGAGACCTGCAGCCTCATCTGAGAATGAGAAAGACGGTAAAGAATTTCTAGTCAGAATGTATCTGGGCTGAGCAGCCGTGAGGCTTAACTAGCTGCTAAGCACGCAGCGTTTTGGAGGTGACATCCAAGCCCAGGGCAGCAGCCCAGAGCCTTGGGGCAGTGACATGGCCCAGGCCCTAGTGGTTGGCTTCCATGCTGAAGGACTGGGCTTCCCATCGCTCTTCCAGCAATCAGCAGCACTTCAAATAGAAAGGCAGTAAGGGGAATTTGTTTCATTAGCCTGCTACGCAAACATTTACACGTTTCCTTCTCACTCTTTTAATCTTAAAAAAGGAGCTACTGATTCTAAAGGTCATTGGCATCTCTCCCTTCTCCTCTGCTGGCTGATCCAGCATTAGATGAGCTACCAACACCTTTCTTTCAACTTCCAAAAGAGTCTCTGGTTTCTAAAAAGAATGGAAAATGAAAGAGACGGTATTCTTCCCTAAAATCTCCTTGGAAGTTTGTTTTCTCTGGATGACTATTTGCCTATACTTTAGCTGGTGGCCCGGCTGTGCAGACCTCCCCCTCGGCACCTGGGAAGCACATTGTCAACTCTGGAAGTGTTTATTCTCTGTAGATTAAACAGCATTTGCTGGATGGTGATCACACAAAGTTGTAAAAACAGATGGACAATGATCTGTCCAGACTTCCAGAGCTCACCATGAGAAGGCTACTTGCATAAAAACATTTTAAGGAAGGATCAAAGGATTTTCTTCTACCCCCTCTCTACTCAGTTACATGAGGCCTGTTATATAAACATGGAGACGCAAAACAACCGGCTTGAATAACGCCAAAACTCTGACTTTGAAAAGTAATATTCCAAGTTGGTCTATTAGCATTAATTAATTGCCTGAATAAGACAATAGTCCCACTTGTGACCCTTTTCCCACTTCACCTGTATCTCAAAGTGTTTTTTCTTTTTTTCCAGATACACCTCTTTGTTTTCAATATAGACAGAAACACTCTTCATTTTCACTAGAATTTAAGATCAAACTGAGTTAAAATTTCATATAAATGCACTCTCTTATGCATATAACCAAACAATATGCTGTTTTAAAAGTCTACAGGTTTTCATCATATGAAAATGAGCGTTTTTACAAAAGATGGGGAGCTCAACCCTGAGAGTACTTCTGACAAAGTCCCAAGGTCAAGCTAAATAACAAGAGGAACTCTAGTGTAATTCCTAGTGCAGTGCTGTTCCAAGAGGCAAACACTACGAAAGGAGACACAGGATATCCCTGCCTTCAGCTCTGGTGTTTGCACTACAGGAACTGGGAGGTCCCAATTCTCACTTCCACACTCAAAAGGACTTTGAAAAACTGGAGCAGTTACAGGGCAGAGCAAGAAGAATGATGAAAGGATCAAAGCGAATGCTTCACAGTGTGAGATGCAAGATGATCAATTTATTTAACTCATCAAAGAGATGGTTTAGAGGTGACTTGATCAGAGCCTATGAGAATCCATATGGGAAACAGAAATCTAATAGAGGGCTCTCCATTCTAGGAAAAATTACAAAGATCAAAAAGTTAGAAACTGAAGTTTGTTCATGTTATAAAATCATTTGCTCTCTCTCTGCCACTGATCCCAATTCTATATCCATCTGGCCCTTCTTTATATACTTCATACGGAAAACTAACCAGCAAATTCCAAGCAAAGAGTACTGACTTTCCTTCCTATGTCATGTTCTTCTGCTTTCTGTGTTTCTATTAACATTATATTATTAACTCCTTTGCCAACACTCTTTATGCATGTCCTCATGCAAGCATATTTCTATACTAAATGGGAGCTAAAGATGAGAAGTACCTTTACCTTGCTTATGAGAAAGCTGGAGGTAATCTCTAGCCTCAACAAAAGTAGTTTTTCAACTGAGGGGATGGAGGATTGACACTTCAGTGGCCCCTGAAAGGATTATGAAAGGGACAGGAAAACTAGTATTTCTGTTCTTAATAAATTATGGCTTCCCATGCTTCCAGGAATTTGGGGTGCTGTTCTGGTGCATGCATCTTTGCACAGGCATTCAACCAGAGAAGAGTCTCAGAAATATTACTGTAGAAGAAATGTGATAGCGTTGTTGCCGAGAAAGTAAGTGGTATGAGAAACACTTTTTGCTTTTTTACCAACGAGGAATTCTGTACAGGGTATTAAATGGTCTGAGTAACACAGAACATCTGCACATGCATCTTTCTGTATGAAGCTTATTATTAATTTCTGACAGTAATTGTTGTTTTTGTATGGCTTTTTTTTTTTTTTTTTTTTTTTTTAATACTGTGGTAGCTAAGCACTTGTTTTTGATGGTCAGTTCAAAGTAAAACACAAGAAAGATCCCCAAATAGGTATTTACACCATCCAGATGCAAGGATGAGAAAAACTTACTGTCAAGAACACTTTCCTGCCTGGCATGCAATGTAAGCAGTGTGACTGAAACTGCATGCTTTCTTAGTCATATCTTCAACATCATTATGTTCAAGCCAGAAACATAAGGAAGCAAGCTCTGTGGCAGTCTTCATCACAGGAGAATGCTGAACGTATTTGGTATTCAAAGCCATTAGTGCAGTATAGCTGCATGCTGCACATATTTAATCAACAAGCACCAGCACTGTGTAAGCTCTTATGGAAAAGTATTTTGCCTTGCGTTTCTTACAATACATTTTAAACACTTTGTAAGAGTAATAGTCCTGGGATACATACAAAGGAAAGTCTTTGCCATACCAGTGCATTAAATCCCAACACTGACAAGCCATGCTAAAAGGCAGAACGGAAGAACACCATACACTTGACTTATCAAAGAGCTCTTCACAAATAGCAGAATCAGACTCGAGGCCTTTCTAGGAAGGCTAATTAAGAGCTTTCTGTTACAAAAAGCTGGGAACAAATTCCAGAGGAACGAGTGAGAGTGAAGGGGTATGCAAGCCCATCCCTCCACCTGCATGGACCCTTCATGGCACTGGGCTGTGCGAAACCCAGGGATGGCCCTGTACCTTCTCCCAGCCCACTAGCAAGCAACCTACCCTGTGCAAGGAGGGCTGTGGTGTCCTCCTTCCCTGTCTGTGCCATCACACAAGAAAGCTCAAACATCCCCCCTAAATGATTAAATAATAGCTCAGCTCCCCAGATGCAGGACAGAAAGAGAAAAGAGTCACCTCAGCTGCTCCCTGTACTGTGAGCTGCCCCATGGTGAAATGAGCATGCCTTGACAAGGTATAAATTAGATGAATGTCCTTAAGGAGGACAAGATGGATCAGCCTCCTTTTCCAGTGGTGGCATTTGTAAACAATCTCCCTCTGCTCCTCACTGTCCTCTCCTGGCAGCCCAGCATGAATGCCCCACCCCAGGGCATCAGAGCACACACACTCATTTTCTGATTAACACAGTGCAAGCTGCTAAAATGGCTCATTCTGCCTTGTGTGTGTGTAAGCATAACAAGATGTACAGAAATCCAGCAGAACAAAACCACAAAACCTACGGAAGCTGGGGAGGAGTTCGGCCTGCCTTCCTCCTCTCTAATGAAGTAAACACACCAAGTTCATTCTTCTTTTCAACTCATCTGCCTCTGCCCTTCCTGTCTCCACTAATGCATTATTTATTATATATTAGGCATTAATACAAGTATCAAATGGGGTCCTTGCTCCTGACAATCAGTGCTCCTCTTGCTCCCTGCAGCAAGAAACACGAGACGTTTGGGTAACTCTGCTCCTCTTGTAATTTATGGAAAAGAACTACAATGCTGACTAGCAATTATAAGCAAGATTAATGATTTGCCAAGAGACTCTTTTGTACTTTCAACTACCTATACAAAAGCTGTTCTTTGTTTACAGAAAACAAACAGTGTTTTGAGAGAAAATATAAGAGTTAGCAGCTTAGAAATTTTCCCCAGAAAATACAGCCTGCTTTTTTTTTTAAATTACATAGGGTAAGCCCCACTTTGCACAGTGCCTGTGTAAAGTATGTAATACCATACCTCTAGCTTATTAAAACCCTATCACCGCAATGTTTTAGAGAGGAAAACCTGCATCACAAAATAGTGAGCATGATGCAGCTATACCATGTCTCTTTATTGGTCATGTGCATTTTACTCAAAATGCTGCTATTCCAGAACTTAATCAAGCAATCACTGAGTTGTTGGATCGAATAATTGTAAAATCAAGCTAAGATTACCCTCTGTCATGGAGAATACTTTTTGGAAATTTAGCAATTTTTGTATGAAAAGGGACTGAACAGAATGGTGTCCCTCTGTAGTACTGCAATAACGAAAAACATATTATTTTTTCTCAAGTCTCTCGAAAGCACCAGTATGCTTTCTAAGTGTCACTGTGTTCTGCTGTGAGGCATTCTGAATATTCTTTCTTTGTGTTGGAATTTTCATCTTACCATTAAAAAAAAAAAATCCTTTACATACTACAGCTTGAAAATAAGCCAGAGCTCTACAAAAAAATGCACATTGTTGCTCTGTTAGCTAAATGCATCTTTTTTGCTGCACAGGTTTTCACTTAAAAAAACAACCACCTACAAGCAATACCGAGAAAAAGAAAGAAGGGTTATTCAAAACATTTAGTGTGGTGCAGAAAGCTAGATTTATATTCAATAGAATTATGCATAATGTTCTTCAATAATGTTTACTTCTATCAAATACAGGTCTAGCATCTCATATACACATATATATGAAAAGGATAGATATTTTCACTCTACACAGCATCCTTCAAAGAATTGGAAGCTTTCGAATCCCTCTAAAATCAGAAAGAATTACTGACAATTAATCATATCCTGGAATTATTCAGTGACTTGAAAGAATAAACGCAAGGACAAAAGAAATACACTCAGTCACTGGTGTAGAACTATGAGTGATTTGTTAATAAAACAAAACATCTTAACAGGGATCATTTTCCTGGCTCTATATCTTTCTTTTTTTTTTTTTTTTTGTGAAGTCTGTGAAGGGAAATGACATCAGAGAGCCAATGTAGGCATTCTCCTTGTGACTACTTAGCATTCCCACAACAAATTTATGCATAATTTCAGTTAGCTACCTATAGTTTCTCTTTACCAGCATAAAGATCTGTATAACAAACAACTGCATTTGCTTTCCAATGCACACAGTCATGCCGCCTCAAGAGAAATGCATCAGAGCTTTAAGCCCCTAAAAATCTCTACTATCTACCTAGGAATAATTTTTCAAGAAACTCTGATTTGTGACATTTTATGTTGGGTACTAGGCAACTTAGGAAAAAGTGATTTTCTCACTCTCTTTCTAATATGAATATTAGAATATTCCTAATATGAACATTACTCCAGGTGGTTAAACCAAGTGCAGTGCAGTACTTTTTCTCTCATGCAGGGTTGGGAGGAACAACAGTCAGTTAAAACACGCACTGAAGGCTGCAACCAGTGTGTCAGTGTGATGACAAAGAATCTGCCATCCTAAACCACTGCTCAAGTTAACCCACTTCATTGGAAATCTCTCATCCCATGCACAGGCCAATCTCACTACATAGGCAGGCTCACACCCTTTTCTTAGTGAGGTGTCTCTCTTTCTGGTACTTTTGTAGGAGTTTCCCAAGAAACCACCTCTGTCCATGCTCCAAGTAAACTGCAACTCAGTTGCAGTTAGTAGAGAGCTGAGCTAGAGCTGGAGGAGCTGGCTGAGCAGCTCGCTTATTTTATACATATGGTTAAGCTCACTTCTTCTGAACAAATACATAATTTATTAAAGCACTGCATTGCAAAAGCTGAAAAAATAGTGACAAAGGATCAACAAAGAGAAAGATTTAATATTCAAGAACAACCTTATTTTGGCAAAATGCAAGATTTTCTTTTCCCCTCCAACCCCCTTCCCATCAACAGTTAAGTTAGAAGACCATGCAGAGGGAGTTATCAATGAAATGAGCTTTTACACAACGTTAACTGCACATAAACTTTCACTTTTAAAGATGAAGTAATTAAACTTAAAATCTGTCATTTCAAAAATGGCATGGCAAATATAGTTAAAAATGTTTCATTAAGATAAAGCAACTCACAATCATTTTTATGAATCCCAGAGTGGAATCTGCAGAAACCAAAGACAGTTTTTAACTGATTCTAAAATAAGACTTTTGGAAATAAATGCTTTATGTGAAATAAACAATTCTAATAAATGAAAGCAAGCAGTCTATTTAAATAAATTCTTTCTTTCATCATCAAATAAAATCCCGACTGAACATCAGTCTTCCTTACAGAAATGTAAATGAGCAAACTAGCTCCTCCCTCAGTGACAGGTATAGGAACATTTCTTCGCTGGATGAGAAAGGGCTAACAGTTCAAAGAGAAGTCATGTTAGTCTCCACATCCAGGTTATTACCAGCTTTCACTTGATACGAAACAATTCATACACAAGGATCAGTATTTTTCTGTGGAAAAAAAGAAAAACCCTGCAAAGTTCAAAACATCATATAACCATCTCCTATCATTTCTTAACGCTGGAAATCTTTCTGGGGATTACATACACGAAGAAAACTTGCTGTGAGAGCTGTGAATTTACATATCTTTTTATCTGTCACCTGAGGATCTGACTGCTCTCTCTCAGTACCATTTGCACATTTGAAAGTTCATCTGCCTATAATAAGCCAAAAAGAAAAAGTATTTATTTTTTTAGTTCCTCCCTCAATAATAATAATAATAATAATAACAACAACAACAATAATAATAATAATAATATTTCTATTCCTTAATCTCAGTCGTTCATTAACATTCTTTTATTTTCACTTGCGTCTTTTATCAACTCTCCAGTAAACATGTTCAGGAAACCTGTCGCTGAGAGGGTTACAGATCCAGGAGAATTAAAAAATGCATAGAACCAAAGGCAAAAAAAAAAAAAAAAAAAAAAAAAAAAAAAAACACCTACAAAACAACCAAAAAACATGAAACAACATGAAAATTGCAGAGCAGGCAAATGCTCTCTGTCTCCTTTCAAAGTTTCCCACAATCAACTCTAACATACTTCCCATAAGTAACAGTATCTCACAAACTGCACAGATAAGGCAAAAACCTTATCGTGTAATTACACAAAATCTTGTAGTGCCACAACTTGCACTAATCATCTGATCTGACACCCAATAAAACATGTGGGGGATTTCCATTTACTTCAAAGGTTGCTGGACAAAACCCTGAGTGTTTAGGCTTGCTAATGAGCCCGTCTTCTGCCCGTAAGTCAGAGAGATGATAGCTGCAAGAAAATGCAATCCCTGCATCTGAGAGCTGTTCAGATACTGGAAAATTGAAAATCACAGAAAAGAATGAGCTGGTTGAACCACAGTCCACAATACAGTTGCTTTTCATGTATTCAACTAATCAAAATTTGTGACACGTGAATGGGAAAAGATTTAGAAGAAAAATGTGCTTACATTTGTTATCTAGTGGATTGACAACTCATTCACAAGTTAAACAGGAAAACCCAGCTGTTAGCAGTGGTGTGAAGACTGCAGTGGGGCATGCTTCAAACATGGTACACTGCAGTACAGGAGAAACCCAGCCATGGCAGGGTAGAGCTCTCAAGAAGCTGATTTAACTTGCTAAGAAAATTAGAGACGGTTCTACCCGGAAATATTTTCTGAAAAGCAACTTTAACCCTCACAGAGCCAATATGTGGTATCACTTAAGCTTCTTAAAAGTATTAAGTCTTGAAAGATTAAACTGAATTACAAATTTGTGATGGGCACTTCGATTTACTTTGTGCTAAAATACAGCTAGCACACAACATTGGCTTTTTACTGCTTTATGTAGTATACAGTTACATGAAATACACATCAAATTCATTGAAATAGCTGGCCATTTAACTGTCTGTTTGGAGCAGTTGCATCGTCTGTCACGTTGTGTGATCTAAAGCATGGAGTCAAATCTGGCTGCTGTTTATAATTTAAGGCAGGTAGCTCTGAACAACAGGGCCTTTCCCCCTCCTCCCTACCAAGAAACAGAAAGCTCTTAAAAGGTCAGGCACCAATGCAGTTTACTGAATAAAGCTCAAGTTTGAAGAATGTGCCTTCTAAAGTGATTTTACTACCTGGGATGTAATGAGTTTTACAGGCTCTCTTTGTTAAATTGCCCTGACAATTTCCATTTCCACTTACCTCAATCATATTAACAGAAGCTAAAGTTCACATGTAGTAAAATATTTCAGTGTACTGAGTTGGGTCTCTATAAAATAGATCACACACTTGACAAACATATAGGACATAATGCTTGGCATTCCATTTCATGTTTGGCTTGGCATGTCTCGTTTAGGGCAGGACAAGATGCCCTACCACCGTATCTCATTATTCATGGAAATAAACCATGGCTGCACCAAGGAGTTGACAAATCTGATTATGTATGTCAGGACAAGATTTTCCCAATGAATTGCTGAGGGAAGGAAAAGCAAAGTGCTGGAGATGCTCCATTGAAAGGAAATGTGTTTAACATCCTAAGACTTAAATATATGAAAGCTGGGTAAATATTTAAGAATTAAAACAGGAAATCCCCCCACTGAAGTGAACGAAAAAGAGAAGACAGTGGGGATAATTGTATTTCTCACTAGAGAAGCACACAAACAACTCTGCTAACACCTTACTGTGTACTTGCCTTTGTCTTTCCAGATTGTGCAATCCTTGGGGTATAGGATGGACATTCCTCTATCTTTGTAAGTGTCTAATGCAACTTGGAAGGTTGTGCAGTGTAAATAACAATGACCACAAATAACAACTTTCTCTTTACTAGTGCTAAAATACTTCAGAAAGTTTTATACAGTTTGCAGAATATTGGAAATTTCAGTGCACAATTATATGATGCAAAGGAGGATTTCAAAATGATCCTGCAGTAATTCAAAGCAACAGTTTTTAACAAGTAGTGCAACAAGCTTTTGTATTTTGATTTATAAATTTTATTTCCTCATTTTTTTCTACATTATAGTCTTTCTACAGTGCTGAAACTCTGATTACCCTTCAAGATACATTAGCATTATACTGAGATTTATATCAATTTACTGTGACTTCAACTGGTGCAACAGAGTGGGCAGAGATGTATTTTTGCTAAGAACAGCCACACCGGAAGATACATGAAACATCTAGTTGTATGTGGAACATTCAACAGAAATCTACAGGTTCAGTGAGTGAGGAGGTCTGACAGAGATCTTTAGGAGGCAGAATAATCAGCCACTGGTGCCCTATGGAGGCAAAAGGGTAAAAACCAAGCCAAATCAAGAAACCCAGTGTGTTATCATAGACATTAATAATGCTGAAGCAGATTGGGATACAGTCAATACTTAACGTAAGGAAGAACTAGTAGTTAAATAAATGCCATACTCATCACTCATGGCTCCTCTCAAGGATCAGAACACAGTAACTGCCTTCACAGAACAGCAACAAGCCCTGATGTAGAAGATCTTTATTATAGATTCTTATCTAATGGCAGTGACTGAAGGTGGCAGGCAGTATGTGAAGGGAAGATGAGTACATAATGGGAATACAGTTCCCCAGATCCCAAGAGGAATAAAAACCTGTAGCAATTGAGGTAAATCAAAGCTGTATGAAAAGAAATGCTCAGCTCATTTAGATGCAAATACATCCTGACACCACTATGCAACACCTCTAAATAGTATTGCACATCCAATATTACTTCTATTGTGCTGATGAATGCCTGTCTTCTCTGTAATAATGTTCTCTTTGGTCTACATGCTGGGAAAGAGTTCAGGCATATTTATATTCAATCAAAAAAATTTCATCAGCACAGTGAGATGAACAAAGATCATATCCATAAGAGAAGACTGACCTTTTCATATCTCTATCTGTGCACATACGCATGACCAGGAATGATACATAATGCCTGAAAGCAACTTCTGGTCAATCTATCCAAGTTGTTTTTTTTTTTTGTTTTTTTTTTTTTTGTTTTTTTTTTTTTCCCTACAGTTAATATTTTACTCACTAAATACTTAAATTTGTATTGCACACAGAACTCTGTGCAGACTTGGTGGTCAAGTAATGAAGGAAAATAGAAAATGTTAAATCTAGTACATTTAAAATAAATTAATTATATTTTCACAGAACTACATTTTGATCTAAATCACCATCCTTTATGAAACATGCTTGCTTCTTTACTGATGCACAGCACTCAGTCACCTGCAAGGAGATGGCCTGCTCATCACAGAGACCTGACAACAAATGTGTGCATATTACAGGACTTTGACCCAGGTTATTGCATGTCAGACACTTCAGAAACCATCTATCTCCATGTTTTTCACTTAAAATTTTTGCAGCAACTCAAGGAAGGTTATCCTTCAGTGAAGGAAAATCAAATCACCAATTTATTACTTTGAAATAGATGGTTCATGTGTCAGAACCTGCACACTTCTTCCCAGGAGCTTCCTGATCTGATTTGTCATTCACCATCTAAGAGCAGAACCTTTGCACTTAAACTGAGCAGTACAAGTTAACAATACTCTTGGTACAACCGTTTCAGCTTGAGCAATGAAGGACTCAGAAACCAGAAATGGCCTAATGGCCTGACAAGGTGCTGCTGGCCCGTATTGGTTAACAAGGCCCAATTCTTAAACTCAGCAGTCTGTAGGAAGCTATCAACTTCTAATTTGCAGCAAGTACATTAATTGGGGGCAATTCTACTTTGTTAAGACTGGGTAACTGTAATTTTACAGAAGTAGCATACCATGTTGGAAAGCAGGATGACAAAATCTTGAGACAAGCGTATTTCCTAACAGAACTTTGTATTCCATTACTACATGCTGAATAACTATGTTGACATAGGGTTAAAAATATAGGTCTGTATTCTAAAACTGCACGCTTCAGAATCACAAATTACTACTATGTAGCTCTAAGTAGTATGATAGTAAACATGGTTAGAAGCGGGATCCCCTGGGAAACTATTTTTAAGCACACAGGAAAGAAGCAGAGCTGCAAGCTCTTTAAGGATGATTTTCTGAGTCCACAAAAGCTCTCCATCCCCCATCATAAAAAATCAATTGGGAGGCAGAAAACTGGCATGACTGAGCAAGGACTTGCTGGTCATACTGAGGGATAAAAAGAAAATGCACTGGAAATAGAAGCAGTGACAGTGGCCTGGGAAGAATACAGGGATGCTGTCCAGACATGCAGAGATGGGATGAAGAAAGCCAAGGAACAGATGGAACTGAACTTGGCAAGGGATATGGAAAAAAAAAAAAAAAAAGTTTCTACAGGTACATTGGTCAGAAGAGACAAATGAAGAAGAATGTATCCCCTCTGATAAATGAGAAGGGAGAACTGGCTTCCATAGACACATAGAAGGCTGGGGTACTGAAGAAGTTCTTTGCCTTGGTCTTCGCTGCCAGTCAGGCATGTCACATGTCTCATGTCTCTGAAACTCTAGGGGATGGTGTGGGGGAAGCAATATCCCTCCCACGGTAAGAGTGGAGCAAGTCAGAAGCTGACTCATGAGACTGAATGCGTGCAAATCTCTGGGGCTGGCTGACATACACCTCAGGGTCCTTAAGGAGCAGGATGATGTGGTTACTAAGCCATTCTCCATCATATTTGAAAAGTCACAGCTCTCAGGCAAAGTTTCCAGTGACCAAAAAAAGCGAAAGATCACTCCCATTTTTAAGAAAGGGAGAAAGGAAGACCTAGGGAACTACAGGCCAGTGGGACTCCCATCTTTTCCTGGGAAGATGGTAGAACAGATCCTCCTGGAAAAGATGTTAAGGCACATTCAAGAAGAGGAGGAGATGCAAGGCAGCCAGTATGGCTTCACCAAGGGCAGATTATGCCTGACAAATCTGGTGGCCTTCTACAGTGGTGTGACAAAATCAGTAAAACAACTTATGTTTTCTGATGTTTTCTGATTTTTTCTGCCTGGACATGTTCAAGGCCTGTGACATGGTCCCATACCACGTCCTTATCTCTAAATTGGAAAGATAAGGATTTGAAGGCTCGGCTACTTGCTGGATAAATAATTGGTTGGACAATGGCAGCCAGAGGACTGTGGTCAATAATTCTATGTCTAGGTGAAGGCCAGTCAGAAGTGAGTGTTCCCAAGTGGTCAATCTTGGGACCAGTACTCTTCAACATCTTTATCAATGACATAGACAGTGAGACCAAGCTCAGCCTCAGCAAGTTTGCTAATGACAGCAAGCTAAGTGGTGCAGTTGATACAACAGAAGGAAGAAATGCCACCCAAAGGGAACTGGAAAGACTCAAAAAGTGGGCTCACAGTAACCTAATGAGGATCAACATGGGGAAGTGCAGGGTGTTGCACTTGGCTCGTAGCAATCTGAAGTGTACATGGCAGACTAAGAAATGAACTCCTTGAGAGCAGGATAAAGACTTGGGGATTCTGGTAGATGAAAAGCTGGACATGAGCCAGCAGTGTGTGCTTGCAGCCTGCAAGGACAACTGTACCCAAGGCTGCACCAAAAGAGGGGTGGCCAGCAGGGAGAGGGAGGTGTTTGAACTCCTTCTGCTCTGTCCTCATGAAGCCCCATCTGCATTCAATTCTGGGGCCTCCAACACAAGAAATTTGTAGAGCTGTTAGGGCAAATCCAGAAGAAAGACATGAAGATGATCAGAGGGCTCGAGCACCTCTCCTGAGCGAGCAGGACTTGGTCAAACTGGAGAATAGAAGGCACCAGGGAGGCCTCTTTGTGGCTTTTCAGTACCAGAGACAATCTTATAAACAGGAGAGATACCAACTTTTTGTGTGGTCTGTTAGTGATAAGACACAGAAGAATGGTTTTAAAATAAAGGAGAGGAGATTTAGGTTAGATGTTAAGTGGAAATTCTTTACTCAGAGGGTGGTGAGGCACTGGATATAGATGCCCTGGAGGCATATAAGGTTAGGTTAGATGGGGCCCTGGACAACCTGATCTAGTTGGTGGCAATCCTGCCCAAGGCAGGAAATTGTAACTAGATGATCTTTAAGGTCTCTTCCAACCTAAACTACTCTATGATTCTGATTCTGTAAGTGTAGTACAAACAAGGCTGAGGGTTATCTAAATCACCAAACTTCCATATTTGTGCTCCTGCTCACAGAAATCGAGTTCTTTAAACAGTCCTGTCTTAAAACAACTGAAATTGATTCCTTGAAAAAATATTTGTACATGTATCTGTCATCTGGATATTATATTTGGACAGCAAGATTTCATAGCTGTCTGCAAGAATTATTAGACACAAATATATTTCGAGAGTGCATCTCTCAAGAGTGCCAATTTTAGCAGAGTAGATAACTCTCTTAGTAAATAAGTTTTGCATGTCTCAAGGTTTTTTCTTCGTAATATTTACATAAACAGTAATTCTGAGAGAAAAAAAAAAAAAGAAAACGGAAGGGATAAAATACTTGTGTACTTCTTACAGAGATTGTATTTATAACTCAGGCCTACATTTCTCACCATTCTATCTTCATGTTAAAACTTTTCAGAAGTGAAATATCTGCATAGATAATACAAGGTGAGTTTTTAAAATAATTTTAAAGGTAATAAAATAAAACCCACCAACTCCACTGAACCTGTTGCATTTCTTAAAGGATCTGAGATTTTATCATGCTTGAGGTAACTTTTGTTTAGAACAAAAATATCAATAACTCATAACATGCCAGTAACTCATCTACTGGCATTCTCTCATTTCCAATTTTATCAAGTGCTGCTAATAGAAAACATTTGAAGTTTAGAAACACATATTTTTAACTGATAGCTCCTAAATCTCCTATTCTACTTATGATGTTTTTGGAATTATACACAGATAGAAAAAAAATGTTATGGCACTGGGCAAGAATTCTCTGGCACAGCTCAAGAAACTAAACTATCATATTTTTAATGTTAAACAACAGCCAGACAGTAGATATAATCTTTAAAAACAAGCCAAATAATGGAACTTTAGCCATGACCACTTGCATATGCTAGGAAGGTCACTTTAAAACTTGTGCTTGTAAAATAGAACATCTGCATTTCACTCAAAACCTTGTAAAGCATTCTAGCATTTAAGAGAACAGAATATAACACTTCAACAAACAAAATAACGCCATTTTTACACTTGCTAAATTCAGAATTTCTGCTTTAAAAATATTGCTTTTCAGTAGACCATTAGGGAGTAAAAAACATCCATTAGGCAAGGTACTTCCCAACTGAAAGATGGTAGCATAACACTACAGAGACCCTCTCTGAAAAACAGTGTACAGCTCCGCTCAACCACACTCAAGAAAGATAGAAAGTGGAAAAGGTATAGAGAAGTGCTACTGGTCAGTGGAATCAGAAAGAATTGATCTCTCCTAGAAACATCACTTTGCTTTACTCACCATGTGCAATGTTCAGATGCAAACCTGCTTGAATTCCAAATTAATGAAACCACAGTGAGACACTGAGAATTGTGTAGGAGTGCCCTAAAACGAACCTGGTGAATTTACAAGAGCAAAAGGCAGGATGCAAATGGGATATGCTTGTGCTTTGCAAACACTTCATTTGTATCAACAGAAGTAGAAAAGTTAAAGGACTGTACTAACATGGGAACAATGGAGGACGATACAGAAGTAAAGACATCTGTGAAGGCAAAGATTGTTATAAAAACTTTCCAAACTATTATGTGAAAATCTTGATAGTTATCAAAGAAATATCAGCAAATGGGCAATAAACAGTATATACAGATATCACTCTATACTTGATGAGATCTACGGACTGTTAAGACCAGGCAACATGGGCATGATGTTTTGTGAGAGGCTGTCATCACAGTATAAAGCATTTCAGGTCTGAGCTACCACAAATTCAAAGGATTCTTGATCAAAGGAATGAAAAACCTCTAGTAAAATCCATTGTAAGGGATAAGATGCTAGATGACTCTCCTGGGAGGAAAGTGGTACAGTTGTTACTGTGTCAGATAGCATCCTTTAGAGGAGTGTGCATCATGCTGCCCAGATGCCTTGCGATCAAAGAGCCAGTACAGCAGAGGCTTACATGAGTGCAGAGAGGTGCCCTGGAAACTAACCTAATTGCTGACTGATGGTAAGATGCCTGGCCTCTTCAGTGTACTCCTGCAAGCCAATCTGTACATTACTTATATACTCAAGAGATGTGAATAGCATGCAATAATGCAATCATGTGAAATGAAACCATTTATTTGAACTTCAAGCAAAGCAAAGCAGAGTCGGCATCCAACACTCCTTTTCAACATAGAAAGCCTAAGTTCAAGAAGAATTAGAAAACTGATCACACAAAAGAGAGCCATTAGGTATTTCAGCCCATGACATTTTTATTCTGAAAAAGAAATATTTTCACTACTGCAGGCTCAGCAGCCACAGGAGAGAGGGCAATGCAGTGAGATCCTCATGACCCCATCAGAAAGAACTTGAACTGGTTTGGATCTGCTCTAATGCCTTTACTCAAATCATGACTTTACCATGTGAAATACGTGCAGAACAGAAAGAATGAGGTCTGACGTGAATTCAGGCATGCTGCTATTAGAGGTGACTTATCACTGGTGAACAGTTTTTAAACACGGGAAAAGTTATTTTGGAAGTTAAGACACTGTGAAGACCCCTCCTTCCGCATGCTGCTTTAGGCTGCATTGCTATAATTGAACAGTGCTATATAAACAATAGCCCTGGTTTGTACAATAGGTTATCATCGGAGTAAGTGATTACAAAACTATTTAGATAAATGGTGGGATCATAATATTTTATGCAAATAAGTTACAGAGATACCTGAAAAACCTGGTGCTGTGTAGCACTCCTTCAAGCCATAAGCACAGTTAAAGCAGACAGTAAATCACTAAATCTCATCTCAGACTTTCCAATTTTGTTGTTGTTTTGGTTTTCACCAGTTTTTGCTGACAGGTAAAAAAAATATTGCCTGAATGTGAGCAACATTTAATTTACCACCAATTTCCTTCCTATTTCTACAGCACTTTCCTAAAAAGCACACAGCATTTTATTTCCAGTGCTCAGAAGAATTACTATTAAATAGTCAGACACCACCGATACTTACCATAAAAATACCATTCTAATACTTTTTGCTACTCAAGAGAATTGCAATGCATTACAGAAATTCCTCTGGAATATTTTGAAATCATCATCCATAACTATGTGCATATAGTTATACAAATATAGTTACTTTAGTATGTATCAACAGTGCTTGCATATATTAAAAAAAAACATGTACCTATATACAGAGGGACAAAATTGTGATATCACACTGAAACAGCAATGTGTATTAATTGAGTGGGATAGCAAAGATGCCTTTGAAGATGTGGAAGCCTTTCTTCAAGGCATCTTCTTTGCCTATCACCAGCATCATTTAAGAACTATAAATGATTTAAGTGCATGCAAAAATTATGTCTGAGGCACAGATCTCAATGACAGGTCCTAGAATATACACCCACTTGTTCTGAGGAATTCAAACTTGAGTTTTCTAGCACCAGGCCTTATCTGGCTCAACTCCTATATTTTCTGACTTTCGAAATGAAACAACACATACTCCATTTCTTCAGTATTTCTCTTTTTTCGGGAAGCGTCTTGATAAAATTATCAAGCCTGAGGTTGACTGAAAAGTGTCAGTTATTGGACATACACCCTGCAACTTTCTGTCACTCATAATAAGCACAGATTTATCCATTTTAACATGCGGAAAAATTTGCATCCTATCAAATGCTATTAAAAAATCCCAACGTTCTAATGCTGTATTTACCAGTGGGAGGTCCAGTGTTTCCAACTAAAAGTGCATTTACAGAACAGCTGCTGTCATTAAATTTTTCACTGCTTTCCACAGTTTATGAGACTGCTATGTTATGAAATAACCTGTAGTGGAAGGAGTGGCTTTGGTAAATATCCCAGAGGTCCTCAGGACATAATCTTGTTTAGGCTACCTTGGGATGCAAACAAGCACTCCTGTCTAGTCAGCTAGAGAAATGAGCAATTAGGGTACCTAGGATCTTCCACATATCTACCATTTTGGATCATGGCTCTGCCTCTCAACATACAAAAGGTCATCTTCCTCTCTGAGCACTAGAGAAAGCAGAAAAGCATTAATACACACTTCTTAAGTACAGATTCATCTACACAGTGTGATTCTGCTGCACTCCTTTCCTCCTCTTAGATGTGAAGGCATCTGCCTCAAGATCACTGGTAATGTTGCAGAAAGTGCAAGGTAGAACAGATAGGAATACCTACAGCAGTGCCCAGCAAAGATAATATCTCCACATTGCATGCCAGTATTGGCCAGAAATTGACCCACTGATTCCATTAGTCTCAGGTGCTCTTCAGGAATATGAGAAACACCAAGTTGATCCAACATTCCAGGAAAATTGAAATCAAATAAACCTAGAATTAAAGGCAGTCATTTCTAATGCCTCACTTACACACAGATATGGAATGAGGTGTGTGTGCATCCACTTTCTCTTAACATGGTATTGAAAATGTCTTCATACTTAAGATGTACATTCTTTATTTGCAATTGTAAAAGATTTTTTAATTAGTTTTTTTTTTTTTTTTTTTTTTTTTTTTTTTTTTAAGAAAAAGAATGAGAACACTTGAATCATTTCTAGGGTGCATTTTTCTAAAGCTAACTTTTCTTTAAGAAAACGACTTTCCTAAATTTAATCAGGCACAAAAAAAAAAAAAACCAAAAAACACATTAATATCTGCCAAACATACTCCAAGTTCTCTGTGCTCATTTCCCAGGCTGAAGCAATGTGCAGCATTAACAGTATGTCCAGCCTTTCAATATGGAATGACCCTCTAAGCCCTGTATCTATCAGCTATGCTCTGACATTACAAAACACACTTTAAACCGTGCTTCAAGTTCATTACTTAGCAACTGGACCTCTGCTGTAAGTACTGCATCCTTATTTACGCATGCACATGCACATGCTGGTGCATCTTTCATAAAAGTACAAAAAGAACAAGGATTAAGGGAAGCTATGATCATGTGCTATAAAATCCTAAGTGGCATGAAAAAAGATTCACAGGGAACAAGAGCCTTCTGTCTCTTTCAACACAAGAATTAACAGGCAATCAATGAAATCAGCATTGCAGGTTTAAGTTAAGCAAAGGAGACGCTCTTTGAAGAACGCACAGTTATACTGAAGAATTTCTTCATGCTGTGCTGCCAACATTTTAAATCAAGAAAAAGGGGAGAAAATCTTCATTTGGAAGCAGGGAAGACTGATGGGTTATTAAATACAAGCTCAGGAAACTCTAAACCACAAATTTCTGGATGCTCAAAGGGCATTCTGGGTAAGTATTCTCAAATACTTGCCTGCTCCTTTTACTCCTCTGTTGGCAAGTGCTCTCACGTGCTATCAGAAAGTGAATCTGATGTTAGACAGACCATTGTTCTGACCCAATATGACCTGTTTTACATTCTTCATCACATATATTTATGGCAGTGACTCCAAAGTCAGACTAATGTGACTGCAAATAGAATTTGGGCCTTCATTTTGTCATTACTTCCTTTTCTGAGCATAAATAAATAAAAGGAAAGACCAAGGACTGAAAAAATGAAATTATCCGTCATCATGACTCTGTTGCATGTATCACAAGAAGAGCTAAATCTGATAATTTTATATATAGAAAAATAGAGGTTTTTTTTTTTTTTCCCAGTGGTAAAAATTATCATTCGTTAGTGAAGAAAATTGCATATAAACCTAAATTTATTCAGATTACAGCCCAGTCACTCAGACATGACAATTGAATAAGAGGCATTAATTAATAAGGAAAAAACAAGCAGAGTATTCACTGATACTGTAACATTTAGATATTCAGAGGGGGGTGCATATGCGCGCCAGGAATATCTGTGTGCATTAGTAGTACATTTGAGTTAACAGGCAGAAAACACACCTGTGTATTTCCAGACTGATGAACAGTCACATAGCACTCACAAAGAAATGCTACTGAAGTTTGCACACCTGTTTTCCAAATCAAACAAAAATAACCCAGTGGCTTAATTTGAACAGAAATTGCACTGCTTTATTGTCTCAGCCCAACTAAGTGATACCCCAAAATGCATGCACATATCCTCCCATTCTGGGTCACGTGAATCATCTCCTCCTGAGGAAGCATGCTAGATACAATGATGTTTTGTTTCTCAACTTACAAAAGCATCGTCCTCATGCTGAGTTACAGAAGAATGTAATTAAACGATATGTCACTAAAAGAAAGGCTACGTACATTTTCTACCACAGGAATATTTTCTAAAACCACAGTTTTTTGATCGTTTTGGTGTGGACTGGCTTTTTCCTGGTGAGTAAAGACGTGCCTACTGAATTTAGAACATAGTTTCTCAGCCTGAGCTGTAGATTCCCAGGCTGCATAGTTGTGGTCAGATAACTTCTCCACGGGGCGTTCGGAGTTTCCTGAGCATGGAGGGAAAAACGAATTAATCTGACTCCAGTGTTTAACTCATTTGCAAGACTCAGATTTCCTGTTCTGTAAACATAAAGGTTTTGCAAAGAGTGTGTAAGAGCTTCCAAGATGTATAGCTATGTGAGTGCTAAAGATAGGGAGCCCCATTCTTCTTTCTAGCTATAACTGCCAAAGCTCTGTGGATTTCAGCAGTATTATTACCAATTCAAATCTGTTCCAAGTCAGAGGAAAGTCAAGAACAATGTGTGTTTATGAAAAAAGGCCAATTCTTGTTTGGCTGAAGTTCATAACCCGAAAAGAACCCAGTAATTCCAGTGTTCTTCAGCCTAAATGCTGCCTATGTCTTTCACTTAGCAGCATCTGTTCTGTGGTGCAGGGCATTAGGAGCATGGAGATGGATATATTTGCTGATTATTTACATTGCAACTTTCAAAGGCATAGGAATGTTTTAATCATAGATGAAGTTACAGTATGAAAAAAATTAAGTCAATCTAGAAACTAAAGCAGCACTTGAATAGGGAAGTAAAATGCCATGGCAAGGTCTATTTGAGGTGATAGGTAGAGAAGAAACATGATTATATGTGCCATAAAATTTGTCTAAGCTAACTTAAGTGGTTAAGAAAGGTGCTGAGCTAAGATCTTTAGGAACAAAGGAACATAGCGCTGACCTAATTCCTTTCCATTAATCAACTCAGAGTCCCATTCACTTCCAGGAGAGTAGAATTATGCTAAGTTAAGCACTTCTGAAAACCTCCGAAGAAATTTTTGTGTATAAATTTGGCAGATGTGGTACAAGCATTGCCTATGAATATCCTCTTCACGGTGACCTACATCATTTCAGGAGAAATACACACGTGTGGGAAAGGGCACTTGGATTTTAATATCCTCAGGATTACTTGATATTCTTTTTTCAAGAATGGCTCCAGCTAATGCACTCCATGTTTGCTAGTGAATATCTAAAAACAGGAACAGTATCATAAGCTACCAGAAAGTTCTCAGATAGGAGCATGACATTTTTTAGGCTGGACAAGATTATGAAGTCTTCCCATCTCCACTGTCATCTCAATCCATCACATTAGATGTTATTTACAAAGCTGCTCACTGCTTTAGCCGTGAGAAACTGTTAGAAAACTCAAAAGACCAAATCATCTGCTGCTTCAGATTTTCTAGAACTTAAAGTTAGCACCTTGCTATAGCACATTCATTCCCGAATTCAATGTTCCATCTCACAAAAAAATATCTGGGTTTGGAAAACCACATTTTCATTAAAATAAAATAAAAAAAATAAAAAATAAAAAAAAAAAAAAAAAAAAAAAACAATCTATAAAACCTACGACAAACAAATAATTTAGCATCTCTACAACGCCTTTGTTTTCCTTAACCACTATTCTTTAAAGAATGAAAGAATATTCTGTACTGATAAAAACTGTACCTAGGAGGCAACTCCAGCAAGAAAACTATTGCTCCCTTTAGAAGAGTGAAAGGCAGCTCATGCAAAACAACCACAGATAAACAGGTGAGAGGATAAGGATGGTACAGCTTTGCTGGGCATGTGGTTTTGCTTAGAAAGAGCTCTGTTGGTGTGACTGACTTGCTTAAAGAAAGGAAACAAAAGAGAGGCACTGGCATCTCTAATTTACAAATGTGAACTTAACCACCTTTCACGTGTTCCCAGCTATAATTTTTCATTGTAATTTAACCCAGGCTTGTTATTGATTCAGCTCAGCATTGGACACACACTGTGCACAAGTACAGGGTGAGACAGTAAACGCTTTAGCAAGACAGCAAGGAGCATTCACAGTGGAGCACTCCTCACAGACACACTTGGTTGTGCCAGATTCTTCTGTGGGATTTCCTTTTCCTTGGAGACAAACTGTCTATTTAACTCTAGAGCAGCCACTCTCTGCTCCTTTCACAAGCTTTTATACTTGGCTCTGTTCTGTGGGAAAAGTTTCCCTTTCACATTTCAACTCAATTGTGATTGCTCCCTGTGTTTAAGCTTCTGCATGATGGAGAGATGAGAAAAATATCACACAAGAAGCAAAATTATTTTCTGTATTTCTCTCAAAGAACAAAACCCATCAGAGTCTATTGATACAGCCTTCTCCGATCTAAGCTGTGTGGCATATACTCTGTACAGCAATTATTGCATCAGAGTAGCCAATAAATGTTTCTTGGATTTAGACAACTACCAACACTGATTAAATATTTCCTCAGTGTTCACATTCCTGACACAGGTAATGAGGATGTCTAAAGGAATTATTAAATATAAAAAGCAAACCCAGAGAAGACAATTATCATAATAACATGATTAAAAAAACTTTCTTGATAATCAGCTGCTAAGTAGCCATTATACTAGAAGCCATTACATGCTCTTTTCAAGAAACTGTCTTTGCTGGAACTTCCAACCTTCCATGGCCTTTACAACAGACCAGAACTGCAAATAAAAGATGGTAGTGAGATCCCCAATCCTTACGATAGCACTGTACGCCAGTTTCAGCACTGACAGAAGTTCAGATCCTCAAAGTTATTTAGAGAACTAGCTTCTCTTGAGTCAGTAGGCAAATTCAGACTTAAAAGCTTACCAACAAAGCAGATTTAGAAGTCTCACTACAAATATACTGTACAGGGCTCTTCAGGACAGTTGCAAATGCCAAAAATAGATGTGCATATAGATTTCATTAATATGTTTTTCATACTCTACTAGTATAAGCCAACTCACGTGCTACTAAGATTCTCCTAATTAATTTTCCATGTTCCGTGTGTAACATTTTTCAAGAAAATGCCTGAAATAAGCACACAGAAAAAATGAAAATGGTGCATAGATCATGCACACAAGCATCATCTTTTCAGTGTTGTGTTTTTGTGGTTCCAAATGCAAAGAGAGAAATAAATCAACTATTCCTACAGGACTACCTAGTTGCATATCAATTGCAACATTTTCAGCATGAAAATAAAAGCAAAAAAAATCACTATTAGCCCAGACAAGTACACTCAAACACAATGAATCTGCATGTTTGAACTGATTCCAAAGATGACCAAAAACATGTATGAAGTAATGTTATCAGTCAGCAGCTCCATACTATTATTATTTTTTTTTTTCCAATAAATCAAAGTGTAAGGAATTTTGCTAATGATGGACAACTTAGAGGAAAGTCACTGAATGTAAGAGTGGAAGTAGTCAAAATCTGCATTGGGTGCTTATGTGAGAAAAAACCAAAGAGGAAAAGAGAGTGCATATGTTTAAGAGAGCCTAGATCTGATGGTAGGAGGCTAGGATTGTCCCCATCCCACTGGATGGGCAGCCATCCACAGGCTTCTGCTCACCCCTGCAAGCGTAGCACTGCTGTTCTTCTACTGAATCCTTTCCTGTCTGCTTTGCACCATGCTGAACAGCATCCAAGAGAACAAAATGAGAGATTCAAACACGTTTAATGGTGTTTTTCCCTGCATAGGGTTACAGCAAGTATTAGCCTTGACGGGACAAGTTTTCCAACAGAGATGGGACTTGGAGCATCAATCCACCAGAGTTTAACTTTCTTCCAGAGGCAGCACTGAAACAAAATCAGCCAAAAGGATGTCCAAATGCTATAAAAATGAGGGAGGTGGCTGTATTTAAACATCAATAAAATGAGCATATTTTTCTCAAGTATCCACAAGATACTTCTGTTAGCCAGCATGGGTGGGGGTTCAGTTCTGCTTTTTGTTTTTTAAATAAGATTCTGGATTTCTATGAGAAAAACTATATCGTGTTAAAACTGAGAAAGAACTTCTCTTTCCGAGCAAGATCTCTCTCCAGGAAAACATCATAGAATACACCGACATTTCAGTATACTTTTCCTCGCTACTGGAGAAGGCCAGTGCAAAGAAAAGCTGGCCAACACCTTGTTCACCTTCATTCAAAAGCATTCATGTCTGAACTAAGATTTTTGACATTCACTGAGCATAGATTTCTGTCTTTTCCCTGGCAGTTCCCCTGTTTTGGAATGTAGAAGAGAAAATAAAGAACTTTGACTCTGTTTTGCAAGGGAATAGCATGCAAACATTTTGTGTAATTTCTTCACACTTAAGTCTTTTTTCATGAGACTGCCACCACTTACTACTAATTTAAGCAGTTGTCAGAACAAAACTGCTCTGGATAAATTTCCAGAAATTCTTCTTCCACCTCTTTTTTTTTTTTTCAGAGCTCATTGAGCATCCACTGTTGATTCAGACACTGGCAGGTAGCGGTGTCTTTTAGTCCTGTTACACAACTTGGCTTCCAACACCTGCAAAAGCTAACTTCTTTCTCCAGATAGACTTGCTTTCCCAGGCTCCTGACTTCTCAGCAATGTGAGGTACTTTTTGTAAAGCTGTCTCAGTTTCCATTGAATCCGTTTTTCTAAAAAGTTCCTGATTTTTTCAGAGATAAGAAAAGTCAGTTGTATATTTATCCTGAATTATCAAACACGCTACAAAGGACCTATCTCAGATTCCAGGCACCATGGCTAAATATTAAAAACACAGTCATCCTTATGCAAACAAGAAGTATACGTGCCAGCCTCCTCGAAATCACAAATGGCTCCAGTCACAGAACCCCAGAAAACAAACCTCATATTGTTGAAAAGTAAAGGCTTAAATCATCAGTACTCCTTTAAATTGAAATGTTCACGTGTTGTGATTATTTATTAGTTGATTTGTCTCTGTTTTCATATTACCCATTTGTTTTCACTGTTCAAGACTCTAGGCTGGTGTCATTTCTACACAGACAAACTCAGGCAATACTTAGGGCTTGCAGTGACTCTAAGACAAGGCATTTCGAAAGTACAAAGCTGAGCCTATTTTCATCAGCCGACACACTCTAGAGCCCAAAGACACATGATTATGCCTTTGGAAAGGCAGCAGCTAGAGCACATGATAATCATTTCCCGTAACCCCGCAGCCCCTTGCTTGTGAGCAAAGGATGTTTCCAGAACCAGAGTATTTCACCTTGCTGGATGCTTGCTGCAAGATGCAAAGCATGGCTCCTGCAGCCTCTTCTAACAACACATGCCAATGCCCTTCAGGCAATCTCTAGCAAATATTCTTTCAGAAAATCTTGTACAATTCTATTTATACTCTTAAAATAAAGGTACAGGAAAAGCCAAACTGAGACTTCTCTCCTTTATAGACCTGTACATTCCAAGGCAAAGGAGCCCAGTGGAGACAACTACATAATTCCTTCCCAGTGAGCCAGGATAAGGCATTGCCAGCTCTCTGCCACTGCAGTGCTCTGGACCTAATAGCTCTACTCCAAGGCAGTTGGAAATTGGGAATCAGAGTAGAACCTCTCGCATAAGACATGGCCCTTGGAGAACACAGATCACAGGGCAAACAAGGCACTGGAACCAAAGGATGAAACAGTGAAATACGCAATCCAAAAGCCTACAAAAAACAGGAATAAAACAAACTCTTGGAAATCTCACAGCTCAGAAATGACACACAGCTCAATTAAACTAGTAATTACACAGTTGCTCTTACCTTTGCCATCTGCGCTTGCACGCCATTTGCTTTGAGAGATGCTACTGCTTTCTGTGCTGCTGCTGGGCTGTCAAAATCTACAAAACCGTAACCTAAAAAATAAACAATAAATACATATTATCATTAGCCATGAGCTGCACATAGATCAAGATTTAATTGCTTAAGGAAGACCTTTCCTTCTCTTGCACTGTCACGGTTTTCTGGTAGCACTTCCACTACCAGCAGCCATCACTCCTCTGTTTCTCTTGGCTTTCTTCCTGCCTTCTTTAGAACTAATTAGTCCTTTCCTGTCCTAATGAGATCTAAAGAAATGCAATGACTTGAGGCTTCAAAGGGAAGCAAGGTGTGCAGGAGAGGGGACAAACAGCAGCCCTTTGCCTGTCCTGATAGGAAAGTGGGACACTTTCCCTGTCAGAGCTCTGGTGCAGTGGGTTCTTGCCCTATTTCTTCCATAAGAAGAGGCACAGTCCTTGCCACCTGCCCAGGTGAGCAACCACCATCTCCATTCTGGGCAGCTGTCCCCATTTCATGTTGCTGCCTGCATCCATTTTGCGATACAAGTTTACATAGAAATGGTCTCTGCAGACAATGTGCCCTTATAGAAAACTGCTATAAAAATCTACAGCTTGCAGTGCTTTAGATCATGAAAAAACAGCCCTCCTTCCCTGTTCCTTTAACCAGACAAGGATGAAGCTTTGTATGAGGGTCTTAGGTCTCTACAACCAGCTGGAGCCTGGTGTGTGGGGCAGGGAGCCCACAGCAGACCTCCAGCAGGTGGGAGCACTCAGGAAACCTCTGAACCTGTGCTGGGCCAGCATCCACCAGATAGCTGCAGAAGATAGTAGGATAACCACAGCCTGCTCATACTCCATTCCTTTCACCTCATCACCTGGCCCCACCAGGAGCTGCTTCAGGGCATTTGTTTAGCATTAACTTAGAGAAGGTGCATCTGACAGATTGACAAGAAGTGGTTGTCTGCAATTGGTAAGGAATGGTCATCTGCTTTTAAGTGGCTTTACTACGTCGGTATTTGAAGTTCAGCTTATTAACCACTCCTATCTTCTTTTCTTCCTTCACTGTATCCCTCCCCATTTTTTTCCTCCACAAGGAAGACTGGCATGCTCAAGCAGAAGGACTAGTGCTTTTACGCCCCTACTGGACATCAGCCCTCAAGTATTATTGTTTACCTAGTGACACAAAGATGGGCAAAGAGGACACAAAATGAATTTTTAACAACTTCTAAGCATTTAACGGCACTTAAGTCTTGCACATAAAGCTTTCAGCAGACTTTGGAAGACTTAAAAATCTCACCAAGCAGCTGCATGGATTTCACAATCCATCCAGGGAACCCTTTGAAAACCTGAGCCTACATCCCACTAAGCAATTGAGACACAGGTAGGCACATGCTGCTCAGCCAAGCCGTGTTTGGACTCCACCTCTCCCCTGGAAGCCGTATGCTTGAAGCTGAACTGCCTGAAAGCTTTAATAATATTAGCACAAGCATATTTATAGTATCACAGCTCCTTTGCAGACATCTCCATTTACTACGTCAACACATATAATACAGGAGGCAACCACAGATATGCTTTCCTGCTGTATCCATTTTTCTCTTGCCAGCCTTTCTTCCTCCTCATGTGAGGCCTCATTGCCTTCCTCTGTGTGCCACATCTGTGCATGAGAATGTGTGCTTGCGATCACCTTGCCCCAGGTTATAAACATCTCTCTCTACTCCTTTGGTATGTATGCATTACCAATGATGAGATAATTTTGTGTGTATGGATTTTTGTTGTTGTTGGCTTAAATCTTATTTGCGAAAGAAAATGAAAAAGAAATTAGAAAAAAAAAAAAGCACCAAGATTGTTAAAGAAAATGCTGACAAAGCCTATGAAGATGCTGAAAAGCACTACTTTGATATCAAAGTCAGATCTGAACCTTTCTCCTCAATCTGTTTTTCTGTTGTTCTTTTTGGAGTACTTTGGTGTGTTGTTTTTGTTTTGTTTTTGTTTTGTTTTTGTTATTTTTTGTTTGTTTGCTTTCGGTAGGGCATTACTACAAATTGAGGGAAAGTCTGAACAACTGTGTATTGGACGGCATACCTAATAAGCTCTGTCATAACAAGCGCACTGGAGTTTGGTCAATCGGGAGAAGGTTGCTTTATCTATTCAATTTCTCCCATTTAATTTTCCCTTTTTAAAAGCTACAGAGCATACCACCTGGAAACCAGCCTGTTCTCCATGGCAGGTTGCTCTGCCTTGTTCTTCAAGCTGCAGAGCTACAGAGAAACTGATGCTGTTTTGAAGCAAAAAACCTCTGCTACAGGAGAGCAAGAGATCTCTCTGGCTTCCTTAGTGCCTCTGCCCTATGGGAGGGCAGCAGATCAAGGCAATTGCAATATTGCTGAAGGAGAGATCCTGTTAAGAAGCCAGAGCTGCCAAATGGGAAACCTGAAACGCATTGGGAAGTCATGGGGTGGCTTGGATCAAACACAGTGCAAATGATTTTTTTAGGGTAGCACAGTGCTCTTCTCAGGACATAAAATTTCTTTTTATTTCTCACTGAGTTCATTCCAGGAAACTTGGAGGTGACAGTGCAAAAATAAGCTAACACTTCCCTTAAAAACAGATAACAGCATCGGAATTTGACTTTTATCATCAGTGCACAGCACACTATTCATGTATGCAGTAATAGAAGGGAAATGATTTTTTAATATAAATTTCTAGGCAGCACAGTAAGTATTCTCATCTAAGTTATTATTGCTTGTAAATATAAACTGGATTATTGAAGAGTGTTCTGGTGTTGTACTGTAGGGATCAGGCACATCTAGCAATGGATTACTGAAGATTAACATCAGTCCATAATGTTTAAAGCAGTGGATCTCTCCTAAACATTTATTCAATAGGCACAAGTGGCTAAGATATCCATGTCATAGATCCAATGACAGTCCCAAGACAAAAATCTTGCATCTTCAGCTGGCCATTATGCATTCTGGCATTAATACTACTTGCATCACTGCAAAGCTGCTCTTTCTCCTTCCCACAAGCTTAATTTCCATTCCAAGCATCTTTCTGGCCCTCCCTGCTCCTGACACATCTCTCCACCACACACAGAACATCAGGACAAAATCACTCCATGGCTGCAAAGTACTCCAAAGCACATCAATCTGCGGCAGGGGAAGCCAAGTTCCCAGGCTGCTTCAGCATTCAAGTATCCTTACAAGAACTTTGTAGTGCTATGGAACAGAAAAACAAGCATGTTGCCTTTCTGCACAGTTTATGTTCTTCCCTATAGATGTCTATAGGCTACGCTGATGATCTGTACTTGAGTTTTTCATTTGTTTAGAATCTTACTTCATTTTTATTTTGTTGTAGTTGTTGTTTTGGGCAGTGAGGAAGTAGCACAGGTTATATATATATTTACATATATATATATATATACACAAGCAAACAAAAATATGTAAATATATATATATGTATTTATGTATGTTTATTTTTAATGCGACTTTCAGGGTTGATTGAGTTTAGACAGCAGCTAAGGGTGGGTGCTGTGACATTTCCTCCTGATCTCCCCATAGCAAAGATGAGCACCCAAGATGCAAGAGCCCTGCCCTTTGGGCCAGGCTAGGATGTACCCTGGCCCCTGGGCAGGCTGTGCTGGCTGCCCTGGCAGGTGCAGAGCCAGCTCTGGCCACTCAGGCTGGGCTTCCTGCTCAGCCAGCCGTTCCTTGGCTCTCCTGGGACGAGACAGCGCGTGGGCTGGAAATGTCCTTTGGGACAGATTCAGACTGGGGTCTGCCAATTGGATGCTGTTGCTGTAAGAAAATGTCTGCACTGCTTCTCCTTGTCTGAAAAACAAATGCAGAACCTACCAGCCCCACTCTCTCCTATCTTCAAATTCCAGTGCCTGGCTTTGTGTTTTGTTGCTGGTTGTTGTTGTGCGTTTTTTTTTCTCTTATTATTTTGATCACTGCCTCATGAATGTTCTCATCTATGGACTATCTTTTCCAGTTCTTGTGCAGAACATCATGTAAAGCACATGCAGCTTCTATGCCACGACCTCCAGATTGCTCGCAAGAATCAATCTCCACCACAGGAAACCAAAATCAAAACTATTTCCTCTTTCCTTATGAGGCATCCTGCCCTTTTCCTTTAAGATCACAAGGCACAAATAGGGAGAGCTACATTATCACTTGCTACTGGGAGAGTCAGAAATTGAACTAATTACCAATGCAAGTCCCTTAGATCAAGAGCACTTACAGCGCAGGTGAGTTTGGGTACATTGATTCTGGGATCACACACACAGAATCACAGAATGGCTTGGTTTGGAAGGGACTTCAAGGATCATCAAGATCCAACTCCCCTGCCACAGGCTGGGATACCAACCTCCCCATTTAATACTAGAGCAGGTTGCCCAGGGCCCCATCCAACCTGGCCTTGAACACCTCCAGGGACGGGGCATCCACAAGCTCTCCGGGCAGCTTGTTCCAGCACCTTACCATTCTCATAGTAAAGATATCCAACCCAAATCTTCCCTCCCTCAACTTCAAACCATTTCCCCTTGTCTTGCTGTTATCCACTCTTTTAAAGAGTTGAGATCCCCAATTCTTTTGTGGTGTGACATGTACGACTAGTTTGTAAATGTGAATACACAAAAAAAAACCCGACAACCCACACACCAGAAAACAAGACAAGACTATCTAGATTAATTGTTCGACCTTTCCTACAAGAAATAAAACGCCTGTAATTTTGTTTTGGCTTGATGCCATTATAGCTAAATAATTAAATTTCAGGAATAAAAGCAGTGATTTTGTACCTGTGGGGGAAAAAAAACAGCTAAGCGTCAGCAAGCACAAGTTTATAGCTTGCTGCAGTAAGTGCTACCTGAATACCCCAGCAGACGCTAAATGTCTCAGTCTCCTACAACCCCAGCGGCTGGGGGCCTCCTGCTCTTCATTCTGCAGCTCCATAATTAAGCTTGGCAGCAGGTTCAAATGAATTAAAACTGAATGTCACTATTTCCTCAACAAATCCCTCATCCTTGTTTTTTCTTACTTGTCAGGAGAAGACCAGCAGAACAGCAATTAGTGGTAAGCAGTGCAGTGAAAAAGAACCAAGTATACACTAATTAGGTCACTCGCCAAACACATTCATTTCATTGGCAGATTTAATCAATGTTTTCCTGAAATGTCTTAAATCTCCTATGCTAATTTAAAGTTTTGTTATTGTTGTTACTTTAAACACAGATGGGATGCCTGGAGATTTTCAATTGCTTTCCGCAAATCCATTTCAAAATAACAACCCCTCATATACTACATCATCAGAATTTAGGCACAGGTTTTAGGAAATGGCCTCTAATTTTATGCCAACATTTTTTGTGCCTGCAAATACCTGTGGGTGCAGTTTTGTGGATTTAAGTAATTGCAGGTGTGTGTAGCTCTAAGACATCAAACTCTGAATTGCCCTGACTGATCGGGTACTCAAGGGTAACACCAAATAATTTAAGGGGCTACCTGCCACTTGCTGTCCCCACAATTAGGGCAGAGTGTACAGCAGTAGCACAGATGATGGTGTGGTCCCCCAGTGGGCACGAGTTCTTCACACATGGGAGCCCCAGCGTGCAGTGACATGAGTAAAAATAAAGGAAAATGAATGAAAACAACAGTGAAGGCCAGGAGATGTGTGCTTTCCCAGCAGCAAGGTGTGGAGCCTAGGAATGCAGCGGAGCTGGAGATCTGATGCCTCTGGCAAAGCATGGGAAAGAAGAAGCTGTAATGAAGGACAGAGGATAATCTGGGATTGGGAAACACTGCTTTACCCTGCCACAAGGCCCAGTGTCACATCTGACTCCTGGCCAGGTACTGCTTTCAATCACCTGGATTCAAGTCAAGTAGAACTCTGCATTTTACAGCAACGTGCTCACGCAGAAATAAAGGGAAAGGATGGATGATGCACAGTCAGGAGATG
The DNA here is from genome assembly GCF_019238085.1 of Lagopus leucura. Classification (NCBI taxonomy): domain Eukaryota; kingdom Metazoa; phylum Chordata; class Aves; order Galliformes; family Phasianidae; genus Lagopus; species Lagopus leucura. Next base: position 12,500,432 of record NW_024962334.1, read on the forward strand.
GAGGAGATGGTATATACAAACTGGATTGAAGAAGTGTGCATGTTCTTTTAGCTAATCTTGTTTTTTTGTTGTTTATTTCTTAGAGAAGTACATAAATATACTGATGGGGAGCTTATGCATACTGTGGAGCTCTTCTGGTTCCACTGAAGTCACTAAGCTCCTTTCATCAGAAGTTATAATGCATTGTTTCCATTAGCTAGGATCTTTGTAGAAATAGAATGCATCCTGTCTGAATGGCAGGAAACATAAAATGTGTGTAAATTTCACATAAAAATGGAAATATCTCACAGTTGTGTAAAGATGAAATAAAACTTGGTCAAGTGCAATTACAACAGTTCCATTATACTGAAAACTGATTTTCTTCTGCTGGAACACCAGACCATCTGGGGTTCTGCTTCCAATCAGTATATTTTTAACATAGCAAAGTTCCTACGTCTTGTTTTTGGATATCTAGAACTCTATATATCAGACCTCAAATCCAGAACAGACAAGACCAAGGATATAATTTACATCTGGTCTTCAAGAAGAATTAACTGTTTAGAAAAAACGAGACATTGATTGTAAGACAACGCTTCTTTTTTTTTTTTCTTTTTTTCTTTTTCTTTATCAGTGTGTTTGTTAACCTTGCTCAAAGTTTGGCAACTGAATATCACTTCCAAAGAGGGCTCTGGAAAGGAGAGAAATATCTGTCTTGGGAAGGGACAGCAGTCAAAAGTACCTGTTGAACTGGGAAATCATGAAATGAAATACATTTATCCTAAATACATTTTTATTCTTTAAGAGGTCAGCATATTTGTCTGAATATATTTGAAGGCACCAGCACGAAGTTTCTACAGCAGTACTAATACATTTACACATATATAACTCAGCAAATATATAATAATCAGTGAGGTGGTTGTCCTTAATGCCTAGATGGAACCACTTGGATTTCATTTAAACATAAGTTAGTTTTAGCTATAAAGCTCACTTTGGCCCAGCACGTAGAGTTCTCTTAAAAACTAGTGTTCATTTTGACAATCAGGTAGTCCGCAAAGAAGCGATTACCCAGTAATTTACTATGCAATTCTCAGCCTTTGTTTTATGCTCAGATAAAGAATCAAATTAAAGTCTTATAAGCCTTGGAAAATTAGACTTACGGAGCAAAGAGGTTGAATCGCCCTTGAACACAAAATTACTGAAAACAGATTTTTCTTTCATTGTTCAGATTGTGCTGAAATATTTCTCCAGCTCCAAATGCTCAGAATAATGGTAGAATTGTCTAAATGATTACAGTATTTAAAGCCCCACTTTGTAACAATGTTCTTGACTAGAAAGTGGTGAATCCTCACATTTTAATTAAAACAGCTAACAGATAGTTAGAAAAATAATTGGAAACTGAGAGTCTTAAATGCAGGAAAGAAAAGACAGTCCCTTCATTTCAGATCACCCCCTAGAGACACACCTACATTAAGTATGCGTATACAGCTTTATCTTTTGTTTGCTTTAGTTTGATATGGAAACATGGCACAAAACTGTCACTTAGATTATATTCCTGCAGTGATTTCTTTTACTTCTTGCTTTATTTGAATCCCCTTTATCACAACAGAAATTGAGAAAAGCAACCCTGTCAGTAACTAACAAACTATTTTTAGACATCTGTTTACAAACACATTCTTAATTTGAATATTCAATTACTTTGATTTAAACAGAATTTATATCAATGCAGGCTATTATTAGTTGCACAACTAATTAGTGATATTTACAGACAAAAACACTAAGTATGGAACTTTTGATTATCCTTTCTTATACTTTAAACTGTTAATAAATTCAAACTTTTTGCAATCTCTAACAAGTAAATGTAACAGTACGAGCAATGCTATAAAATTTTAGGTTGTGGGAAAGAAGTACTTATTAAGTAAGCAAATATACATCTATTTATATTCCCTTGGAAAGTAATTATTCAAAATCACTCTCTCAAGAATAACAAGCAGACCTTACAAAAACTCTTCATGAAATATGGTTGCAATAACAACAGCAAGAAGGAGAGGGAGGAACAGAGCAAATTTCACAGGTGCACTGATCAAGAAAGTGATATTGCACTCAAAGACCCTCGCTCACCATTTATGCTGCATTACTGTCAATTCAGAACCATGAAGACTGGGAAGCTGAAGAAAACTCTGGAAAGTGCACAAATACAACCCCCCAGAAATCCAATAGAACTCTTTGATTACTCCTAAGAAATATGGTAAGTGTTTGAGGCCATAAGAGTGACCCTGAATGTGAGTGAGTTCCTGCAGGTAACCAAATTACAGAATATGATCAGTGTAAACACTGAGGTGGTGTAAGACTTCACAAGCACCTGCCAAAGAACAAAAATCATGGCAAAGATAAGCCAAGAGAAAAGTTAAGAAATGTTTCCTTGTATTCTGCTAACAGTGCAAACTTAGATGAGTTGTACAAAGCAAATGATAGAAGTCTCATTGCTCAAGTTACCAAATGCAGGCTGACTGAAGAAGAGAACATATTGTAAATCTTGCAGTGGCAGAAGGACAAGAGACAAATGAGTTTTTCCATCATTGCCTTTGGAAGTTACTCTCTCTGCAAGACCCATCAATTCATTGTAAAAATCCAAAACCAAGATAAACACTTTTTAAATAGGATAATAGCTCACATTTAAAATTTCTGTATACAGAAACATGATTTCATATTACATCTATTTAGTACTATAACATTTCTAATTAAAGTATAAGTCCTGTAATCATTAAGATTATTTTTACTACATTTGTTTAGCATAAGGCATTCCTTGCTGCTCAGGGGTTGAGCTGAATTTCACATACGAAGTAGCGGCCGAAGTAAGCAAAATGTTCTCCCAAAACACAAGTTCTCCAACAGCAGTGCTAAGTTCCATATTTACTTAAAAGGGAGGGAAAGATACAACAACAGTTTCTTCCCTTGACTAAAGAAATACTGTGACTCACAAGCATTAGTGTTTTGCAATAACCACAAGAAGACAGCCAGAACTTGCACTTCAAATTAAGTTCTCACTTTCAGATCCAGATCTATGATATCAATTAATAGCTTCACCAAAAACTAGACGTGAGCCTCACAGACAAAAGTTAAAAATGGTTGACTTTTTAAACAATTATTTTTCATATTCACTTTCCTCTTTGATTTCACAGCTGTGTCCAGATGCTGAAGTTCCAAAATACCACAAGAAAGACTATTTTCTTGGTATTTCTAGCCAGCAAGAAACACTGACACTCTCACGAGAAAGTCTGTTCTTATGAGGTTTCAAGCTCAGTTATGTAGACTCCAGAGCTTAACTTAGCTTGGATAATGTTTGAGTAAGATATGAAACCAAATCTCTTGAGATCTGTCCATCACTTATTTTAGAGCTGAGTAACTTGAGTGAAAAACCTGGTCTAGAAAAACAGCTTAGAAACAAATCATTCGGCCGTAACCTCTGAAAGCTTTCATCCTCTGTGTAGACAAACAATTTTCTCTTCTGACTGGACCAGAGGTTACCTAAAGCTAAGCAAGTTATTTGCCAGCTGGGCAGCAAAGGGACATGTACCCTAAGAAGCTGTAAAACTAACTGCAGTGGAGTAGTTAGACATGTTAGCAGTCACGCTAAGCACTCTACAGGCGTGGCACATCATTCCAACAGTATTTATGGGACAGAAAAGGAAAAACAGAATGTCAATAGGAGTTCTGCTTTCAGTATATGTGTATTTATGGGAGAGAGCAATGAAATATTGCAGGGAAAAAAAATGAAGTCCTTGAGTAGTCAGCTTTTCCAACGGTAGACTTAAACAGTGATAGTATTCTAGGAGGCAAAGAAGGATGTCCTGAATCATGCGACATCTCTGTCAGAAATGAAATATTCCATTCTCTTCCTCTTGATGCAGGATTGCTTGGCAATCATAACATTAAGTAACTGCAAATACAAGTGGGAAGAAACAATCTGACAAGAGAAGATGCACTTGGTGATCACACGGTGATTACTGTACTTTATTAAAAATAATTTTCATTTCAGTATGTTTTGACAAGAAAATAGAAAGCATCTTGTGCAGACTTCAGGAAATATTAAAATAACCCAAGGTGATGAACATGTTATTATCCAGCCTGTTCCAGAGAGATGATGCTCAAGTACTGAAATGGATTTCATTTCAAATACATAATCATTTTCAAGACACCACACTTGAAAAATTGGATTGTATATTTGTCATACAGTAAGCAGTGATAAAGAGCACAGCAATTTATGTTCCTTATGCAAACCACTTGTAATTCAGAAAACAACTATAGTTTCTAAGAGGCAGCAAAGAGATAACACTTTCCGAAGAAGTGAAATGTTTTTCTTCATGCCAGTTGGCCAATTCTGGCATGTCAACCTTTGCTATAAGAAACGTTTCGGATAACATGCAAAGAGCTGCTTTTCCAACTCATCAACACTCAACATGCCTGGGAGATCTAGGCAGAGAAAAGCAATATGTTGTGAATATTTCATTACATGGATACTAAGAAAAGAATCACGACGCTACCATCCTGTCAGTGCTAAAATACCAATGACTTTTTGAGCATGAGGGAAGTGTGCTTTCAAGGAATGATTTCTAGGGACGGTGCTTCTTTCATTTTTCTTTCCTCACTTCTCCTTCAAGGGAAGATCAGATCATGTAGGGATTGACATTTTACAGAAACCGCATGCCAGAGCACTGCAATCCCCAAGAGTGTCCAACCTGGATTAAGTTCTGCAGTGTAAATTCTTCTTTTATCTGTGCCCTTCCGAAGACCCACTGAGCCCTGTGGCTCTATACCATTTTAATATTTTGGCAATGAGAGTCAGAGGGAAGTAGATTGTCACCCCTCCTTTAACCCTCACCATTACTTCTGTATGAGCAAGGACAGGGTTTGCTAGATGGGCAGCACAGAGCATAATAAACCACAACATGCAGTTCAGAGGAAAACCAATGTAACAGAGACAGTGCAGGTTCAGTGTCCACAGATTCTGGTCTTAGATGGTATTTCAAGCAATCAGTATTTAAGTATCCCCAGAGTATGACAAATATATTGCCCATCACTATTTATAGGATGGTTTTTTGTCGTTTTTGTTTGTTTGTGTGTTTGTTTTTCAATAGATCCTTCTGTGGTTAAATATTAGTTTCTCCCTCTGAGCCTCTCATTATATGTCTACCACATTTATCTGTAGCCTGAAGTTCAAAAAATGCTATTATTACAGTACCCTAGAAATAGCTATGATTTTTCCAGGCTGAGAAAGAAAGAAAAGGAAAAGAAAAAAATTGAGAAGAAATCACATCAGGAAATCTCTGTCCAAGATCTCCAATCTATTTTTCAGATTCAAGATAATTTTACAATCTACATAAGCTGAAGATGCAGATAAACTAAAATGTTGTCATTTAATCTAATCTGAATTTCTGAACCTGTCAAAGTTTTCCTATAATTACAGGCCATATAACTCAAGCATATGAAAAAAAATGAGTAATTTAATGTTTTAACCTAATGTAAAAGCCTTCCTTTTTTTCCTGTGATTTAAGGTAGCTATTTAGTGTTATTTTGACTGTCAGCTTGCATTTAAAATCACCGACTGGTACAATACCCAGCAGTCACAGACTGCAGAGGTAGGAAGGACAAAAACTAGAGAGTATATTGAAACTGCCTGCATGATGGCTATGAAGCATTCAAGGTTAGACCAGGCAAAGGACAACTGCCTCTGCACAAGTACCAACATGCAGAAAGCTTTCTCACGCTGATACTCATGTCTACAACAAGCCTTCACAAGCTCATAGACCGAGTCTAAAAGAGGCATCTTTGGTCTTCCTGTAGGATGGATGACTATTACCCAGCACAAGGTGACCACATGGGGTTACACCAATGACTCAGAATTTCACTATTATAATTGTTTATATACTGGAAAGCTCTCCAGTGATTTATCCTTTTATCACCCATGTTGCCTTCAGAGGTGCATCCATTTTTTGGCTTTGGCACTTAGAGGATCATCTGTATTCCGTTTTGGGCCCCTCACTACAAGAAAGACATTGAGGCCCAGGAGCATATACAGAGATGGGCAAGGAAGCTGTGAGGGGTCTGGAGCACAAATCTGATGGGGAGCAGCCAACAGAGCTGGGATTGTTTAGTGCAGAGAAGAGGAGGCTCAAGGGAGGTATTCTGGGGAGGTCCAGATTGAATATTTGGAAAAAATGTTGTCTTTGAAAGACTGGTGAGACACTGGCACAGGCTGCACATGGAAGTGGTAGAGACACCATTCCTTCAGGTATTCAAGAAAAGCACAGATGTAGAACTGAGGAACATAGTGGGCATAGTGGGGATGGGCTGATGGCTGGACTATATGATCTTAAGAGGTCTTTTCCAACCTTAATGATTCTATGATATTATATTTATTATTCTTTTTCTTTATTCTATAAAAAAACTTGCAAATTCCAGTGCACAGTTTTTCCTATTACTTCTTAAGTGGATACTTTTTTCTATTGGATTTTCCCTGTTTCTCAGACTCCAGGATCACCTAACTACCTTTCTGTATAATTGCCTTACGCTTCTCAACTTTGTGTAATGAGCAAGTATCAAGGGAATTTTAGTAGCAATATCATCACAGATGAGATGGGAAAACCAGCACCTGCCTTAGAAAGATCTTAGAAAGAAGTAATCAGCTGTTGCCAATGAGGCTGATTGACATGTCTAAGCTGGCAACTGATAACAGTGTTATCAGCAAGGAGTTACAACACTCATGACTTTCCTCAGTAGTTCTGTTGTTCAGGCATCTTTTGAACATACAAGCATTTTGTTGATGGTCTCTGGGGAACCTTAAGGGTTAGTCATTGCCATATATTGCAAGTGAAACAAAGTATAGCAGAGAACAACTTCCAACCCACAATACCTTAGAGAAAGGTATATACATAGGTCACTCTGAAAGTAATGCCTTCTATTTAATGGAAACTACAAGAGATACAAAAAAGCACAATAGAACTGTTCACTAGAGCACTGTTTTTTTGAGACAGACACCACCTTTAGCTACGCATTTTTACCAGTGACAAACAAGAGTCTGCATGCTGTGGTTGTAAAAATCTGCACCAGAGGAGGTGACCCATGGTTGCTGTCAAAACTGCTGAAACACACCACCCACCACCTCACTGTGCTCACATCCTCTGTTTGGTCTCTATAAACATTCAGCCTCCAGCAAATGGCAATGAATGTCAATGGGTGCCATTTTTTCCACATGGAGGAATTCCGTTCCACCTCTTTCCTTCAGACACACTTTCAAGTCAGGCTCATTCTGACAGATTACTCCTTTGCTGCCACCTGTCACATGGCACCAAAATCTAATGGAATATTGGTGGGAAGGTTCAATCTCTACTGCTGCATCTCTGACATCATGCGCCAACATCAAGGCATTACTTTTGGAGCCACCCTCATATAGTTCAGTGCTTAACGACAGAACATAAATATTTATGGTGTTATTTATTAAAGTCTTAATCTTTTTTAAAATTGAAAGTGAGGGTGATTCAGAATGTTATAGTATCTCTTATTTATGAGATGCATTTAATTTAATAAAAATCCAAGAATTGTAATAACAGTATAAAGTACATGGCTGTGGTAGGACCTAAGTTTATTTTCTGATAATAGCTCCGTATCTGCTTGGTACATCAAATAAACAAGACTTAAAGAGAAAGCAGGGGTGCGTTTTGTAAGGACACATAAACCATGAAAACATATCCTATCTAAGAAGCCAAAATGCTTATAAAAAGATATTTTACATCTCATACACCATATCGAAGAACCAGCAATGTGAAATTATTTTTCAGTCTCTCAGGAAGCAGAAGTGATTCTTCAAACCCCTCTGCATCTAGGTTTTTGGTCAGTCCCTGGGTTGATGGCCCACTCACATTCAGTGCAACAGCTGACATGGCTGATAGGCAAGGCGTTATAGACACCAAATAGATGTTGGTGTTGTCAATGTGGAGATGTGTAAATGTTTTGAGAGTGAATGTCTGATCCCTGTCAACAGCAAGAATTAGTCAGATGAACACTCGGCATGCATGCATGTGCTTTCTCAGTGTAAAAATGTTGTACTACAAAGATTGCACACTGCTTGTTTTATCACTGGCCTGTTGCTCTCTGTCCTTACAGCTTTACCCCTCACCTAAGGCAATCATTTCCCAGTGGTACTGGTTCCCTCAAACTGGGCTTGGAACCCTTGAACAAAATGCGGAATGCCTCTCTAGTACTTTGTGGAGGGGCAGAATAGCCTCAATCTCCCCAGCTCTCTTCCCTGTGTTGAAAGACAATATGAGGCTCTAATAGCTGACACATCTGGAAAGAGAAAGCCTATAGTATCTGAAGTTCTTAGCATCTCTCCTAAAATTAATAGGAACAGTCATAGAAGAAATCTTCACCTTAACCTGAGAGATATACTATTTTCTGATGTATTTACAAATACATGGCATGTCATACAGTGACATCACACCACCCTACTCTCTTATATATTGTTGGTGGGATTTTCTTTTTTGTTTTAACCTCTATCAGTGGCTGAGACAAACATTGCACACACACAAAAAAAAATTAGCCTTGTTTTCTGCCTTTATCTAGAGACAAACAGATGGAAGGTATCATGCGAAACATGATGGTGTGACCGAATGGGAAACAGCCTACAGTATACTGCAGCCTTTCCCTCCCTTAGGCCACACACTACAACTTCATCTAACTCTGCCTGGTTTACTGTTCTGTTTTGTCACTGAGGAGATTTGCATTTACTGCATCAAAGCATTTTTGTCATAGATAATGATGACCAATTAAAAAAAATCCCCACCAAATAGCATATTTCCAGCGCCGCTGCGTACATGCAGAACAAGTGCATTGCACTTGCTTAATGGGCTAACCAACAGAATCAAGCCTCCCTCAGGAAAGTCAACATTTCAGTACACACTAGGAAAACTGGGAAAGAGTCAGCTTCCAACCAAAAAATAAACTCCACATTTAATAGCTTAAAATGAAGCCACTGAAGACTAAACATCTGGGCTTTTTGGATATCATCCCAGATACTGCGTGTAGCACCAAAGCTCTTCATCACTGTATCCTCTTAAGAATTTGAATAAAATCCTTCCCCCAGTATACACTGCTTCTCTGCAGAACATCACAAAGAAAGTGCCTGTTGCTGTAAGATCTCGGGGCAAGGCCTGTTTTTTACTACTCGTGAGGAGAGCATTCAGAATCATAGGGCTTTGGTTCTCCTCAGGATCTCTGGGACCTCCTGTAATAGAAATCACAGTTCTGCAGCAGTGGCAACAGCAACAACCCACGTGGACCACAGAAGACGCTAATTAGAAGGGGATTATTAGAAACACTTCAGTAAATCTGTAGCACTTCTAGAAGTGCCACTGGAAGTCAATGGGATTTTCTGCTCCTGAAGAGCAGCAGGCAAAGCTAAGCACAACACTCCAGTATCCATCAGAAATCTGCTCAGCACTGAACAACACAGCATACATAGCACAGAGCGGGCCATTAACAGCACATCCAAGATATTTAGGACTCTCATCAAGATCTAGCAGTGATGTCACCAGTTGCAGGGCTACATTAGATAGGTATCCTCAGCAGAGCACTGTGCTGTGTGGCACCTCCTGCTTGGGAGCTTCTGAAAATTCTAATTCTCACATAATCTGCTTTGAGATCTCCACTTCCAACAGCTGCTGTGCTTTGCAGTTGGTTCCAGATATGGTCTGATGCAAACCTGGATTTATAGGGATTGCTCAGGAATGACCGCACAAAATTCTGATGCTGGTTGTGCGCAAGAGATCAGGTTAGATCAGTACATACATACAAATTCTGAACTGCTGAGAAAGAATGTATGGAACATGGCCACTGTAAAGCAACTGAACCAGCACAAAATTTCATAAGCCAGAGGCATGCAGATTATAACTAGAGCCAAACTACACAGTACAAGAGAGCCACACAAAAGACAAAAAGCATTGGATAAGGCTGAAACAGAATTATCCTTAATAGACAGTGCCTCCCTAGAGCTTTTGTGCTCACAGCCAAGCAAAACGGTTCTGTGCAGGAAGACAAGAACTGCAGACTTCTGGCATGGCTCTGGAGACACAAACAATATTAGAGACTCATTCCCATAATGGAACAAAGAGGTGAAACAGACCCCCTTGAAACAAACAGTTCCTGGCCATTGCACTATCAAAGCAAGTACAAATAAAATTGAATGTTTCATCTGTATTTTTATTTTATGTATGTGAATATAAAGTGAAATAAGACTAGCAACTTTCCTTTTTCTTTTTCTTTTTTCTTTTTTCTTTTTTTTTTCCAGGAGAAAAATGACAGAAAATCATACATCACCCCACTCCCCACCCCCCCAAACCCTTCTTTTTTTTTTTTTAAGGAATATATTTGCATTAGGTTTCATAGTAGGTTGTTCCTTTCTTTCCTTCTTTCTTTCTTTCTTTTTTTCCCCAGCCAGTTTTGTCCATTTTCTTTACAACACTGACATGATCCACTTCTGTACCTTCCAGCTACTCCTTTTCTCCCTGCTTCCAATGGTTGCTTAAAAACAAAAAGACCCATATTATGTCTAAAAAAATGGCTTCGATAATGACACCTCCAGAAGTCATTTCAAAGGAATCATTCTATCCAGGATTGACAACAGGGAAAATATTTCCAGAAAAGCCTGCACACTTCCAGCAAATACACAATCACATCAACAAAGGCATGGAGAGCGTGAAGACCTCATGCTCTGATAATGCTTGCTTCCTTCCTCTGTCCATGCTTTCCACACATTCAGGTTTTTATTCCCCATATTTGCTGCTGTTTCAAACATATTATTCTTTTACTTCATTTTATTTATTTCTTCCACTATCTTCTCATCCCTAGCTTTTTTGTTATAGCCTCATCCAGCCCCTTGTTTGCTCATGGCAACAGCAGTTCTCAAAAGAAAAAAATGTTGCTTCTTAAGTTGAAATGAGAAGACTGCTGAGGAAATAGATATCTTAGGAGTTTCATACAAAATAAGGGGTCTTTGAAAAAAGGTGAAAAGTAACCAGAAAGGTTTATTCTTAAATGATAGAGCAACAAAGGAGCCAATTAAGGAAGAAAGCAAAAACATAAAGCAAAAACTATTCCAAATCTTTGCTTAAAAATGAAGCTTTTTCAATTAAAAAAATAAAACAAAAAACAAACAACAACAACAAAAAACCCCAAACTATTAATATATTACATTCATTATTTTTGGTGTTCAATACGTTTCTTTGCTTTCTGATTTCATCCAAAATTGGGTGCATGCTTGCCAAAATAATATGAGAACCTTTCTACCAATGAAACTTTTAGGCAGAGAAAATGTCAGAATTTCTAGATAAATCAGAAACAGAACTTACTAGATACTGAAAGGCAAAATTTAACTCTGGAAAGAGTACAGTCTCATATTCCAAGCAAGACCACGCACAAGGACATTTGGCACTTTATTCAACCTTTAAGGACAAGATAGAACAAAGAAACTGAAACCAGACCACAGTGATATTTCCATTTATGGCAGCACAAGACAGACACTGCTCATCTGCATTGCAGCCCTCAAGTCCCCACCTCACTGTGCTTCTACCCCTAAGTACAGCTAGCAAAACACTTCAGAGGAAATTGGAGCCTTGGAAAGATTTTAGACATACCTTAAATAAAATTTTTTATCCAAAAACCAGGGATAAGATTACTATTCTCCTTCTCAAAGTCAGGTTTCTACAGGAGAAAAGTTGTTCCCCCACAGCCCAGCTGATGATGATTCAACTTCCCACATCTCAGTTCTGCCCAGCTTCAGATAATCTAGACTAATTTAGGAAGGAAATAAGCTGTATTCCCTGTAACTGAGAATAGAGAGGCTCTGCTACAGTCCATCTCAAAAAAAAGTCTCATTTTCTGAATTGTTATCTAAAGGAGTTTCTCTTCAGTTTACATGCACTCTAGTTTTTGAACTGAGAGATTTGCTTCCGTCCTAACACTGGGCAGGGTAGGTATTTCCTTCTGCAAGTGTCACTCTTCAGTCTTTATCAAGTTTGTGGTATGGGGCAAGAGCCAGGCAGCAGCATGTGCCAAGGGGAGAAGATGGGAAAGGAAGGGAAGGGATGGGAAGGCATGCTGGGCTCATACCTAGAGGCAACAGCAGGGCACCGAAGCATTCATGAAAAGCAAAGCATAGGTGGATAAGGAGACAAGAAAAAAAAAAAAAAAGAAATCAGAGATGCTTGCCCATTGGGTTTCAGTACTAATAAATAAAAACTAGGGCAACACACCCATTTTTATCACAAGGCTCTGCTAATGAGAACACTGCTAATGAGAACACAGCATGGACAAAAGATTCTCTCAAAGCTTGTTCATTCAGCACCAAACACTTCCCAGTCAAAATCCAGAAAGACTTCCTAATGGGAATTAGTTCATTCTCATTGTGAGCCGGAGGCTTTGGAACAAAAATACCAAGTGTTTGGTCAGGAAAACTAATTTGGGCCAAATATTGTTCTAATTTACTCTCCATCATTCCTTTCCCTCCCCTTTTTGTTCTCTCCCAGTGCTGACGAAGGGTACTGCTGTCACCAGCACTTCTTTCTGTTAGCAGGAAAAGGTCTCTTGCTCGATTGCCTTCACTGTAGTTGGGTCATGCAGGAAAACCACAGCAAGACATTACAATGAGAAGTGAGTATTCAGCTGGAAAGCAAGAACTTTTACCTCAAATTCCTCTGCTTCCTTACATCTATTTAAAGTAATGCATTACTGTGCGTATTTTAAGAAATTGAATGAATTAAAGTTATCATTTCTTCTTCATTTTTTTTTCTTAATAGGTACGTGGAGTATACAGTCATGCATCTTATTATATGTATGCACAATATCTTTTAAATATAAGCATAAATAAAAATTGGAGGTGTAATTTACCACGTTGACCATGGGCTACACAAATACAAGCAGTGCCCTGAGCATTTGGCACCCTGCTAAATCTTTAAGTTACCATTTAAGTATTTGCAAGGCATAAATATTGTCACTCAAATCCAGGTGTGGGTTGATGATAGACAAGCCAAGGAACAAACAGCCCCTGCATAGACGTGGATGTAATCATTCTCTGATTACATATGATGCCCAAAAAATTATCCAGTTAGCAGAAACACAACTCTATGTACCAAGCAGGCTCAATTTAAAGAGCATTTCACCCATCCTTAATTATATTCTTGAAATAGCAATGAAGGAACCCAACTTTTCTGACTTTGGCCTTCTTTTACATGACTGAGGGAAATGGAAGAAAGAATTACAGAGCCCGGGTACATCTACTGAAGTTCCTCATTAACATGGGTGAACAAAGCATTTTTTCTTACCCACTATTTAATTGAGACAATTAAGCCCATTTTCATTGTTACTTTCCTATGCTATAGCCTTTCCAGGACAGTTACACTGTCTTTAAGTTAGCATACAAAAACATATTTCATGCACAATACATAGAATCATAGAACTGTTTGAGTTGGAAGGGACCTTAAAGATCATCTAGTCCAACACTTCTGCGACAAACAGGGACATCTATGGCTACATTCATATTTGTAAGGCCTGCTCTTGGGTAGGGGATCAATAACAGCCATCTGCATCATGGTAAAGGTCACTAGGCTTGCCATTTTGCTGCTGGAGGCCACCAGTGCCTTCAGAACAGATGAGTCTGCTGGGGTATTGGTGTAGTATGAGAACGTGCAGATACTTGAAACAGCTCTGAACACACTAGCCTGGTTGCTGAAGCAATGTATCTGTGCTTGATGCTGACCTAGTTTGCACAGCAAGTGCCTCCCAAACATCTGCACTCCTTGTACAGTATAAGCATAACTTTTTTCCTTTTTTTGCTCCACTGATACCATAACTTTACTAATTCCATACATCTTCCTAGTGAAAATAATGATTAAAAATACCATTAAAGTATTTCTATCTCAGCATCCAAGCTGAGGCAGTTATGTTTTCCCATCAGAATAGAAGATCTAGTTCACAGGACTACAAACCTGTTAAGGTGAAATGAAAAATACAGTTCTCAGTGATGGTCCTAGATCACTATGGAAGGACTTTTATCTTGTTTTATCTCCCTCTATTTATCACTTGAGTTGATTCCTTTTATTCCCTTTACTACACTGATGATAAACAGTCTGCAGACATGACTGCAGACTGCTGCCTCAATTTCTTTTTCTGTAAAAAGGGAATAATATATTTACCTTTTGGAAATTAGACAAACTAATCCAATTAACAAGTTACTGTGCATTTGTAATGCATTATAATCTCCTCAGATACAAAACATTACAATAACACAAAGTTTTATAGTAATTGTTGTAAAAATAATCAAAATTCAGAGGGGAAGAGAAGATGCCAGCTGGCAGACCGAATATCCAGTCTCACTTATTGGCAGCAGTTTCATTGTAATAAAAGCAAGACCACTGCTGATTATGCAGGGTTGTGCTTCCAGTGTTTAACTGGTTAAGGAGCTGTTGTCAGCTTATTTCACAGAAAGCTCCTTGAAGCATAAAATAGTGTCTGATCAGCTTTTTTTTCTGTGAAGCCAGGATTCCCAAAAGCAGAAGTCTTTAAGTAGATACTTAGAGTAAAACCAGTCATTAGGTGCTTTGGTTATTCAGACTCACAATAGAAAAAGCTCCTCACGTAATAAAATGAAGAGGTTTTTCCCTCCCAAAAATATAGATACATTTGAGTATTCATTGCCCGAAATTTTCTTGATTTAACTCAACATTAAAAAACACATTTGTTTAAAGTTTGTTTCAGCTAAGTGTATGTTAAATATACACAGAGAAGCAGACACAAATAAACTTTAAAAAATAAAATTAAATAATATCTCTTCTATGAGAACTGTGCTTTGATTTTCATTCCTATTCACATCACACAAATTACACAGTGGTAAAAGGCAGTTTCCAAATAAAAAGGAGTTTTCTGGTTGTCCAAGTGAAGTTCCACTGCCTAATGATGTAGGAAGATGGATGTGTGGTACAGAGTATACTGGAGTATCGGACACTATGCTGCCAAGCATGGTGTCTTGTTGAAAGCTGAATGGTAACAAAAGCTCTGAGGATGTAAAACAACTTCTGAAAGTTCGATTTTTTGCACAAGTGAACCACGACTGCATCACTAAAAGCCAAAAAAAGTTGTGTGAGGAGTCAACAAACAGAATCCTGTCCTGGAGTAACTACTATTCTTTGAGTTAGCAACAGTTAATAATGAGAAGCAGACAGAAAGTCACTGAAAAATGAAAATTTAATCACAATTTACTCAAAGAGAAAAGATGGATACCACTCACAAGAAGTATCATCAATTATGACTTCTAACAGATTTCTCTTCTCCTTGGACTTATTAGTAACCAATTGCTCCGAGGTAGGTTTCAAAACATGTGAGAATGACCATTATATACTGTTCCTAACTGAAGGTTAACAGGATGAGATCAAAGATTAATTCTATATTTTTTTATTGGACAATTCCCAAGAATTAGAATGAGCATACACTACTTCAGTGTAGTGTTGGGGATATTAACAACTGTGTGGAGAAAATAACAGGTGAGTCAGACACTTGTCTACCCAGTAAACAGCCAAGATCTGAGCAACAGAAGAGCACTGTTTTCCCATACCTGTACCCACAACTTGGCTTGAAATTTATCTGTATATTAGACCACCTTCACAGGATATCAAACAACAAATGTCACAAGCAATCTAATTTCTGATTAGTGAGACTATAAATCAAACTCTGGAAAATGTGACACTATCGCAGGATTAGAAAAAGTGATAGCAGAATTCTGGAGGATACAGTAGAAGATTCGGTATCACTAGGAGAAACTGAAAGGAACTGGAGAGGAGACTTCAGCTGCTTGTAGGCTTAGTTCTGATCCCATAAAGTCACTACTGACACATCACAATTTTGCCTGCATGACAAATCAAAGGCAGTGCAGCAACTACAGCTGCAAATACAGTTCCTTCCCTGGGAGGCTCATCTGAAAGCACAGTTAAGAGGGGGTTACTGGTATGAGACAGAGAACAAGCCAAAGAAAATGTTAGCTCCTCAATAATACATTCTCACGGAAAAAGAAAAGGCAGGAAAACAGTACATAAAACAAAGGTGACCTAAATGACTGATTATCAGCAACAGATGCGATAGATGTCATATATTAGCAAATCGAAGGGAAGAGCTGACTGGATTTCAGAACCCAGAAGTTCATGTGCCTACCAGATTTCACCTTCAGAACAGTCACTGAGAAGCACACCAAGTGGCAAAACAAGCTCATTAAATTAATCAGTTTTTGATAGCATCTGACAGTCTCCATGACTGCTCACTCAAACACTAACAGAGGCATCTGAAGGTTGATCTGCAGCAAACCAGACCTTTGTTGTTGCAGACACAAGGGGCTGGGTTATTCCTGTAGTGGGAGGAGAACTGCATAACAGATTTGTTCTTTTTACTCTCCTGAAAGGCAGTTTTGGAAAGGGCCCCACTGCCCTTCCTCCGTTCCTGCAGTAGCACTGCCTCATTTATCCCAGCTCCTTGCCGGTCCCTGCTGCACAAACAGCAGGCTCCCAGGGCAATGCATGCAGATCGGCCATGCCCACCTGCTCTGGGCTGCTGTTTACTTTGCCTACTTGCAGCAACTCTGCCTTTTCATTTGCCAGAGTTTCCTATTCAAAATAATGACATGCCTTAGTATGTGCTATCAAAGTGAAACATAAGGCGATGAAATAAAGGTACAGAAACCACACAGGTTTTTGTCTCCTGCTGGACACTGTTATGGATTTTGTTATGAGGAAAGGATAAATGGATACTATCTAAACATCATCTTGGCCATCTAGCAGGATACAAAGATTTAGCACTCAATGCCAAAAGAGTAAGGTCACAGCTTAACTATCACACATGCATGCTTCAGATCATCAGACACAGCAATAACATCACAAACAAGATGATGTTAAAGATAAGAAAAGCCACAAACTACAGATGAATGTGGAAAGAAAAGAAACAGAAAACATGGTGGAATTCATGTATGTTGGCACCGACATGAAAGTCAGAAGACAGATTCACGAAGACCTATTGGCAGTCTCTTAAGCATGTACTCATGCAAACAAAACTTGGCAATTTGAAGCAATATTTAACACTAAAATCTATGCACTCTCCACCTTGGCAAACTGGTATACACAAATACATGTTAAATATGCATTTGTTGTATTTCCTCTTTGTAATTTATTTTATATCATAGAATCACTGAATGGTTTGGGTTGAAGGGGACCATCTAGTCCCAGTCCCCCTTCCAGGGACAGAGTTACCACCCACCAAATCAGGCTGCCCAGGGCCCATCCAACCTGGCCTTTAACTCCTCCAGGGATGAAGCATCCACAGGTTCTCTGGCAGCCTGTTCCAGAACCTTACCACTCTCCGAGTAAAGAATTTCCCCCTAATATCTAACCTTAATCTCCCCCTTTTTAGTTTAAAGCCATTCTGCCATGTCCTATCACAATCAGATTGTGTAAAAAGTTGGTCTCCCTCCTGCTTTTAAACTCCCCTCAGGCACTGGAAAGCTACAGTGAGGTCTCCCCTGAGCCTTCTCTTCTCCAGGAAGAACAAGTCCAGATCCTTCCTCAACCTTTCTTTACAGGAAAGGTGCTCAAGCCCTCTGATCATCTTCTCTCAGCTCATGCCAAACCTCCATGCTGGGGTCTGGATGTAGCTCTCCAGATGGGGCTTTATAATAAGGGCAAAGCACAGGGGGACAATCATTGTCTTTCCCCACAGAGCTGCTCTCAATGAGTTCCGCTCCCAGTCTACATACTTATCTGGGATTGTCCCAACTCAAGCGCAACAGCTTGCAGTTGGACTTGTTGAACCTCATTAGGTTCTCATGGGCCCACTTCTCAAGTCTGTCCAAGTCCCTTTGGATGGCATCCCCTCATTCTGTTGCACCAAAGCCTGACCATCTACCTTGCAGCAGCACCACTGGGCAGCCAAGGAACATGGAAAACATCTCTCCGGTCGCTGTCTCTTCTGGGAGAGATGATAAATGGGATTCAGTAGGGAGAACATGCTAGCCAAGGGTACCAATGCTTGTGACAAGAGCAAGCTACTATCTGAGGCTGCAGGATGCATTTCAGTTACAATTCATCATTTATGTATGTTGTCCTTTATTGTTGTCTATATTTACTTTATTCCTGTCTACATTTTACAGTGCAAACTGCTGGACCTAGAAGGGTTTCTGGTTCTATTTTCATTGTGATAAAAATAAGGAAATACTGGTTTTGTACTGTTGGCAGCTCTTTCAGATCAGTTTTCTTGGTATTGGTCACTTATCTTAAAGTCAGACTCATCTGTGGGCTTTTTCCTTCCATCATTTTCGATTTCCTTGAGTTTGTTGTTGGCTTTTTTGTTTTGTTTTGTTTTATTTACTGTGTGGGTCTGGCCAAAGCTTTAAGTAACTGGAATAAACAAATCTGACTAAACACATACTGTTACTTCTTCAAGTACTCTTTTAAAAGATGATCCAAGAAGTAAAATTCTGCAATAACCATTGATTATTTACACTATAATGCAGAAGAAAGGCATACGCTAAGCTTGGGCCCCACATTGCAAACCCTGTTGAAATCAAAAAGGGGAAAGTATTCCACATCTCAAAGAACTATGGATGAAATATGCATGACATTTTCAGCTTGGGAGGCCCAGAGAGTTTATTTATTTTTTCTGTCTGGGAAAGAGTTATTTGTTTGTTTAATTGTACTATGCCTTTTAATAAGGAATGTTGAGGAATCTTCCATTGACAGGAAAAACAATACAGCCTAAACCATCTAAGCAAGCATGCCTATTATTCACTGGATAGTATTATTCATATGACATGCAATGCATTTGCTACAACAGGAGAAACATTTGCTGTTTTGCTCAGATGAACAGAGAACAGCTTTTCAGCCATGCTTTATCTATTTTTCCCAATATTAAATATTACATCACTGTGAAATAAATTAATTGACCAGTGCTGTGAACAAATAAATTACAAAATTCAATATGCTCCTTTGAATTTGCAGCTCATTTCAGCGAGCCGCTTTTGCAGTAGCTCTAACATATGAGTTAAGTAAGCCTTTCTGACAGGTGTAAAAGCCTTTCATACCACTTGCAAGGTTATGCTAGCTAAATATGACAGAAAATGTGGACTAGTCACAATATCATATGTTCCATATCAGCAAGTATCATAACAGAAAGGCTCACTACACCAAATAAAATGCACCATGGAGTAAAACAATGGGTGTGCAGAAATAATGACATAACAAATCAGACAGGAGCTGGGGCCCTAAATTGGTGGGTTGCTTTTCCATAGGATTAACCCAAATGAGACCTCATTATCTGGGAAAAAGAAAATAATGAACTTACCCGTCAAAGACATTGCACTGTGTTTGGCTAAGGAGCGAGGAAGCAACTTTTATTTATTTGTCTGTTTGTTCACAGTTACTGTCAAATAGGATTTCATTGCTTTTCACAGGTATTGTCTTCCTTTTTCATCCTGTTGCATGTACATTCTCTAAGGGACTTTACTGACCCCCTTCTCAGATGTTCCATGTTTGAGGAAGTGCCATAAATCACTGCCAGAGTAAGAGATGCTTCTGGCTGTAACCCATACAGTATTCCAAAACCGAGCTTGATTTTGTTTTGCCTCATTAGTGGTTCACACCCAACCCTTGGCTCACATGCCAATGCCCCACCTCATTTAGACCATACTTCGCATATTTGCAAGAAACATTTTAATGGGCCTGGCTGGGGAGACTTTAGGTGTTAACAAAGCTCCCAGTGGGTGATTCTGCTGAGTGCCTCCATTCAGAAGAATGGCAGATCACTCGTCCTGCTGGAAGGCAGCTACTATGCTGTCATAAGACTAAAAGGATGATGAGCCAAACATCATCTAAGTACTTGCTTGTGCTCTGTGCTTTTGGAAGGAACTTTATCCTGGAAAAAATGAATCTGTGTGGAACTGCAAGCTGAACTTCAATCAGGGGCTCTGTGCTAAGAGGCCAGCACTGCGTTTGGTATGTGATCCAGAAACTTGCCTCATGTTGAGAGTCAGGCAGCCAAAACATATTGTTCTAAACATCCTTGTTCACATGAACTTCAGCCACTATTTACTAGAATTCAAGGAAAAAAAGAGAAAAAAATTGACACTGATGGTGATCTAATGCTTCATGTTTTTTTACTAGGGGGACAGCTGTTTATACCAGTCTGTCTCAGGTCTGTAATAACCTGTAATGCACAGGTTACCTGGACAGTTTGGGCTGGCAGTGAGCAAAACTGAAAACCAGGTGTTTTAAGTTCTTCAAACCTTAATTTGTAGAAACAAAATAGATTTTTTCCCCTTCCACCTAAGGGGTCTTCCAAGAAAGAAACAACAAGTGAGGAATGAACAAACATAAAAACAACCCACCAGGATAAGTAAATTGGGGATTCATTGTTTTGCTCTATGACCGTCAACAAAGTCTACCAGCTAGCATCTATTTCTAGAACTTCCAATTCAAATTACATCTAATGAGTTTACAGTACAATTTTTAAAGGGTCTCGCCTGAGTCATAAAGACTGAAGCAACCATTAAGCCACATTTGTTAACAGCTATGATAACTACACTGTCATTATGCACACTGTAGGACACTGCGCTACACAAAGGACTAATGTTATTCCACCAGACTAGAAACACTTTAAAATCATCTTGTGAAACTAGTAAGACAGACAAAACACATTTTCTGATCATAAAAAGCATTCTGGCAATTGCTGAAAATCATACATTAGTATCAACTGTACATTTAAAATATTACGTTATTCTACTGTTTAAATAGACTGAGTTTATATGCCAAATTTAGCTTTGCAGTTTACATTAAGGATAGTGGTTGTTGTTACATTTCTTTTTAGGTCTCATGGTAGTTTCACCCTCTTACGCCCCTAAAATTATTTTTGAGGCAGCAATTTGTCCCTTCTTCTTCTTCTTATTTTTTTTTTCCCCAACGGTATTCATTAATGTATTATTCTTGTTATAACTGTTCACTGAGTCTAGACAATGACACGTTGTATCGGCAGCTAAAGTGATGGAAACTGTGGAGCTATACTTGAAGCTTCATGGGTAATCAGAGCTTATCTACTTGTAATTAATTTGTCACCACACTGAAGATTTGAAATTGAAATCTACTGACCAGACTCTGATCTAAATGCGTACCTGGAGAATGCTGATGATATTAGAGGTTATTCTAATTTACAGTGGCATAGCAACAATTGCATTCTGAGGTTTTATGCCTTCAGTTCTAGGAAATTAGGGTTTTCAATAAAACACATACATCTGAGATACTGTAAAACAAACTAACTCAATCTCAGTCTTAAGCAGATCTTACTTCACACTTATTTAAAGAAAATGAAAAGGAATGATGACACATCACAGGATCCTGTAGCCACGGTGTACCATGTAAGAAATCACATATGTGACCATCAATAGATAGCTCCTCTGTATCCATAAGGGGGTCTTCTCCAACAGGCAGTATTACATGTGATATGCCTTTAGTAACAAAGCAGTTTTGTGAGTACAAGTGGAACGGATATCAAATGGTAATGACTGCTACTCTACCACCTAGGTGTAATTGCTAAGAAAATATGTTGAATTCGTATTCTCCTTGTGTGACTGAGAAGGGTTTGGTTTCCCTTCAAAACTTTCTCCAGGCTATCCTCAGAAAGCCTCAGGTCCAAAGGAAAGAGTTTTAATATACAATATGTATTAGTTTACAGGAACAAATCAAACACAGCACAGCATTCCACTTTGCACAGAAGAATGTGGAAGACAACTGAAAATAATAATAAAAAATACATCTCTCTGGAATAATTATTAATAATCAGTGTATATACAGCTTTAATTATATTATTGCAGTGATTTCTCTAGGTGAAAGGGAAAAATTAGCACACTTCTTATTTCAGGCTCAGCATAAATAAAAAAAGCAAAAACTTAGTCAAATTTGTTTGTTGAAGGAAAACTTCGTACTCTAGAGAAACAACTGATGGATTGCTTGTTGTGATGCTTCAGAATAAACAGGGCATCACTGCTGGGAATGAGTCCTAGTCCTTACTCTCACAATAAGGCACTCTATCATTATCTTTTTTCTACAAGAATTATTTATAAAAGATTCTCTATGGATATCCATTTGGGGGCATATGCCTAAAGAGATAATCACTTAATATAATAAGCATCTTAATTTAGAGTTACCACATGACAGCATGTTCCTCCGTGTTAAACAGGTAACTAGTCTCAGCTTAAAGAGGGAGTTTTATCTGAAGGAGGAGAGGTGCACGCCTGATGGCAAAGCAACATTTTAATCCTCTTATCAGTCACAAACCCTATGTCTTACAACGTTTACAAGTTATGACAGTTATTTCATGTCTAAACAAAAGGCTTTCCCACATCTGACTATGACCACTTGCTAGATGATCCTGTAGGGTTTTGAGCTCTCCCGCCTCTCAGGGGAGTCAACACCCCTCTTTTCATGCTGCGCAGTTTCATGTGGTCAGGTTCACATGCTGCTGTGTGCTAGTGATGAAGTCATGTCTAAAAGTTGACAGCTTCCTTATTAAACTTCAAGGCCAGAGCAGTGAATTTCTTATCCGCTTGGTCTAATCCCTTCTAACTTCACTCTCCTGTTCTGGTGCAGAATACATAGGCCTGATTCAGGTACTCCTGAGTCCAGTCTGTGGGTAGCCCTGGATACAGGCACTTTCTTTATCTTGGGCCATATAACCAAAGGTTACAACTCTCCAAAGCATTTGTCATTTTGCTGAGACTTGTTCCTAAGGTAAACACAAATATAGCAAGCTCAACAGTGGATGGACTGGGAAGATGCCAGCCAAATAGTTTTCCTCTGAAAAACACCCCAATGCATTTAAATTAGCACAAAACAATGCAGTGGTTTCCACAGACCTTTCACCTCCGCAATATAATTCCTAGTCCAAGCCGCAGCAGCGCCAAGGGCACAGAGTAGTGGTCAGGACACCCACCTTGGGGCTGGAGGAGGTTGGCCTGGACAATGGAGCAGACCCAGAGCTTGAAAATGTGTTTTGCACCTCTCAGCCAGCTGTCCGGATGGTGTGTTCCTTCCCTGTAGCTATGACACTGAAACAATGACAATCTAAGGGCAGGAGGGAAGCAGGCACAGAGAAAATACCTTTTATAAGACCAACTGATGGCTGAAAAAAATGCATTTGTACATTTGTACATTATTTTCTCTTCATATTTGAAACAGAAATGGATTTATTTTCCCACTCCCTTCTCTCTTGTCTCTATTTCAAAAAATCTTGAATTTGCTCCTATTCAGAATAGGTGAAGATATCCTCAAAAAGGATTTAACAGATGGGAAACCCATTTTTTTGTGCTGCTTCATCCTGGAGTATTAACTCACTGCTGATTCCAGCAGACAGAAGATCTGAATCTCAAAGGGAACAACATCTAACAAAAAGGCGCTCCAGACGGATGAAGACGTACTAAGCAAAAGCTTATTTCTAACATAAAGTAACTCATGGATGTGTTGCTGCTGACATTGCTTGTGCACGCTTTCAAACAAACAAAGAAAAAACAAAACAAAACAAAACAGAGAGAGAAACTGTGCAGAGATTTTGAGGGATTGAGCCCCCCGGTTAAAATGGATATCTGAAACTACATCTATATGCAACTGGAAGCTATAACCTATAATCTACCTATTTACAGACAGGCACTAAGTGTTAGGAATGGTCTGCATTCCTGGCTTTTTAGTGGTCAAAAAAACAGTCCTTCCTTTAGTTAAAACTCTGTACTGACACATCCACTTTGTTAGCCAACACAACTGAGCTGCACAGATGTTTTGAACTGGGCCAAAAGGCTAAGAGATGTGATCAACATCCCACCACCTTCAAGTTGTTTCCGTGAATGTTGAAGTACACATCTGTACAGCATAATTCTTCTTTAATCAATGATATCCAAAAAAAAAAAAAAAGAATTACTAATTCAAAAGCTTGCCAGTAGCTGCTTCAATAATTCATGTATGTCAAAAATAAGATTGTTTTTCAAAAAACAAAGCTATCTATTATATCATTGACACTTGGACCTGGAAATCTGGCATCACACAAACAGCTTACAGAACTCACTGAAACCAGGGAATAAAAATATATTTCTAAAACAGTATGTTGATTTTTTTAAAGGCCTGTGGAATTTTCCCTGGGTGTAATTCAGCATGTCTTGTCAAAGAAACATTTTACTTGTGTGTGCAAATTGAGTGTTTATCCTTTCAGCCATTTGGGGGCCAGTGGCTTTGTGCATCTCTTTCCCTTGTGTCATTTGCCTCCGTCTGCTTTTCTCATCCATTTCATACCAGCTTTTCAGTACTGTAACCACTGAGGCTGGACTGAAGACCTCCTCTTAATTGCCTTTGCTTCTGGTATCATTGCATTTCCATTGTAGTTCTTAAAGACGGTAAACCTCAAAGCAGCCCTTGAATGATCCACCTTTGAAAGCATCTGCAGCATTCAGCACTGCTGGTGTGCACCCTGTCCTAGGACCAAAAAAGCAGCTCGAAGAAACATGCACGCTGCCTTTTCTCATCTTCAATTTCATAATTTAATGCTTTCTTTTTTTTTTTTCTTTTTTTTTTTTTTTTTTTTTTGTTTTTGTTTTGCCTCCAGGTATTTCCAGAGCACTTTGGCCCTTTGTGATCTCTTAGCTACATAACTTTATAGGAACAAGATTTAAATTTCACAGTGATTCTCAGGCACCTAAAACCTCAGGAGCTGTGGGAAAAAATGCACTAATGGGGCTAACTTTTCTAGCTGCCTATGCCAAAACCATAAAGACGACATAAAAATCAGAGGAATAACTGTGTGAATAGGTAGTCTGGCTCCAAAAGAAGATAGTTCTTGACTCCTAACATCTGCGGGAGCAATCATTTTTCAAGTATAGGAAGCCCAGCTATTTATTAATATAAAGCTATTTTATAAAGGGAAAATTAGTGTGGAACAAATAGCACCTAAAAAAAAAAAAAAAAAAAAAAACCAGATCCAGCAGAATGGAAAAAATCACTGGAATAATTTTCCATATTTAATAATGTTATTTCCCATGAGCATTAAGCATTAGCTCTCTCCCTATAATAATCTGATAGTCATGATATTTGAAATACACTGATACGAAAATAGCGAAGAGGGAAAAAAAATGCCAACAATGAATTATACTGGTAAATGGTAAGAACAATAAATGGCATTCCCCAATTAGAAGAATGAGTATGTTTTTTTCCCTTACTTTTATTCAATGTTTCATATTAAGAATTACTTTTAATTTCCTATGCAGATTTCTTTAAAATACTTCATTAACTCTGTAATTCCATCCAGTCATGGGAAGCAGGCATCTTGACTGCCGAAAGTCACCTGTAAGCAGTGAAGGGTTTAAGACTGAAAAACAACGTGGAAGTTGGGTTGGCTGTGGGATACTGCCCTAACCTTTCACCTCTGCTGAGCTGGGGAAAAAAAAATCTCTTAGGTCATAAGTCAAACGGGCTTCGTGATATGGAGTCCCTGGGGAGCGAAGGCAGAGAAATGGAAAATGAGATAGGCAGGCTTACTATAGTTCTAACCTACTTCTGTGTGCCTATGAGATGGCTGCCAAAAAACCTTCCCACAGGCATGCCCTTTGCCAGTGAATTTTGCCTGGATGCATCCTAGGAACTTGCTTGACAAAAGCTAAGGTTTCAGTCACTGAAATCACACACACATGAAAAGCCCTTCAACAACTCTTGGCCCGACTTCTTGCTGTAGCCAACAGGCTGAACTCTTGGTGTGAAAGTGCTGCCTGTACAAAGAGGCATTTGTGTCCCATGTCCTGCCAGGCTGGGGAAGGCAGCCCAAGCACCAGTCTCCTGCTACCTCCCATAGGTGGTCATGCCAAAGCTACAGCCATGCTACCACTCTTCTCATAAATGCTAACATGAAAGGAGATTATGGTGAGGTAGGGGTCGGTCGTCTCTCCCATGTAACAGCAATAGGACAAGAGAGAATGGCCTCAAGTTGAGCCAGAGGAGGTTCAGGTTGGATTCTAGGAAAAATGTCTTCTGAGAAAGAGCAGTGATGCAGTGGCACAGGCTGCCCAGGGAGGTGGTGCAGTCACCGTACCTGGAGATGTTCAAGAACCGTGTGGATGTGGCACTGAAGGACGTGGTCAGTGGGCATGGTGGGGGTGGATTTACAGACAGACTAGGTGATCTTAGTCGCCTTTTCCAACCTTGACTATTCTGGGATTCTGTGATCAGTCTGCATAGACATCTGAGCACATGTGTATGTACGTATCCATGTATAGAGAGAGAATAGTATTACACGTGGAGTAGCAGAGGGGAAGAGCTAGGCAGTGAGATTGTATAGACAGCACAATGTACACAGCTTACTACAGACATGGTGTGAAACAGCCTGCCCAAATGCAGCTTTTTCTCCTGCTTCTAAAGACCATGCTTACACCAGACATGCTGCAATGCAGTAGTAGCATGTAGAATGAAACTACATTCTGACAAGAGTTCATTTTCACAAGGCTTTATCTGTGCCGGGGGACATAATGCTTCCCTTAAAGACAACCCAGCCCCCAAGCATCCTGTGCTGCTCAGCAGGCTATCACTCCAGGCCAAGCCCCAGCCCGCGCCATCTTGTCCCCAAGCCCTCTGTACTTCAGCAGGTCACAGAGGGAAAAGCCGGCATTCCTGCTCCCACAGCATCACGCTGCTTTTAGCCAGCTTCAAGACTTCGCCGCCCTTCGAAACACTGAACTCTATTCTGTGTGAACAACCTGACAAGCAGCCAGGCAGAGGGCCACTGCCCGGTCAACAGGAAGCAGGCTGGGACAAAAGGTCCGAGCTGAGGAATGCTTTTCTGTGGCCCAGGCGGAGGGACGGCCTCACAGCCTGCGCCTGGGGACGAGCCAGCACAGAAATGTACGCTGGGTAACTGCGGACTTTGATTAGAAAGCCACAGCACTTAATAACAAAACCTGGCTGGAAAGAAAATAGGACCGAAAAGAGAAAGATTGGAGCTTATGAAAAATAGCTCGTGCCTTCAAGCTCGTTTTAAAAATGCGTTTTATTGACTTTTTACTCAATTAAAAGATATTCTTATTCTCTCCTTAGATACTGTCCATGGCTTCTTACTGCGTGCACATCAATACAGAGAACCAATGCAAAAGGCTTAGGTAAAGCGACCAGAGCCACTGTGTGAACAAGTTCATGTTTCTCTCAGCATCTCGGAAAAAATGAGCTCTTGAACAATTCAGAAATCCCATTAAATGCACACATGGATAGAAACTAATTGCATTTCCAGAACGTCTGTGTGTGCACTGACACTAAATACTAACTGCGTGTGGACCCGACCAGTTCCTAAGCACTCTGAATTAACTGTTGTGAGAAGCAGAAGCCTTCGGGCAGCCGAACCAAGCGGCACTGCCAGCACCAATAAGTTTTTGTTCGCTGAATAAAAATAGTGGGACTTCAGACAGACATTCTGGCTCTTTAGGTACCACAACAGGTGTTTTAAAACTAGCTGCTTAAGCTCAAAACCAAAACACTTACCTCATTAGCAATAGCCATTTAACACACAAACCACTTGCGTGGGAAGGTAGGTCTGTAGCCTGCCATCCCTGCAACTTCACTGTAAGTCTCGGGGCATTCCATCAGACTTTTTTTCTTTTTCTTCTTATTTTGAGCATGTATTAAAAGCTTCTGAATTTCTTTTGCACATAAGGAAAGAATATCCTTAAGAGAGAACTCAGAGCTCTAAAACAGGACAGTGGATCTCTTTCCAAGTAATTTTAACTGGACAACTAAAAATTTCAAATGAATTATTAAAAATAGAAAGATTCTTTTTCCTCCCTGCCAGAAAATTTCCTAGTGCCCTGAAGTCTCAGGCTCAGACAGTATCATTAATTAAAAGCAATAATCAAAATAATTCACAATTTTAAATTCCTCGTTTCAATATTTAATTCTGATGGAGAACCTTTTCCACAACACTGTATCCTACGTTTATAGAGGCCTTTACATTTAAAGCACGGTTAACGAGTTTTTCTCACTGTTCAGGAAGAAACCAAAGTACCAATACAAGAACAAATACAGGAACAGTAGAGGAGCTAACAGCTTTCTTGCTGAAGGTCACCTCTCTCTTGCTTAACTTGCATTTACCTCCAGCATACTGAACCTGAACAGTTACTGAGGAGCGTGTAAGAGCTTGCTGCCTTAAGCTAAGTTGCTCATATGAGCCTTTACTCACTCTTTCTTTGCTTTGTTGACTTTGCCATACAAATAGCATAAATAGAATAGCATAAAGAGTAGTAAGAAGAGATTTTGCAATAAAAGTAATCTAATATGATTATGGAGACATACTTTTGAATAAGAAGGTGAATGACTGCCCAACAACAGATTTGCAAAACAGAGTTTGGAGTTTACAAGTGAAGAATGTCAGACTAGTGATCAGAGAGAAGATCTTACTGCGATACATGGATAAGAAAGTGGTGCATAAAGCAACTACAGTAATCTTTCCACAATTCAGTTTCGCGTCTTATTAAGAAAACCATGTTTAATGACCAACTGACTAAGTCCAGAGTAGAACAGAAAAAATAACTAGAAGTCTAGATAGAATGAGCTAAGAAAGACTGAAATAAACAGAACCAGTTAATGGAGAAGGCAGAGGAGAGACAGGAAAACAGCCTTCTGGCAAAATAACAGTTTCTACAATGTGTAAAAGCAAAACTTTTTCCATGTTCATTGAGAAGAATAGCTTACGACACAGCAAGGAAAACAGATTAGACTTCAGAAAAGAAACTTGAGGTAAGCAGAGCATACACTGCCTGAGAGTGTTAAAGAATCTCAATCTGGAATGTTTTGGGGATAGGGTGTAGAAATAAATCTAAGAAATAAAACAGATATTGTTAAGCCTGCCTTAATCTTGGGTGGATGGACTACATAAATGTCTCTTACCAACCCAAACTTCTACAGGTACCATTTTTACATAGTTCCCTTTTCAGCTTACTTGGAACTGCAGAATTTATGCTAATAATACAATGAATCCCTCTCCTAACAACAGGTTTGTGCTACCCAGCTGTCACTGATAACATGAACTCTGTGATAAATATGTTTTGTAATGATGTTACACATATTAAACTACCAGCTGAAGAAAGACTGCATATATCACTGCAGTATTTTTTCACTTTTGAAGACACCCATGTTCTCCTCATGTTAACCTCCATAAATTAAAAGACAAATTAAAGTATGAAGTCTAAAAGTTTATATATGAAGTAGACAAATCTCAATTTCATCCAAAAACTGCACAGCTATAAATTTCAGGCTACTCAGTCTATCAGTGCACAGCTGGAAATGCTGCTTTGTCTGTTACAGTCTGTTTGAAATTACGTTCATCTCTTCTGAAGTTTTCTTCAGAAAACTTGAGAATGGTTTCTGATACCTATTAGTTTCAATGTCCAGTAACAAGATCCACGGAGGCCACCTGCCTCTACCTCCTGGACATGCTTTCTGTAATTCTGACTTGACTGGCAGAAAATAATAAACCTCAAAACTTCATGATAGTGGTAGCTAGCTCTGTTGGACTGACTTTCTGTAGTCATCTCGTCTGGATGGCAGACCTTCAGATTGGTTTATTAAGAGAAATCTGAAAGATGTTCCGGAGCACGTCTGAAACACAAGGAAAACTAAATTTTTATTTCCCTTTTTTTTTTTTTTCCTGTTCATTCTGTGTTGTTTTTCCTCATTTGTTTGTATGTTACATTATAAGGCACTGGAATTAACCAAAAGATATGACCCAGATGTCAGTGCATTTGTAGTGGAAAAAGGCAATTTCAGAGTCTAGTGCTTAATAAAATTTTTGCATGATTTCCTACAGCTGTTATCCATGTGTTATTTCAGGATAGCTGAATCACTGCACTGTTAAAGGACTGAAACAAACAGGCAAAACATGCTGAAAATGCAAATACACAACTTACTTTAATGTGGGATGCAAGTATAACAGAGCATTTGGGACTAGCACTGATAAATAACCAGTGGATTATCATTGCCACCATATTCTGGATTTTAAAAACCAATACCCTACTAAACATATACATTTGCCATATTTAATTATCATATCCTGATTTAGTTACTGGAGTCTCTTCTGCCCCTTAGGTTAAATCTGTTTACTTGTTACATGATGTGGATACTCATTGGTCTAGAGAATCTAGAGACAAAATAAAAATCTGCCATTTAAAACAAAGGCTAAAAAGAAATCCTTCTCTCTGAACACAGAGTTCCGTGTTCTTGAGAGCCAAAACAACACATAAGTTTCAAATGATAGTCCCAGAGCTTAAAAAAAAAAAGAATAAATTTATTTTCTTTTGAAATGTAAAAGAGGAAAAATGAACAGGGATGTGATTGCTACTTGCTGCCTACGAAGCCTTTGAATGTTTGTCATGGAACAGTAGTATGAGTTCTGCAAGTGTTAAGACTACCTGAAAAAGTAGATGAAGACAATCATCCAATAGGAAGTGAAAAGGTATTCTTTACCAGTATTTTCAGTGGAATCAAAACCAGAAACATTGCATGCAGAAAAACAAAGGGGGGAAAAGATGGGAAGGCAGGGAGAGAGGAAGGCAAGGAGGGAAGAGAGTGAAGGAAGGCAGGGAGGGAGGAATAATGGGAGGGAAGGAGAATGGGAGGGAGGGAGGGAAAAAAAAAGAAGAAAGAAAAGAAGAAAGAAAGCAGAGAAGAAGAAACATACTACATTCAGGAATTTACTGCTACTGATCTTGGGTGGCCACTTGCAAGAAAAGATGCTGGGACAAAAATTTCCTCTGGTATAATTCCAATGACCTCAAAGTTAGAGCAAGATCAATTTGCCCATTGCACATACTGATACACACTATGATGTTGTAATAAAAACACTGTCTTGGGTGAGAGATTTCCAGAAACAGATGCACAAAGCTTTACAAGAGTTTTGTACGCAGCATGGTGCAACCGAGCGATCCTGTCCAGCAAAACACTGGAAAAGCTCATTAATCAGGAGCCAAAAGCCCACATTCTGGATTTTTTGTTTATCTTTGCATAATTTGTTTACATAAACTTTGCACAATATTTTTCAACCCAATGTTCCTCTGGTATTTACTTATCTTCCTAGAAAAACTTCCTGCCAAATAAATAATTAGAAAATAGATTTCCCCCTTCCTACTTGTTAATTATTGCCTCTAATAAGAGTAGGAGAGGATATTTCAAGAGATCTGATAATAAAGCACAGCCTACTCCAATACGTTCTTCAGCAGTCCCACAATTTCAGTACTTCACATCATTTTTTATAAAAACATAATGTTAAATCCTTAGAAAATATATGTCTTATACAAAGGCAGGTAGCTGAATGGACCATTCCAGGCATGGAATACTAGGCTGTGATTTAAGAAGGCCTTTCTGGAGAAAAGGTTATTTTGCAGAATTCCAGCTGAAGTGGGCTGCCAACTCTGCAAAAGTGAGCAGGGTTTACTGGCGATGAGAAGGACGGGGAGGGAGAGAGCTAGTGTGAGAGAAGGCAGTTGCACACCCTGCACCTTAGCAAGCAGTCCCACATTCACTTCTGTAGGCCTAGGAGTAGGATTCAGTTCAACAGAAGATCCATACTGCACCTCAATAATTCCTCCAAATCCAGGGTTTGGGCTCTAAGTCAAGGTGAACACTTGGTAGGGCTACTTTAATGCATCAGAACAGAGGGCAGGCTCCTG
The DNA here is from genome assembly GCF_019238085.1 of Lagopus leucura. Classification (NCBI taxonomy): domain Eukaryota; kingdom Metazoa; phylum Chordata; class Aves; order Galliformes; family Phasianidae; genus Lagopus; species Lagopus leucura. The sequence goes on from NW_024962334.1 coordinate 12,532,218, forward strand.
GCCTCCAAATGATCTTATACAGCCTAAAATATATACATATGTATATATGTATACACACACATACATAAAGAAACTTGGAAATGCCTTCTAAGGAAGCACCTTCATTAGAAGTCATTAGCAATAGGAGATCTAAAGGTTGTCAAATACATGGTGATCCACAGAATGAGTCACTATAGGTGTTCATGACAGAGCTTGTTTTTCTCTTTTAAAATTCCTTAAATCACTGCTGAAAATACACCTTTGAAGCAGGTTTTGTTCTTAGAAAAGATGGTGGCCTATCAATTACAAAACAACACACCCCCAAAACCAGCTGCTTCACATTCCATTCATCAATCTTTCTGTTGCTTATGTCAAACATTGACAGGTTTAATGTATTGAGAGATAAGAGTTTGTCCTTGGATCTAGCAGGAGGGAGGAAATGAAGGCTGAGCACCAGCCCACAGTGCACACACTGGCAAGTCTAAAAAGTAAATTGGGGCCTTGAAAACATTCATTTGCCTGTGCCCTGTGCTCACCTCGTGCAGCCACACAGGAGACACAGATGTGTGTGTCACCCTAAGCAGGGAAAAAATAGGGATCCCTGAGATAGAGTACCTTTCTTCTGGGTGCACTTTGGGTAATGCAGTAATAATGGGCATAAACCCCCAGGAGAATTTCCAAATTGCTTCTAGATTTATAAAAAACAACAACAAAAAAAGAAATGCTTGCAAATGCATATATCAGACAGTTCTGCATAAACAGGGAGCAGATAGCCCTTGCAAATCCAAGCGTACACTTAGTAGCCAAATAGGTTGCTCTACTCCTGTTCATCCCTGAAACTGGTTGCATTTCCAGCACTCCTCAGACATTCAGGTTCCTCCCACCCTACTCCAAAAATCAGAGCAAGTTCTTCTCTTGTACACTTTCCCCAGAGCAACTCCCTTGGGAAACAAAGGAAGCAATGCCAACCACAAAGACAGCAAACCTAAAGGCCTACCTTCCTCAAGACGGGCAACAGGTTCAGAGGTACTCAACTGAACAACCCAACTGATATAGTCACCCAGGATGAAAAAGGATGGGGAAAAAAAAAAAAACAAAAAAAACTTACTTTTAAGTTCCTCTAATTTTTCTAGGTATTATATGTGGTCAAACAGAAGGAAAAATGTCTAATGGCAAATGCCAGCTTGGCAAATCTGTTGTACCTCCACATCCCGAGGTACTGGGAGGCCAAATACATCCAAGCCTGTGAAGTATTCTGGTACTTCAGCAAAGCAAGCCATGGAGGAATGCAAGATAGACAGATAATCCTCATTTATACCAGATGGGGAAACACTGAAGCAGAAAGAATTTAAGCAACTTGTCACTCAAAAAAAAAGAAAGAAGAAAAAAAAGGCATGGAGAGTGCTGCAAAGACAATTTCTTCCCCCTCTCCCCCCTCCCCATTTGGAACAAGCTTCACCATGAAGAACATTACTACTGAAAATAACGGCATGGGAGACAAGTGACTAGCAGATTCCCAACTCAATAGCCCAGTGAATATAAAACACCATCTCATTTATCCCATCACTGGTGTTAGCATGCGCTCCCACGCAAAATGACTGAATGCAGCACGACTGTACTCATTTGGATAGCGATTGTTTAAACCAGTCAAGGGAAGAACTGCCTGTCACTTCTAATCCTTTACTCTGAGAGGTGGCAGCAGCAGCTCTGCCTTCATCCTTCCACAGGATCTCACATTTCCAAACACCAAGGGGCTATCTACTACCAAACAAGTTTCATGGCAATGTAGTAACTAATGACATTGGAGGAATGACTTTTGATTTCCACTGGCAATACCTCTGTCTGGGTGGTTTCAAAAAAAAAAAAAAAAAAAAAAAAAAGTTTAAAAAAAAAAAAAAAAAAAAAAAAAAAAGTTATCAGTCAAGAAATAGCAATTTAGAAACCGTAAATGTGGGGACAGAGATGCCTTTGGGATTTGTGTGTGTTAGCTTTGCTTGCAACAATAGATTAGGAAACAGGATTGAGAGTTACAAAAAACAGAGGGAGGGGGAAGGAGGGAGAAACTGAAGTCAGACTGATGGAAACTGTTGCAAATTCTGCACTTTTGAAGAGACAGCTCTGATAAGAAGATACTCTCAGGTTAAGAGTCTATACCTTCCCACATTCAAGCACAATAGTTGCACAGCTGAACTATTTCCACCACAGCCCTGTGTGGTGATTTAAAACACTCAGGAAATCAAAACTTCAGAGAATGATTTTTTTTACTCCCAAATGCTCAAATGAAAACTTAAGCTTTTTCAAAGTGTCTTCGAAACAGAAAAATGCATTGCCATATCTGTAAATGAACAAGAATCAATATTCCACCAGCAGGCTTATTAGTCTTTCAAGCTCAGCCCTCCACCAGTGTCCAGTTTAAAGGTACACTTTGCTTAAAGAATCAGAGGAGCTGCAGAAATCACAGAATTTCTAATATTTATAAATAATTTATAACAATTCATTACGAGAACACTATTTTCAGAACTCAAGATTAGGCAAGAAGGCAGCCCATTTAATAAATACCATTTTCATGTACATTCTCACATCACAAATACATATGCACACATTCATTTATTTTTTAAGGTTTTTTTCCAGGAAGAACATATGTGTTCCAGTTGACTTTTTGGAAAGGAAATATATTCGTCTGAATTGGTTTTCAACTATCAAAAAATTGGCATTTTATAACATTGCATTTAGTTCTCTCTAGAATAACAAAGTATCTTCTCTGAGACAGCAAAGTACCATGACCACCCTTCATCTTTCCGAGGGCAAATGCTGGAATATTCTGCCCCACCAAAACTAACATCTGTCTTCCACTACTCTAAACGGTGCTTTCCATGACTGTTGACATCATTAAAACTCACTGAATGCAAAGATAATTGGGAAATGACCACTAAGATGTAAGGCTGCAGTAAGTTTGGTATCAATTCCAAAGCACAAGCACAACATATCTTGGAGTGTTTATCCAGCACTGCTTCTGCATTTTTATTTACCTGAGTCACTGTAGCTACTATCTGCAAAGGTACTGCTGTGTATTTTTAGTAGATAAATTTTTATAAGTTTTTATAGTCCATTAAGTATCTTACACTGCCAGATATCAGAACATTTCCTACAATTGTGCAATCCAAAAAACAAAAAAAAGAAAAAGAAAAAATAACCCCCCCCCCAAAAAAAAACAAACAAAAAACCCCACACAATTAAAGAGGCCACCTCTGTTTTTAAATGTTTTACTGCTTAGGATTTTAACATGCAAACTGTATATTTACCATTCAGTAATACATGTCACTTGAAAAAGCTCAGTGTTTGGATTTTTTTCATTACTCCACTTACTGCAGTCTTTTTACAGTCTAAATGTTTGTTGCTTTTTGGTTTATTTGTTTATGAATTCTGCATCTCCTGGAGACATTTGAAATGTGTTCTGTAAAATGCACTTGGGACAGCAATGAGAACTCTGGAGGTTTAATCCTGGCTTTAACAACACCTCCCTCTGTGCCTACAGATAAAAGACAAGCTCTCCCTTCCTCCTCCTGTAGCTTCAGCTTCCATGAAATAATTTCAGAATAGACTAATAGACCTCCTACATGAAGATCTTAAATTCATTAAACTATTTTAAGGAATAAAAGTTCTGACTATTAATAATTTATTCTTATTACTGATCCATTTAAATACAGACACTGCAAAATCGTTTCACATGCCTATTAAGCACAACCTCTCAAGCTAACAGTAGTTCATTATTGTGACAGTTTGCCAGCTCGGGCTTCCTAGTTGCTCCTGTTGCATAAATTAGGAGTCTTCCATCATTTTTAAGGTGAGGACTTAAAATGCATGACTTCAAAATACCCTCACGAGGCTGCTCCTTACTTCTAATTTTTCTGCTTAGAATTTATTAAGACTTAACATTTCTGATTTGTTTGCAGAAATTTTCCTCGGGCCAAGTAGTATCACCACCTGGCTTTTCTTTCAAAAATCTGCCAAGAGGACATGGTCCAGGGAGGACTTTTTTGTCAGGTAACAAAAGAACACAGATAATATTTTGACAGAACAAAAGATAGAAATACATACGACTTTTTGCAGAGGCCAGTGAGAGAAATGAGGATTTGGTCAAGATTCAAATGAATTTAATGGCAGACTAAATATTTGTTTCAGTAGTGACTTTCCTAGTTTACATGCACTGCCATATTAAGTCTAGGATGCTGAAGACAGTAAGAGGAAAAAAAATGAGGGAGGGCAGATGTCGCAGTCATCTACAAATACGAGAGAGAATATCATTAAATAACAGAGAGGTTGATTATTCATGTAACCAGTGAAGGACAGGGTAGGAAAGAAAGGCCTTCACAATGTTTAGATGTCATTCCAGAATCAGTACTGATTGAAAAAGAGAGACATGCAACCTGAGCCTTTTGAAAGGTTCACGCCGGGTTGCCCGCACATATAACACATTATGAATACCATCGTATTACTAAACACACCTATGCCCTAAATATTTATCAAGTAGAATTTCCTAAGGAAACTTAAGAAGCATCAGACTTTGGTTTGATTTCACATCTGATTATAAAGCTGCTATCAATCACCCTCTCAAATTAAAAAAAAAAAAAAAAAAAAGTGCACAAAAGAAAACAAACAAAAAAATGGCTTATGGACACTGATAGATAAAATGTTCATTTATAATGTCACTCACACACTTACCTAGGGTAATGCATCTTGTTCTAATCACTTGCATACTGGCAATTTGTGAATAAACCAGAGGGTTTGTTCACTGATGAACAATGACACTGAATAGAGGTCAGCTGTAACAGCTTTACAAGGAAAGATTGCTGGAACTAAAATATATCTGTTGAGCTGGGTAAATACAAGAAAAGGAACACATTTTAACATTGAACTATAATACTGAAGGGTAAAAAGCAAGAGCCAAAAAGGGAGATGAATTAATTAGTGCTGTGCCAAGAGGTAGCGGAGGGGGGATAATGAAGAACAGTGGGATCAAATAAGGAAAAAGTAAAATTTAGGCTGAGTATGAAATAAAAAAAATAATAATAAAAAAAGAACTTGCTAATAATGAGATTTATTATTCCGGGAATTGGTCTCTCAGGCAAAATGATGGAAACACCTGCCTAAGATTTAGGACTTTTAAATTTAGGTTGCACAAAGGCACTAATGCACAGCACACAAAGTATGCACAAAGGCACACACACTTCAGGGAATAACTCAGTACTGGTGGGGACAGAAAGAGCGGATGTGGCGATATCCTGTCATATCCCTCTGACTGAATTACAATTACCAACATCCTCTTCAAGAACAGCCCAAAACACACCCTAAGCCTGCACCAGAACAGCTGTGCTTTGAAGCACAGCCCGCTTGGAATAAGATGAACACATATGCATGAGGGGACAGGCACACAGGTGACAGAACAGATTGGCCCAACATAGTCCTGCATATGGCAAGGTAAAGATGTATGAGCACACCAGGACTTTTGTTCCCAGTTCCAGCACCAGCTCTCCCAGCCACCTTTTCAGGCTTCCTGAGCATGCCCATACCTACTACAGGCAAAACAATTTTAAGTCAGTAAAGAAATCACTATACAGAAATGCAGAATGTCATTACTCCAATGCAAGCACTTTGTTGCTTTATAAAGTATTGAACCTATGCCACAGCATTCAGAGGTCAGCTTAATGCTTTAGTTACAGCACGCTGGTTTTCAGCGCTTTCTGGAATGAACACAGCAGTTTGGAGGCACAACTGCTAGTGCTGCTGCCTCTCCATTTCAGTTCACCAAGGCCATGCAAGCCAGCTATGGGTTAATGATGGGGTCTGTGAAGCAAAACAACATGTTGCTTCAAAAGGGCTGCAAGACAAAAATGCCACATGCAGCTGATGATCAGCAGTCTGCTGCTACTGCAAGTGGGAAACATCACCTGAACCTGTCCCAACTTCTTTTTTTTTTTTAATGTTTTGCTCTGCCTAACTCGTATGGAGTAAAAATTAGCGAATGCTCTGCAGGCAATTCTGGGAGCACTGCAGAGACCACAACTAGATAAGCGCTCTGTTCCCAGTAATGGGCAGGCCATTCACCTATGTGGAAGAAAAAAAAAAAAAAAAAAAGAAAAAAAAAAAAAAGGAAGGGTTAAACACTGTAGCTTTATCAGGAAATGTGAAGCTTTAAACTGGAAGCAATTTGTTCAATGGCTATTTTGACCATAGAACTTCCTAATCTGAGTTCCCATAAAGTTTGGCTTGCAGCCAGCCAGAATGGTTAGTTTCAGCTGCACAGCTATCTTCCACAGAGGAAATAAAAGGATTTCAAGCCCTGGAGTCATTTCCTTTGGTTCTCGGCTCATTCAGAAAAAATGTCCTTTCGGTCAGTGATATCTCCAACTTAATTCCTGCAGCATGACTTTAAAAAAAGTCTTTGTGGGAAACTTTTTCTGAACGTTTGGAACTGTTCCCTGTAAGCTCTTTGCCAGTTGGTGTAAAATACCTCCTTTCCTCTCAGAAGCTTTCAAAGCAATAGGTCGTCTCCCCTTCTGTGTTAACTCTGAGTTTTCCAGAAGTGACAGTTCGTATGACGAGCCCTCTTAATAATCATGCAAAATGTTCACATTCATACTGTCAGAAGTGTGGGTTTGTAGAACTGTACTTCAAAATGATCCATTAAATATGCTCCAATTAGAGGTATCGATGTGCATTATCAAGTGCAATAGTACAAGCAGAAAAAGTAAGCATCTATCAAAGTAAGCAATGTATTGTTTTACCCAAAATACCATAGGTTTTGAGGTGTGTAATCATAATATATTGCCTGCCTCTCACTTTCCAGAGCAGCTGATAAATAGCTGAAGATTTAGCCACAAATCTGAGAAGTGATCCAAAGGATGTAAGTAAGTTATGTTTAAAACAAGCACACAGGCCAGACAACATAAATGCCAAGAGTGTAATGTCCTATTCAAGAGAGTGCTATGCCTACTCCTTGAGGCTATCTTCCTAAGCTCGCAGTCAGGGTTTTGCTGAAATAATGGAGATAACATTTTTGACACGCAGTAATGACCAAGCTCATTCCAAGCACATCAGACCCAGGAACACTATCTTTACATCATTAAAAAAGAGAGAGGAAGATTTTCAGACATATCCTCAGGCCTGCCATATTTCTAAAAGTACTATAAAAATACTAAAGCATAGGGCTCAGTATACACGTTAGCATACGCAAGTCTAATAATAGTGACCCTAAGTATTCTTCGTCCTAAAATGAAATGAGAAGCACCAGAGCTTACACATGTTCTGTGGAGACTGATTTTAGTAAAAATCAAGGTCTTCATCAGGCACGTGTTTCAGCATGTATCTAATGCTAACTATACATGTTCTAATGTGACCCTTTTTATACTCAGAAAATTCAGACCGCAGAGTAAAGGACACATGCAAAATGGAAAAGCTAATGAGTTGAACCCTACTGTCAGCTTCAAATGTCAATGTCTATGTTGTCACTGATAATTAAATTACTTTTTCTAGGAAAGTTTATGACCAGGCCAAAGTCATATTTGTAGTTACTATTTTTAAGTTATGACTTGTGAAACATACCTCTGAATGCTCACAACTGTCTATTCTTCCATTATAATAATGCAGTGAATTACATGACATGGACTGATACATGGATTTTGAATTTAGTCGTTCAACACACATATACATATATGATTTATATATATATATAGAGAGAGATGCACACATATACATACAAACATGGGTCATACTGGAAATAATTCCTCCTATTTCTTTCTTTGAAAATTACAATAGGTACGAGTACAACAATCCTAATTGATGGAACAAATTTTCACATACAAAACTTCATTTTTCAATAGTCAAATATTGAATATATTCATTTTTCAATAGTCAAAACATAGTCACTGCCATTAGCAATGCTTTTTCATGAGCCATGAACAAGAGCCTGCATTCTGCACCAGTGGAGTTGACTCACTGCTTCACATCTCCTACAACAGCAACGTTGCTGAAATGCACCACCCACCATCTCACTGTGCTCACATCCACTGTTTGGTCTCCATAAATATTCAGTGAGCATTTACTAATGTCTATGGGTTCAATTTTTTCTGTGTGGAGGAATTCATTTCCACACCTTCACTTCATACACGCTAGTCTGACTGCCCCTCTGTTGCCATCTGTCACATGGCAAAGACACGTAACACAATAGTGGGGGGAAGGTTCAGCCTCTACGGTCACATCACCAACATTCACTTCTGGAGTCACGGGCCAGCATAATAAAATAGAAGGTATTACTTTTGAAGCAGTCCTCATATATTCATATATCACAAGCTCCATCACAACACTGCCCTATACAAGCACTTGATGTTTTAAAACATGAGCTAGAATCATCAGACTGGAGCAAGAACATCCCTGTGGAGATGGACTTGTGTGTACCAGTGAACAAAAAGATGTTCCTGAACCAGCAGTGCGTGCTTGTAGTCTAGAAAGCCAACTGCATCCTGGGCTGTATCAAAAGTAGTATGACCAGCAGGACAATGCAGGTGATTATCCCTCCATACTCTGTCCTTGTGAGACCCCACCTGCAGCACTGTACCCAGACCTAGGGGCTCCAGCACAAGAAAGATGTACAGCTGTTGGAGCAAGACCAGAGTAGAGTCACAAAGATGACAAGGGGGCTGGAGCATCTCTGCTTTAAGGAAAGACTGAGGGAGTTGGGTTTGTTCTGCCTGCAGAAGAAAAGGCTCCAGGGAGACCTTATAGTAGTCTTCCACTACCCAAAGAGGAGCTATAAGAAAGTTGGAAAGGGATTCTTTATCAGGGAGTGCAGCAACAGAACAAAGGATAATGGTTTTTAAACTAAAAAAGCATAGGTTTCAATTTGATATTTGGAAAAAGAATATTTCCTATGAGGGTGGTGAAGCACTGAAACAGGCTGCTCAGAGAAGCTGCAGATGCCCCATCCCTGATGTTTAAGGTCAGGTTGAATGGGGCTTTGTACATCCTGGTTGAGTGGAAGGTGTCCACACCCATGATGGGGGGTGGAATGAGAAGGTCATTAAGGTCCCTTTCAAACCAAATAATTCTATGATTCCATGAAAACTGAAGATGTTCTTCATCCTAACTCAGAGATTTTCTTACAATCCCTTGATAGCACTGACTAGATCTGCAGTCTCCCACATGGATGCCTGCTAGAGACAAAATAAGCTGTAACATATTTCAGCTTTTCATCTTATTAAGGAATTTTAAGTGCTATCTAATTCATAAAATAAATATATAACAATCAAAACATTTTTGTATTGTAAAGTTTTCTCCCTTTAAATCTTGATTTATCAGAATAAAATGAGGATGCAGACACTCTGATGCAGCATATAAAATAAAAGCCGTGTGTGAAGATATATGGTGTTGTTTTTTTTTTAAAGTAATATGTAAATTCAAACCAAATGTTAACTGGAAAGTTTCTCCCCTTTTACATTCATTCCTCTTCTCTTCTTCCTTCCAGGAATGCCAAACCCAGGAGTGGAATATCAGTAAAGACTGTCTAAGTTGAAATGAAATTTCTGGTTTCACTTAGTCTTGTAGGCAACATGTGCTTTCACTCTTCCCTAAAACACACTGGGTACAGGGGCTTTAAAATCATAATCTGAAAATCCCATTTTCTTATGAGCCTTATTAATATGAGATGACTGAGTGATAGTCTCAACTTCCACTTCAAATAATAGAGGAGCATTTCATATCCATTCCTCCGTCTTATTCCTCATTCCTAAAACACAGAAGCTAACTTTCAAAGGTTAGTTAAAAAAAAAAAAAAAAAAAAAAAAGATTTTGGAGTCATTTTATTTTTTTTAATGTGTGAACCTAAACGTGCTTCCTAGGCCTCACACTGGCAAACACAAAAGTAAGTTGGAAGAAAGCAATACAACACAGCAAGACTTCACTCCTCCAGATTCTGCTCTTTGGCATTTCAGCTGTTCCCAGAAACCACTGCAGCTCCCATTTTTCCCAAACGCACCCCAAAGCAGCCAATCAGCTTGGCTGAGGGCAAGGCAAACAGGTACATCCACTTCAGCCTGAGAGCCAGGCATGCTCCCAAAGGAGCAATTCTTGTTATAAAAACCAAGTTTGCTTCACCTACTGTACAAACATTCAGCTTCTCTAGTGGTCAGAAACACTCAACCATTTTTAAACTAGTTTCATCATGGCCTGTACACCCTCACTGACTGTTGCTGTCAGTACTATGCACACACTTTTCCCCACCTAATATCTGACACTGATTTCTTCATAGACAGCACCTTTCCTATCTGAAGAGCCCATCTATCTATGCTGTTTTAAGTAAGGAGAATTCCAACATTTCCAAGAACTAAGATGAGACTGTGAGAGCATGAGTTTGAGTCTGGGTGGAAGGAGAAGACAACTCTAGCTTTCACAGGAGGAAAGACTGAATAGGTAATCTAGATAGACAGCAGCTGTAGGAACTACTCCATCAAACACACAGAGAGAAGAAATTAAGTAAAATAGGGATTAACCATCTTCCTATGCCAATTATCACTTCTATGACTTCCCCATTGGAGGCTTCCATGAATGGATACGTAAGGTCTTCAGAGGGGCATTTTGGGTCCTGAGAGCTCAGTGGCAAACAGGGAGGAACTTGGGGAGATGGAGAAATTCATTAGCTAAACATTCAGAGACATCATTTCCAAGCAACCAAATCAAATTTTGCTTGGGAGAGAGATTCACAGAGGAAATTTCAGAAGTGATGAATCCATTAGTGCAGCCAGCAGCTCACGGTAGCATTCAGGTGGGTGTGATGAGTTGAGATATGATGCTGGGCTAGATCTTACCAACAGATAGCAGCTGACTTGGAATCTTTTGGCAAAAAAAAAATTACTAGAAGCAAGAGCTAACCAGAAGGAAGGAACAGGTTGTAGGGATGGTAATCTCACTCAGCATACAAACAGATGGGGGAGTTTGTAAACTCAGAGACAGTCAAAGGATGATAACCAGATATACTCGTCCTGCAAACAAAACAGACTAGAGAATGGAAGTAGTCAAATTGGGACAAAAAGTAACTCCAACATGCGATACATAACAGAACACTAGTGGCTACCTGGGCCTCGACATAAGTTGGGTGAACTGGAATACACTCTATAGTAAGAAAACACTCAGATATCAGGAAATATGGTGAATGCTAATGAGCAGATTACTAAGACATAACATGCATGGCACAGAGTAGGACATAAGAGTGGAGCCAGGTTAAAGCCTGGCTGTGAGTAACAGAATGATAGGACTGATATGCAAAACATAAACATGAAGAATGATAATTTTGCATTACTGGAAAACTGAGCCTGTACTATGGAGTGTTCCACAAGGACAGCACCAATAACATCATGCAGAGATGTAGAAAGATGTAGAAAGGCAGGAAAGGCAGGAAATAGAATGCTCATAGGGGACGTTATTTATCCCTATGCAGATTGAGAGAAATGGGATATAAAGCAAAAATCCCATTTTTAGGTGCTATTTCTAGCACCTAAAAATGAACAGCTGCTTAGGAAGCCTTGAGGAGCAGATGCAACTCTTAATTTGAAATGACCGTAGAGGAGGTAGGTTGTGGGACAAATTGACAAAAGTGAACAGTAACAAATTGCAACAACAGATGGTATTCACCCTGCCTGTTCAAAAATAGCTGGCACAATCGCTGACTACACATGTTAATAAGCCTCTTTTATAAAACCAACCTTATACTGAGGACTGAGGAGGTGGCATGTGTGGTCACACTGCTATTAAAAGATTCCAGGTGAGATCCACTTATCCACAGGTCTGTAAGCCTGGTATCAAATTGTCAGAAATTACAGAAAGAGTCAAATTACTGGAAATACAGTATATGGAAAGAGCCTGGCTTTTGTGGGTTTGCCTCACAGAACTACTGGAGTTCTTTGAACAGGTCAACAAGCCTGTGGATAAGGGTGATCTGGCTAATATAGTCTGCTTGGATCTCTGAAAGGCATTTGACAGGTCCCCAACAAAAGGTTTCTTAGGAAGCTATGCAGTCATGGAGTAAAAGGGAAAAATTCTTGGATAAACAATTGGTTAGAAGAGAAAAACAGAGGGTAGAGGGCAAGATCTTTCTTTCCGCAGAGGAACAGCACCAATGGGTCTTCCACACGGAGCTCTGATGGGACCCATACTGCACGAACTACTTTTCTAAAAGAAGTTGCGAAGAGGATAAGGAGTGAGGTGAAAAGATTAGTTAGGAGAGAATATAGGGTGAGGCAATTGCAAATAACTGTAAGGAGGTCCTTATTATAATAAGTGGATGGATAATAAAACAGCAGAAGGAATTCAATGTAGATAAATTTAGATGATGCACGTGGAAGAAAACAACTTCAGTTTCCTATTTTAAAATCATGCACTTTGTAATCCATAGTAATATTGACTGCTTTTTTTTTTTTTTTCAAAAAAGCCAACTGAATACTAAAAAATATTATTAAAGGAGGAAGAAGTAAGAAAAAGAACTTACTGCAAATACGTCTACATATCTTCCTCTGTCAGCCCTCAAATATTTTAAGTTTCAAAACCTCAATCTCATAACTAGGCACTAGGGAAAACACAACAAAAAGTTGTAAGACAGAGACTTCTTAATTCCAGAAATTTCAGAATAACTTGTTGCAAGCATACACCTTCTGTTTCAAGTGCAGCTATTTTAACAATTCTTTCTGATGTAAGAACTCTCACTCACCCATCCTGATAAATATGTATCTGTCTCCAAAATCCAAAGCACATTTAATATCTGTTTCATGATTTTTCTCTCTAGTAACTAACTTTTCTTCTCCAATAACTAGCAATAAAATCTATTTTTATTAAAGGGAAATGACTACTAGGATTATGTGCGAGAAGTATGGAACAATTAAATTCTTAAGTTTTGAATAATCATTTTTCATCAATTTGGAGGCCTTTTCAAAGATACACTCCATCAATTATGTAGAATTTACCCTGCAATTTACTGCAAACTGAACTGACAGATAAGAGTAACCAAGATACCTCAGGCAAACCAGGTCACTCAGACTTTTTCTTGCTGTTTCACAATTAAAGGTTGACCACAGAAACCTTTACTTTCTGCAGAATGACATATTTGTTTGTCTAAATATGCAGGCAATTAACATAGAGATAGCATGCATTTAAATGGAGGTCCCAGTGACCTCCATCTCCTAGCTGCAAGCTTTGCTCTGAAAGCAGACAGCTTAGCAAAAAATATTCAATTAATAAAAAACTGAAGGGCAACAAGTCCATTTTAAATCATTTAAAAATAAATAGTGTTTACTGCTCCATATTTAATAAGTTAATAAACAACAACACCATGACTAATAACATAAGCAACAAGGGCATAGGTCTGAATAATCTTAACAGGGATCATATTAAAAAAATAAGATGAAATTTAAAAAAAATCTAGTTATTTCTCTTTCATTCAGAATATTAAAGAATATTCTATGAGAAATTACAGCCTGTGTTCTTGTATTTTCTGAGCCCTGTATTTCACTCCTCTTCCCATGTCCCAAACCCAACTGTGACACTATAACTTGCTCCAGTTACTCAAATTTCCAATCCCAAATATTTCTTCCTCCCCTCAAACATCCATAGCTCCCTTCCAAATTATTTGTTAGGCAAGAACAGCGAAAGGTCTTGCTCAACCATAGATGAGGAAGCAGAAGTTTTCTGTGATTAAGTGGATAAGAAGTAAACTCACCCTGCACTCTGTCCCACAGGAGCATTGAGTCTCCACTCTACGTAACTACCCATCATCTGAAAAAACTTATTAACTGTTATATTTGAAATCCCAGACCTCTGTCACATTTGCTTGAAACTGGCCAATAACTTATGAAAACTCTGTAAACAAAACTAAACAAAACAAAAAGAAAGCTAGGCCACTTGGATATTTATCAATCAAATGAACATGTGTTTTTAAAGAGAAAAACTGAATATTTTTTATTTTTTTAATCAAACTTATAATTTGAGGGGTCTGCAGAAACCATATATCACACCAGTGCCATCTAATGGAAGAAAACATCAGCCCACCATTGGTGTTAAGGAAGACCCTGTCAGACAAGAATTAAGTCATCAAGTAGGGTTGTTTCTACCAGCCCTAATGTGGACTCCTCCTTTTCTCATGTATAAATTCAGGTCTTCACAAAACATTATGGACTTAGAAAAAAAAAGAAAAAATTGAAACAAAATCACTAATGTTGAGATTAGAAAGACTGGTTTGGGATTTTCTTTGCCTTTTTTTTTTTTTAATTCAGCTTTTTTTTTTTTTTTTTTTTTTTTTTATGTTATTCAGCTAAATTCAAAGTCCTAAGATTTTTACCTGTGCTACCCAAAATTAAATGGTAGTTTCCTAATTTAAAGGCTCAAAAGTCCACAAGACAAGGTTGCTTTTTAATTGATTTATGTAGAAAACAATTGTATAATGCTCCATAGATGAGCACTTAAAGCCGTATCTCTATATACCTTACATAACCTAAATAGATGGAGCAATTACTCCTGTTCTGACTCCAGGACTAGCTTGGATAGGCTCTTTCGCAGTGTTGAACCTCATCTTTACTGTGAGAGGTTATGATTTTTCCCCTGTGCTGCACATATATTCTTACTTCAGCAACCGCCAAATGCCCAGAAAAGGAGATTTAATAAAAACGATGGCACGCTCTATTAGTGTTTTACTTTCACAGTATATTATCTACTACAAAAGAGAACATTTACTTAATTCATCTGGGTAAAATAGTTCCACCAATCAAAACAAAAGCCAGAGATGTGCAGTAATAGGGGAATATGCAAAATGATGACTTTTCTGATTGCTGGCATAATGCGAAAGTTAAGTCACGCTATAATTAACAGATCTGATTCAGAATGGTTCCTGTTGAGTAGCCGTATTCAATAAGAGTCTGTTGATGGGATTTATTACCAAATTGTTACTGTAACAAGTAAGCATTTGTTTTGCATATGCAGCGTACTCTGAGAGTGCTGGAATCTGCTCCAGTAGAAGTTAGGAGCAGGGTAATGTCCTCCTCTATGATAGCCTGAGGGCTCCCAACATTCAGCTCTTCTTTGTCTTACAACTTTTGAGCAGCTAACTTCTCAGCAGAATACTGCTGCCTTTGGGAAAGCCTTCGAGAAACCAGTGGTCAAACACAACTACAGAGATTTGAGCTGCTACACAATGGCATCAGATAAAACACAGAGGTTCAAGTTTAAGAGAAGTGATTCTGCAAGGCAGTTTAAAAAGCCAGTGCATTACAAGTAAGGTTTCAACAGAGCTGATTACAAGCCGTCGTTTCAAGACACAACATTTCTCTTCTATTCAGTTATGTGATACGAAATAGATATTTCCAAGTCTGCTGAGACCACTAAGAGCCTGCTAACATTACCCAGTCCCAAAATGCACTTCAAACACATGCCAAGCTATTGGCAAAGTTTTCTACAGACCAATGGCTCAAAACATTAATCACTGTGTATAAATTGAAATTTTACTTTTTTATTTCTCCAGTTGGAAAAAAAAAAAAAATTAAACCAATTATTTGCCAGTGATACGGGTCTGCAAATTTTGGAAGCAGTAAATTAAGAATAATCACAGATTGGATACGTCACAGAATACTTAAGCATCTTGGGTCTTTTTACAGAAAATATTTGCTAGGCTATGAGTTCATTTATGAAAAGATAATGACCCAGGAAATATTTTCCTTAATTGCAAAGGAGCTGTTTATGACAGTGTCTAGGGAACTAATTAGAAAGGAGTTTCATCTGTAAAGGACTAGGCTTTAAACTCAATAAGTGATTTTTAAAGGACTTGCTTGAGATAGAGCACAGTTTCCATGCAGGCAGATCTGATTTCTGAGGAGCAGCAACATTTTGCAGAAGTGGAAGCAAGTACATATCAGATCCCCATGATGGCTGGGAGGCAGCCAGTGTTGGTATGCTCCTGCTACAGGGAATTGCTCAGCACAACTCATCAAATCCTTTTCTGTTTCACTACAGCAGATGTGGAAAGCATTCAGAAGCATGCAAATGGGAGAAAAGCTACCTCTAAAGTAAAGTGAGATTTTGTAAAAATACTTCCATATTTGCCAAAGGACATGTAGGACCCACTTGCCAACAGAACAAGTGCCAGGAAAATACTTCATCTGATAGCATCATAACCTCCTATTGAGCGTCATTGCTTCTTTCTGTTACCAGAACATAGAGAAACTTCAACAATTAAAAAAAAAAAAAAAAAGGGATGGCACCTTATAGATTTTCTAATATACACACTTTAGTTTTCCATCTAGAACCTTGTAACTAAAATCAGTCATGTCTGTAGAATAGCGTTACAGTTCATGAGCCTGCAGATCCAACATACTTCTACTGGACATGATAGGCTGTGAACTTAAAAAACTTCCCTGTTGTGTGAACAATGTCGTGGTTTCTTATCGACAGTTCTTCTCATCGTCTTTTGACGTATCCCTGCTCGGTGCTTTTCTAAAGACAAGAGTCCAAGTCTCATGTGGTTACGTAATAATATCAGTTTTTAACTTTAAAGTAAAAAAAATAATAATAGCAAACTCACAGCTCTACTCAAGGAAGTGAAGCAAAATTCAAAACAACAAAAAAGACCTACAAAAGGAACTCCAAACATTTAACATTTAAGCAGCCAGTTTCATGATGTTTAAATGTATATCAAGACTTCAACAAAATATTCAGCATGGCAAATTGGCCTTTTTCTTTAACATTTCAAAACAAATAAAAAAATCAATTAAGCATTAAAGGAAGAAACGTAATTTTAAAATATTCTCAGTAGCAGTTCCCCAAAACAAGTGACAAATTGAAAGACGGCTCTGCATTACTTCTAGTGGGCATTAATGCTGTACTACTCAGTCTACCTCAGCAGCAGGACTGACCTGGGGGCACTAGTGAAGACTCTCTGGATTTGTCAGCTAGTTTGCTAACAAAATTTGGCACCACTATGTACAGCTCGTACTCACTGTTTAAGAAACCTGGGACTCAATGAGCTGGGACTGCTACAGGCAGAGATGGATTAGCAGACACATACATAAAACTTGTTGAGTGCATGCCCACACTCAGCATCTAGCCAACCTTCTCAAATGCCTCACTGTCTTCTGATCCACCAAATTAAAATATTCCATGTTGCTACACTTTTAATAACTTCTGAACTCTTATGCCACTTATTACGTAAAACTTTGGAATGGAAAAAAAAAGAAAAAAAAAAAAAGAAAAAAATGCAAACAAACAAAATTAACGCACAAAAAGTCACCACATCTATTGTCTGTTCCGGCATCGAAAATAGGATTGATTTATTTTTACGCAAGTCGAGAGTTTCAAAATTAAATAAGTCTGTTTTACAAATTATTTACTTTCTACAAGATCCATTTCCCCTTGAAGCACGCTGTGCATGCCCTCCTAGTGTGAACAGTTTACAGTCTGTGATCAAGCACAGACCTACTTGGCTGGATTTTTTTCCCTCTCAAAATGGCAATTCTGAGAATCGTAAATAACACAGCACAGTTATTGCAATTTGAGCTTATTCCCAATAAATAAAATTAGCTAAGCAGTTTTCTATGCAGCTTAGCTCTTTCT
Source organism: Lagopus leucura (assembly GCF_019238085.1). Classification (NCBI taxonomy): domain Eukaryota; kingdom Metazoa; phylum Chordata; class Aves; order Galliformes; family Phasianidae; genus Lagopus; species Lagopus leucura. The sequence goes on from NW_024962334.1 coordinate 12,549,834, forward strand.
TTGCTAGCTTATGATTTCACATTGACCTGCTTCATGTTGCTAGCCACAATCAAATTCTGCCACTGCAAGTATAAAATGAAGAACATAAATTAATGAATGCTTAGTGAAAAATGCATACATTCAAGTGATCACAAATAAGCTCTAATCTTCATAGGATATTTTAAAAGAAAAAAAAAAAACTTAAAATTCAAAGTTATATATTGCCTAATATAGATTCCAGCGTCCATCTGTTATACGCTACAAAGTTCTGTTTATCAGAACACTAAAGCGGAAACCTCCTCATCATTAAGCCCCAAATGATCAGAATACTTAGGGATGCTGCTAAACTTAAGCAGTTGAGCAGCACCGCTGACTTAAAACACAAGGCAGGACAGATTCCTTTGGGGAGTTATGAAGCAGCAGTTTATCAACCCATTCCAATTATCTCCAACACTTACAATAAGCCTCCAGTTATCTCATTTTTGTTTCATAAACAGTTCTCTTATGAAACAGGTCGTGGCAAAGCTTAAGTCTTGGTCTAAAAACAGCAGAGCAACCAGAGAAATAAACTTGTATGGGATATATGGTGAGTTAACACAGATAACCTAATGGCATGTTTTGACCATAAACCCACTGCAATCCTAATGAATGTGTATCTACATTCTCCGGTTCTGAACTTTAAAAGTAAATAGATCATTACTAAGACTTACTGACAAGAAAAAATGTCATAATGAAATATTAAAATTATAAATAGAGTCTCTATAGTTCTCCTCATGTTAGACCCATTTTTCTCTTAAGACCAACACTTCCACTCAACAAATCAAGTCACGTTCAGTTTGAAAAAAAAAAATACACATAAAATGAAGAATATGTAGTTGAAGTGTTTGTCTCCTACACATTACTGTGATTCATAGCTTTTATTTATTTAAAAAAAAGAATTCCCACAGGTGGGACTTCAGACTTTAAGTCATTTTTCCAGGCTGATCTTCTAAGGTCCTAACAAAATGCTCAGAATAATGTGAGCTCCTGATTAAACCAGGAAGTAAATCTGTATGCATGCAATTAAAGTGTCTGCAAGGGCAGATGCAGATGACAGTAATTCATACTCTAAGAAATGGGCTTGTGTATTTGGCAGATTAACTGTTCTGTATTCCATTGCAATGAGGTATGGAAACTGTACTGTGAAACAGCCATTACTCATTCCCTCTGCTCCAAGCACGTAGGTCTATCAAAGTCGAGCCAGGCTGGAGAGGGCAAGGGGCGACTGCTGGAAAGAGAAGAGCCTACGTGTTTCAGATTAACACTTCCCTTGAATGGCTTCTTTTATTTAATTTCCCCTACTTTTTAAATTAGCAAGTACAGTAGGCCCAGAAGGGAAATGCGCAACGGGAAGAGGGAGAGAGAGGGAAAAAGCAAAAGCAGCCAAAACTCTCCAACTTGTTCATTAGGGTTTTTGTGTTTGAACATCTGAATGAATCATGTGTCTGTTTTTCATTATTCTCCATATGTGATTGTTGCCTGCTTTGTTCATTGATTTCTGGCTACTTTGTCATGACTGCGCTCATTTTGTTTTATATATTGTTCTCTTACAGAGTGATTGTTGCTTCTAGTATGTCTCACTTAGTATTTATGCCACCAACAAAGACTAATCTTTAAATGAGAAGTTACGTCAAAAGAATTCCCTTGTTAACTCCCTTGAAGCATATATGATTTCTTCAGACCGACTGCTTAATTCTTACCAGGAGTAAATCCTCAGATGACACTATTCCTTAGCACGCCAGTAATGTAGCAGGTATCACAAGGGATACTGAAGGGTGACATACTGTCCATTTTTCAGAGTGTCTTCTGCATTTTTCAAAGAGGAAACCTAACACTTTTTGCTAACCAGAAGTCTATTTTAACTGATTTGCACATTTATACAAATGGTACTTGAAGCAATTTGTTTGTTGTATACACTATTTTATATTTTTAGGTCTACTCTACACCTTGGAAAAAAACATGAATGAGGCTGAAATAGATTTTGAAATCTCCAATCACGATTTCTTGTATCATTGACATGAGGGTAATCTTCATCACTGTATGAACAGCAGAGGATGATGGGATCATTTAACAGGATAGCTCATACTTTGGGAAAGATGTGTGATAATCAAAAGACTGGGAAGGAGCAAACAAAATGCCTGCTGTTTGTTTGCTTGCTTGATTTAAAGGACTGGATGTAGGCCCTGGTGAATTAGAGATACGTCAACTTAGATTTAACTTCCGGAAAAATCTTTCAACAAATAGCAAATAAACCAATTCACAGTGCCTCAAAGGCACCAGGTGATGAGTACCACACAGCATTGATTAGAAAGAATAAATGTCACACTGCATCTCCATCCAAACACAGGTAACTAAGTTCCATGGAGAGGTAAATACTGTATGTTTCAATCAAAACTTGGTTGTCCCTCATAACATGAAGAGATGGAAGAAAAACGACCTAGCTAAAACTGCTATGACGTAGGTGCCAAACTGACTGGCACATCCAATTTAAAAATAAAGTTCTCAGTGGCTCACGGGTAAACTATCTGGTATGCCAAGAAGGTTTCCTCATATGTCTCTCCCATGCCTGTTATTATTCTGTCTTTTCCAAATTATCTTGTCCAGTGGATTATAGAAATCATTTATTAACTGTGAAGAGGATACCTAAGAGGTAAGTGCTGTAAGCACTCTGAAGGACTTAAGGCTTGAGAATAATCTTGACAAATTAAGGAGCAGCCAGGAAAAAAAGACGATAAAATTCAATGCAGACAAATGAAAAGTACTAGCCTTAGGAGGGAATAATGAGCAGCACAAAGAAGAGCACACAGTAAGGAATGCCTGGCTGGCAGCAACGCCTGAGAAGAGAACAACAGAACCAAGGGGCTGCTGAGAATCTCTTAGCAACACCCTCATACAGCATATGTTCTCATACAACACCATCGAAAGTACACTTAAGCTTTAAATATACATAGTTCTTTATATGTATAAATAAACAAACAGGGGAGCCACACGATCACACAGAATACAAATGAAATAAACTCTCCATGTTATTTAAAATGGCCAGACTCAGGCTGACTGACATTCTGTGCCTGGCTCTGAGGGCTTCTGGTTAGAAGTGAACTAATTAGAGAGACTGGTGAAGTGCAATATAAGAAACTTGAAACAGATTGCTTTTCAGGAAGGAGTGAAAGATCCAATGTATAATCTAAAGAAAGATCAGATAGTTGCATAGCAGTCTTCAAATATATGTTTGCTGCAAAGAAGAAGGGAATAAACTATTCTGCATCCACTGGGAAGTAAGAAAAGAAGCAATAAGCTCAAATTGCATAAAGAGAGATTTGGGTTAGATATTAGGAAATACTTTATTACAGTAGAACAGCAAGCAATGTTGCAGCTTGCCTGAAGAGCTTGCGGAGCCTCCACGACTGGAAGCCTCCAGGCATGAGAGAGGCAAACATCCGCAAACATACTGGTCCTGGCCTGGGGCAGAGGAATGGACATGATGACTTCCTCACATCCCTTCCATTTTGATGCCTGTCAGACTATTTTTTTTTTCCCAGTAATCTCACTGAAGAGGAAGGAAATTGTAGCCAGCCTTTAAAGAAGCAAAACTTCTATTCTTTTTGTGCCATGAAGCATTCTGTTAATAAATCCAATTATGTTTATGATCTTTTAATGGCACCACTTATGTCATAAAGATACATCATTGCAAATACAAATAATATATCTCTCTGCCCTACAGTGTAATAACACAGCATAAAAGCAAACTTTTACAGAATTCTAACTTACTGTTGTATGGCTCCAACTACAATAATATCAGAACAGACTACAATATAAAGAATGCCAAACCAAGATGTGTATCTTTCTCAAACTTTTACCATTCATATTCCTCACAATCTTTTCATTTCACACTTTTGTGTTTTGTGAGGAAATCCATGCCTTTTCTTCTATACTTCAGGCAGTGGGAATTGAAAGAAGCTCAGATCACGTGATACCATGTTTGTAGGAGTGGTTACAATCAAACATCTGTTGTGGAAAGAAAAGGCGTGAAGGACAAAAAGGACAACCATTTAGCCTGTTTCCAAAAGATTCACTCCATTAACCTTGAGGCTCCTGCCTGAAGCATCTATGGTAAGATCACAGTGGTCCCAATCAAGATCAGCAGGGGCAAATAATTTCTCCCTTCCACAGATTTCATTTAACTATTTAATATATTTACAGACCAGTTCAAATTCAATTCCATATGCCTGCTTTGTGTTTCCATTTCAAATGGACAACTTTAAGACAAAAGCCTGGTAGATGAGAAGCTGGACATGAGCAGGCAGTGTGCACTTGCAACCCGGAAGACCAACTGTGTTCTGAGCTGAATTACAACTAATGCAAAGCCCCTCCTATCCCACCATGTTACAGTTCAGAGCACCACTTTCTCCTTGTCAAATCAGCTTAGAGCCCTTTGATCTGCTCAGCCCCTTTTGTAGCTCCTAGTCTTTTCATTTGCTGCTAGTTTTCCTCTCTCTATAGGTCGCCATACCACACTCTTTCTCCAAAACCCAAACCTCCTGGCTATGCAGCCAGGAGCTGGTACCTCCATTTCCTCCTGGCTCAGAAACTGCAGCACTTGCTTCTGTGGCCCCCCATGCCAGTTTCCTGCACTTGGCCTAGCCCATACCTCCCATGGGAGTATTCCTCCGTAAAATAAAATAAAACAACAAACAAAACCAATAACCAAAACTGTTTCTCCCTATGTTTTTTCAAAGTTATACGGACAGCGATGTTATAAAAAATCTGCTTTCACAGGGCACCAAGGAAAGGAAAAGCACGTCCAGACAAAAACAAATGTATGGCAATGCTGTTTCTGATGATGCCTCATAACCTACTGGGCTGGTGGAGTTTCAGGAGTATCAGGCAACTGATAAAGGCACACACTTCTAAAAAAATCAGCGATGCCCTTCGTACATCCGGCAGGATTTTGCACCTTCTCACAGTTTGCCCAAATGTCTTTCTCTGATGCTTCTCTTCAGAATTCATCTTGTCACCAGTGAGATATTTCCGTACACAGTGTTCATACTAACTCACACAGAAATATGGTCCACGACATTTGTCCTAACAGAAGAATCTACTCAGTAGATTCTATTATCTATCTATTCTATCCTCCAAAAGGATTCTGTATATCACTAGCATAATGTTACAGACTTTTAAAGCAAAGGCCCCCACCATACAACTGATTGCTTTTCAGACTGGTAAATGAATAACAATTCCCTCCCTAAGATAATTCTACATGCTCGCCAATATTTAACTATGCTCATTTTGCTATACGTACACATATATGTATATCAAACATGTTATATTTCACTTAAACGTTTAAGATATTAGCAAAAAATTAAGAAAGAAATAAAAACATAAAACTGGAAAATGAATCATTTTCATATCTTGGTATTGCAATTGGAAGATATATTTGTGTCACAAATAATTTCTACTTCCAATAGTGTAGACCAAGACTGTACAGAAACAGAAAAATTAAACCAGGTTTTGCTTGGGAAATTTTTCCCATAGGTTTCTCATTTTTACATCAGAAATCAATTTGAATCACTAATGGTATCATTCAAATCAGATGGCACTATGTAGTTAGAAGGTAATTTACTTTTCTGCTGAAGCAATTTGATACTTGTTCTGACTTGTGATTTTCATTTTGTTTGTTAATGAAAAAAATTAATGAGTAATGTCACTGGAAACACAACTCAAAGCATTGGCATTATTAAATATGTTTGCAAGATACTTTACATTATGCTGATTGCAGTGTTGTAGCAATAGCCTTGGCAGCCAAGCCACCAGTCAATCACTCAAATAATGAACTCGCAAGGCAGACTTTTTGCACATACCTTTGCACTGATTTGTGTTTTTGTCAAGAATTGCCTTTGTTGATACAATTTTCCCATACCTAAAGAGAAAACAAAAAAACAGAAACACATGTTATTGTATTTTTATATAACACATATCATATACCCAACATACAAAACATTTCAAGAACAGTAGATCTCCTTCTTGGATGAGTGCATGTCTGATACTCCTGGAGACATTCCTTCTGCCACTGCAGTTCAACAAACACCTTTAGAGTTCATTTGGAAAGCACTTATCCTCTGCCACAGCCTGTTTACCTCTGGCCACTGCACTACCGCTAACAGAAGTGTCTGATACAGAGTCAATTGTAGGGCATCAGCACTGCTGACGATGCTTTTTTAATTATGTTAGTTAGGCTTCCTTAAAAATATTTTTTCATTTTTAGCTGCCAAGGAAAATTTGTTGTAATACAGATGGACTAGATCCAACAACAACGCGGGAGGTATCATCATTTATTTGCATGTATATGTATGTATATACATTCTAAACTTCTGTTTTAGATAAACAGAAACTTTTGAGATTTATATCCATCTCCCAGGTCTAAGATGAATGCTAGAATTTATTTGAACATATCAAACCTCCCACAGACAGCACAGCACTGCACCAAAACTTGAATTAGGGCACATACAAGTTGTTACATTAAGCAGTTAAACCAGAAAACAGCTATGTGTCTTTACCTTACAGAGATTTAAACTAAAAACACAGATTTAATGGTCACAGTCACTAATCCCAAGTGAACGATCACAGAAGGCCATTTATAGCTGAACGCAACACTTCAGGAGAATGAGAACAGTAATTTTATTCCTCTAGTCACTGTCTTATTTTGGTCACTGCCACGGCTTCACCAAAGAGACCTTTCTCCAAAATGTCCCTTGTCCAATTTTTTTTTTTTAATTTATTTTTTTTAACCATTACAGCTACTCTGATAGATCAAGTTTTCACTTGGAAAACTCCATGATACACAACTTCCACTATTAATGAAGAACATATTACTATAAAAGACAACAATAGAACTGCATCTTCTAATGGCAAAACGAAACACTAGATACATTCTTTTACATGGGTGAAATCAACAGAACATTGACTGTGAACTGCCAAAGTGAAGTAGACCAATTTTTATTTGATTAATGTTTATTAACAGCAATATAAATTTGGCATTAGTAGCTTCTATCTAAATTCCAGAAACCAGGATATGGAAATCCTGCTACAATTATCTTCTCTAGCTCAGGACCCATGTCTACTACTATACAGAAGTGAAAAAAAGTCAAAGTGCTGGTAGAGCATTGTACTGTATACTATCTGACCTACAATTATATAAATATATGCAGAAAATTGGAATAAAAATAAAAATATTTAAAAATAGGAAGAAATTAAAAAAAAAAAAAAGAAAAGAAAATGAAAGAAAAAATGAAGAAAGAAAAAAGGAAAAAAAAAAAGATACAGGAAAAGAAAACTAAGAAAAAAAAATAGGAAAAAGATAAGAAAGTACAGATAACCAAAGAGAGAATAGAACCAGCACTCAAGGAGAAAACGGGATCTTTGAGTTTCAGACAGGCATCCAGTGAACACTTAAATATCATCAAAGGGGAGCAGCACCAACACGAAAGACTGGGGACAGCCTACATAAATTGGGGACAGCCTACATAAATTGGAACCGGTAAAGATTTGAGGCAATTCTGCATCTGAAAGACAAAGTTCTCAGCTGAACTCTCCACATTAGAGGTAACTCATTAGTACTTAGATAAAGTAGATAAAAGCCACCATCTCTCTTTGCCTTGTTTTTGTGACTGACCAAACTGCCACTTTCTACTGTCACTGTTTTTAATTTCTCTAAGAACCAGAAAAAAACATTTCTCTCCATTTGACTTTCATCTTAGGCAGAAAAATGCTTTGCTTTCCTCTCCTTCAACCGAAACCATTCTGAAGGCAGGCAAATGGACCTAAAAACATTAACAGTTTGTGCAACCATCCTTCAGGAGACTTTTTTTTTATACCTCCTGGCTCTGTAGACAGGCAGAATTTTGTACTGTGGGAGCAGACGCAATCCAATGCACACCTACCACCATGTGTAAACGGACAGGTAGCTGTAGGTCTACTTTGCCATAGCTGGCACCACTCCAAGAGCTTACATAACAGGTTTAATGTTAACTGTGAGATCACATGCTTTCCTAACCTCAGGTGTTTTCAGAATTGAGGCCTTTATACTCACTTATGTTCCACTTAGTTTTATAATTCTTCACAGTAATACCTGGAGTTGACTTTGGCCTCAAAGACGTTAGGGCACACATCTTAAGCAAGCGCAGTCAAATTCTCTGCCAGTATGATTTATGGTTGCTCAGTGGGCCAGTTTACCCAACAGGAAACTTGGCCTGTGCAGTGCATCTTCATTTATTTGATTTATTTAGATTTAAAATTGACTACATGAAAAACATGCAAAAACATGCCTATCTTGTACAGCAAAGGGCTTCTGACAGATATATGGAAAAAGAATCCAGCAAAAATCAGTGGCTAACCCACAACAACCTCAAATAAAACACAACCCCTACCTAAACTTCCGCCAACAAAAACTAACACCCAGCCTCCATTTCAGTTCAGCCACTCCTAATGAATTGATATGTTGTTTCATCCAAGTCACCTCAAAGTTGACATTTCTTGCCAGCAAAGACAGACATTTGTGGTTGCCCCGCTTTTATTACAGATTTCGCAAAGTTATTTGCTGCATACTGTGATCCTGCAAATTCTTAGTTACACTAGAGATTTCACTCACAGAAGCAATCCTGTTCAGTCCAGAAGTTTCCTCCAACACGTAGTTACACGCACATTACCTTTGTGTTTGCAAATACAGCCATCTGAGTACCGAGAGGTGCCACAACAACAAATACCATTACAGGCAATTAGCCATACGCAGCCAATTTAATCAACACTATAAACTCTAAGATCTTCCACAATAAAGTCATTGGAATTAATTTAGACACTATTTTCCTAAATATTTCAAGTAATTATTTCACAGTAATCAGAATATCAGTCCTGATGAAGAACGTTAGCTTGTGTGCTGCATGAAATCAGGAACATATTTTGCTCCTATAAATGTAGATATGTTTCTTTTTTGCACATATAGAGAGCGGTACCAAGTTATGCCTCATCTCCAAAGGTGATGGTTTTTCATTTAGCTATGGTTTCCTCCAAGTGAAAGTACCAAAAATATATTCCTCATTAACACTGCCCACAGAAATAAGAATAAACTGCATTGCAGGAGACAGCTTCTTGCTTTCTCATATTTAAATAGATATCACTATACAATCCAACAGCCTGCACCTCTGCTTCAGGAGTGGTACCATTAACCTAACTGATACTAGGTATAGGTCACACGTCATGAGAAAACATGATCACTATTTAATTTCCTCCCAAGTTACAATGCACAGAGGTATTCTTTTCATGATTTTGAAAGAAAAATTCTAGTCAGAAAAAAGATAATTATGGAGTTCCGTTCATTGCAATCCCTTACCACCAACCTTTTGATATAATGACTGAATCATGAAGGATAATCTACTGCAACACAGAATCCAAGAGAATAAATGCTATGAATCTGAGAAAACCACCTCAAGAATGTATTTAGTGAACATCTGAAACAGAATTTTTCTCCAAAAGATTTCCAGACAGACAATGCACTGGTTTTCATTACATTCCTCCCTAAGCATTATTTAAATGTGTTTTCATTTGGTTTCATCCTTTTTTATTTATTTATTTTAATAAATCCTCTTAATCCTGTATCCAATGATGCTTTCAACAGTTTTTCATTTAATAATTTTCATTTAAGACCAGGCGGTCAAGTGTTTGAGAAATTTTCCATGAGGAGCAACTGCATAGACAAGGACTTAAGCTCATTAAAGAAGGGCCTGTGCAGTGAAATGAGGACTAGTTGTCTTCATTGTTCCTCATAATATATAACGTCTGACAACTAAATTACAAGATGAACAGTGTAAAAAATTGAAGGGAAGATTCTTCACCAGAAGGTGAAATATACATGTGGAACTCATTGACCACAGAACGTGCCAATGCCTCACAGAGTGTTTCTTTACAGAAAGCTATTAGACAACCTCTGGGCTGGTAGATCTGTCAGAAAAAAAAAAAAAAAGAAAAAAAAATCGCTACATATAGTCTTTCAAGAACCAAATTCCATTGCACCCCACATTTTCCACCTACTCAGCAAGCTCTGGAAAGATGCAAACAATGCAAAATGAACTCCTTAATGTACATCAGAGCTGCAGTACAAATAGATCATTTCGAGAGCTTTCTGGCAAGCAGTCGATCAGCACTTACACTGCAGACAAGGGTGACCACTTGTTCCTGGGTTGCTATTTGATAACTACTGCTAAAATCCTTTCTGAAGGAAGCACTTGAGTTGTAAGTGATACCTCCTGCAAGATGCGAGAAACTTTCCCTTCACCCACACAGATTTGAAACTGATAGGAATTTGCTATCTTACAGCGCACAAGGGAGTAAGGCCATTTCTGCTTGTGCCTCCAGGAATTTAAGGGTGCAGGGGAAAGCAGGTGTGTTATTAGAATTGAGAGAAAAATGAGATTCAGCTGGGAGCAGGCTCAAGGTGGAGGAACCAAGGACCATTCACCCTTCTCCTGGGAAGGAGACAAACCAAGGAAGAAAGCTTGCTTGGGGACTGGTACCACAAAAAGCCATGGATTAGAAGACAGGATGTCCTGGGAAGCCAGACTGGCCAGGCTACTCAAGCTTTTCACCTTTTTCATGTTGCTAAAAAAAAAACAAAAGCACAAGGGAGAAGTCCTTTTATTCTCTCCTTCAAGCTAGCTTTCAAGCTGGCCATGGCTGGTCTTGTAACACAAAATGGTTATCAGAACAGACAGGCCAAGGTCCTCATCCTGCTTGCTACCACAGGTATGATGCCCCTCTCCATCCAATTATGACAGAAGGTCACAGACACCTACTAAACATGCCTTTTGCTCCTTTCCAGTCATTACCTGTGTGTTTTAAATAAACATGAAACTTGGGATTTCAACCTGATCAACCTCTTCACAGAGTTCTTCCTTGCTTAGTTAAACCAACGGAGTTTGCCTGCATTTCTAAGCATTTAGGTAACAGTATATGCCTTTATCTTGGGAGCTTTTGTTTTTGTATTGACCAGAAGTAATTGGATATAGGTAAGAAACTCTGAGGCTTTCATCCTTGTGAATCAATACATAAATAGTGTAACTGGGTTTATTTTGCTTAAAAGTAGACTCTATTAGGAAAAATTATGGATTCCTGGGTGGGGAAAAAAAGCCAACATTATGAAAGTCTGTAATACAGAAGGAATTGCTACTGGGTTTCTTGCAAAGATATTTTTCCTACAATGCCCTCCCCCATATACCCAACACGTCCAAATGCACACAGAAGGGAAGCTCACTCAGAAAAGTTCTCTCCATTACCAGAGACGGGGCTTGCTTATTGTAGTTTCTTCTGCATATTAATTTAAAGAGAAAAAGAAATTGGAGAGGGACAGAGAGTTTAAGACCAAACTCTCTTTTTATTCATACAGGTCTGAAATAACTACATTCATCCAATTCAAACCACTTTCTCTTTTCACTAACCAGCTCATTGCTTGGAGCATGGTGGTTGCAGGGAGCCTACAATGTGCTAGATTAACAAGACCTTATTTTTGCCCAAGAGTTAGAGTTTAACCTCTGTCTTCTCCGCTTCTTTCAGTATGATTTTCAAGTTTACAAAAGTCACTCCTTTGCAGACTATAATATAAGTTACCACAGGAATTTAAAATAACAACTTGTCCAAGAGTTTCAAAGAAAAAAGGGTGTCTTTCTGAAGTCTTTTGGCCATTCATCTGTAATAGCATTGGACTTACAGAAGCTCTCCTAGGGACCTTACTCCTGAATTCTGTAAGGCTCAGAATTGCCTAGCAATTTTGAAACATTGTCATATGTTTCTGTTCTTAACAACAGAGTTAGGTACACAGTTTTAAGCAGAAAATAAAGAATATTGTAGCATAAACTTTCTAAAGAACACAAGCTGATTAAAAGCCTAAAGAATGCGTGCATATTCAAAAATATCTTCATGTTTAGAGATTTACTGCTAAGAAAGAATATAATGTTTTGATTCGGAAATTGATTAATTGATCACCATCACACCATGTTCATCAAAAATGCATTTTTCATAAGAAAAAAAAAACAATAAATGTCTCTGAACAACATTCTAACTTTAGACAAGATCTAAGACCTTACCATTCTCATAGAATCACAGAATTCTTTGAGTTGGAAGAGATGCATAAAGATCACCTAATCAAACTCCTCTGCAATGAACAGGGACACCTACAGCTAGATCAGGTGGCTCAGAGCTAACTCTAGCCTGACCTTGAATGTTTCCAGGGATGGGGCACCCACCACATCTCTGAGCAACCACTGCCTCAACACCATTACTCTAAAAAAAACTTCCTTATATCCAGTCTAAATCTCCCCTCTTTTAGATTTAAACCATTTCCCCTTGCCCTGTCACAACAGACTATGCTAAAGAGTTTGTTCCCTTCTTTCTTACAGTCCCCCTCTAGATACTGAAAGGCTGCTCTCAGGTCTCCCCAGAACCATCTCTTCTCCAGGCTGAACAGCCCCAGCTCTCTCAGCCTCCTCTTCTCACAGGAGGAGTTTCCATCCCTTGGATCATTTCTGTGGCCACGCTCTGGATGCACTCCAACAGCTCCATGTCTCTCCTGTACTGAGGACTCCACATCTGGATGCAGTACTCCAGGTGAGGCCTCACCAGCACAGAGCAGAGGGGCAGGATCACCTCCTTCCCCCTGCTGGCCATGCTTCTTTTGATGCAGCCCAGGATACAGTCAGCTTTCTGGGCTGTGAAGGCATGTGGCTGGCTCATGTCAGCTTGCCATCCACCAGCACCCCCAGATCCTTTTCAGCAGGGTTGCGCTCAGCCCTCATGTCCCGCAACTTGTATTGGTTGTGGGGGTTGCAACAACCCAGGTGCAAGACTTGGCACTTGGATTTGTTGAATATTGCTGGGCATAACAGCTCTGTGATAGAAGGAAAGAACCTAATAGGCTATTTCAGAGTATGGTTGCATTTGATTCACACTAAACTGACAGATCACATTCAGAAATTCTGCTCTTAAGGAGAAGGTGCAAGCACCACTTAGTTCAAATCAGAAGCTGTAATACCACTGTGGAGCAGTTGTGATCCACTGATGCTTTTTTCAAAGAATATGGAAAACTTGCTAGTTATAGTGAACTTTACTTTTGTAATATTTTAACAACTTAGAGTGTATAATATTGCAAATAAACCTCTCCAAATGTGTGTAGAAATAGCAAAAGTCAAAACATCTCTCTGCTTTTAAAATGCTAGCTTTTCTTTCCAGTGCCCCTAAAAAATTCTGCTGTTAAAGCACAGAAAGGCATCTTCACTAAAATGATGCAGATGTCTTACATTCAAGTTAGAAAAATATTTACAATACAATACAGATATTTTCCAACAAACAGAGTCATATTTCCTAGTCAAACTAACCTTCCTTCATATTGTTTAACGTTATATGCACATTTACCTCTCAAAAAATAGTATCATATGAAAGCATACAGTCTCTGGAGACTTACTGTAATTGTTTTTGGTACTTGGCAAATTAAGATAGCTTCAACAGAAGTTAAAGTAAATGAAATTTAAACTGACACTAAATTTCTGGGTATATAAAGAACTTGAACTTCAAGATCTGTAAGAAGTATATTACTTAGATAGTTCAAACAAAGTGTTTCCCGTAGCTGTTTTCTTTTCCTTTCCTTGTCAAAATATAATAATTATTATTTTCCTTGCATGTAAATGAAATTAAATGTCTTGATCCTACACTTGCTGAAATCAAAGGCAGCTTTTTCATTGCCTTCAGTAGGTACAAGCCCCAATCCTATTTGCAGCGCTTATAATAAGGCTACAGATTTGTCACACTCTTGATACCCAGGACAGAATAAAATTCCACTTACTGAAGTGGCATCCTCAATAAAAGCCTGGCATTTTACAGCGTTTTGTTTGTGCTTTTTTTCCCCAGGTTCATTTCACGCAAGACATTTGGCTCTTAGTTGCAGTTTTAATGCTAAATACTGTTTATTCTGAGTTGCTGCTATATATTGTATCCATATTACATATATATGTTTGAATATTGAAGCTATTTAAGACGTTTTAAAAATGATTACATTACTGTATATTGTACTTAAATTGTAACTCTGACATGTATGTTTTTGCTTTGGTAGAAAGCCATGCTTTTCCCTCACAGTTGTGCCATGACAAATAACCAGTGTTAATAATTAATTAGCAAAATATTTTACAGTTGCTAAATTAAGTAAAGAAAACGAAATTCATGCATAAATTAATAACTGTGATTTCATGCAGAACACTTCAACCCTTCTTCTGGGCCATCATTAAATCTTCAACTACCAATTATTCCATATTTGCAAGAATTCAGATGTCTTTAAAAATAAAATACAACTGTTGTTTGCAGACATTCATGGAGAAAATTTCACAGCACTGCTAAGATGCATTATTTGGAAGACAGCTTAGGGATCTAAAACCCTTTGCAGGGCAAGATGAGCTTTACTGTAGCCTGTCACAAATAGCGATGCCAGACATATCCTGATTTTCAAAACACAGGGGTGAAAAAAATGCCATGTTTTCTACTATTAAGACATCACTCATTGGCAGTGGAAGAAAAAAAAAGTAGATCTTCAAATCTGAAGAATCACCTTTATGCAATAATTTAATTATCTCAGATATTGTAAAGCTAAGCCACTCACCCCCAGTATATAATTCGTATGTGTGGAATTTATTTACTTTGTATGTTCTTGCCTGCTGGGATGTCTTGGATCCGATTTCTCATTCACACTGTTTCTTGCTTACGGAGGATTCATTGTTAAATTACAGTTGGTATGAACCAGCATGCCAGCATACCATGATATTAATCTCTAAAGTATTCAATCATTGAACAATACTCTCATTATTCAAGAGAACTCTGAGTTCTATGTTCGCGCAGATTTGCTGACATTTCACTAAAACAATTTGCTCTTACAAGAATTATGTGGCTGCAATATATTGTAAATATATAGAGAGACGTAAAACACTCAATCAGATGGTACCTCTCTGACAATAGCCAAGAAAAGAAAAGGAATTAAGAAGGAATTAAAAAGAAAAGCAAGAACTCCAGCTATCACCAGGGACTAGGAACTCAAACCGATAATTTAAAGCTAAAGCATTTTATAGAGTTCACACAGAGGCCATGCGAATCAAAAGTGTGAGCAAGACTTCAAGTTCACAGAGCTCCCATTTCATTATTTACAAATGATAAAATTCCAGGTACTTGGGATGTCTTTAGAAACAACGTGGTTCCGATAAGAATCATTTCTTAGGGTTGTTTTTTTTTCAAGATACATGCTTTAGGAACTACATCAAAGAACTATTTCTTTTTCTTCAATATTACTTATTGTAAAGCTTTTGTTTTCCATACCAGAATGTTTGTTTTCCAAAGAGTGAACTGTGACCCAAGTAGGCATTTCCTCTGCCTGAAATTTTCAAGGAGAAACAACAAGAGCATGATTTTGGAATTTTTAAGTACAGAAGTGTACACTACTTGTCCAGAAGTAGGACATGATCCTTCTGCTTTTGAATTTCTTAGGATTTCGTTTAACTCCACCACATATATTTTTAAAAGCAAAGATCCTTAGTTCATTTATTTAGGCAACTCTCTAAAGTAAAAACAGGGTGTGAAAATGAATTTCATAAGCTATTTGTCCATGATAATACGAAATACCCATGCACATGTACAACTTCAGGTGTGTATGGAGCCTAGCTCAACTTAAATTGGACAATTCATGCTTATCAAGGTTAAAGCATACTTACAGAGTCACAAGTTAACGAGGTCTTTTTGACTTGGAAAGTCCCCACTACAGTCCTGATACAGTAACAACCTTACACAGGACTTGCAAGTGCATGTTCAGTTAGTGAGTGCTTTGCTCTCCTCTGTGCAATCCCTGTAACGATGATAATTTATTCTAAGAAAACAAATCTGTTCTTGCTGGTAATTTACCAAAACTGCCAGGCAAAAGTCCTAAAGCAGGTATACTTCTTCACTCAAAGAGAGATGGACATAATTCAATATATTAGCCTTGCTGTATCAGCCAAGATGTACAAAGATGTTTTCATATAACCTACCTCTTTGAAGAGGTAATGAAAAATTGCACTTTTGATTATCTCTTGGTTTCTAGTAACATGATGGCATCCTTTTGAATCCAACAGGCTACTCTAGTTTACATGGACAGAGCAGCTGAGTCCTTATTTTCTGTCTTTGAATATTAAAGTCACTCTTCAAGATAAAATCAAGGGGCAGGAAATAGGAAATCATAGAAGTATAGAGGTTGGAAAGGACCTGTGGAGATCATAGAGTCCAAACCCCCAGTTAAAGCAGGCTCCTGACAGCAAGTCACACAAGTAGGTGTCTAGACAGGTCTGGAATATCTCCAAAGAAGGAGATTCCACAATCTCCTTGGGCAGCCTGTCCCAGTGCACTGTCACTCTCACAATAATTAAGACATCTGTAGCTCACTGCGCATCAATTATCACTTTGGAGAGCCAACGAGCTTAAAATGAACAAAACGTTACAGCCAACCTAGAACTGCTCACTCAGGCTTTGTAGAATCATTAATCACCAAGGTTGGAAATGATCCTCCAGTCCAACCATCCACCTATCACCAATAGCTGTCACTAAACTATGTCACTCAACACAACGTGCCAGTTTCTCCTACTGGACCCTTGACCACAAGTCTCCTACAGGACAGTGGCAATTGCTGTGCTCTACCGTGTTTCAGCTTATACTTACAAACAGTCAATATGGATAGGAAGAGGTTAATTAAGCCATGGGATTCACTCAATAAATACACTGTATAACTTCAGTCTTTAAAAGGGCATTTTGTTGGTCCTGCCAAGATAGAGAACTAGGATGAAAGATGTGCTCTATCTGCCACCAATCCCTTCTGAAACAAAAATGGACAGATCTAAAGGAAGGAGCAAGAATTTAAATACTTCATGATTCTGCTGAGAAGTTTTTCCCCAAGAACAGCAAGACTTTGAAAAACAGAGTAAGTGTATTTTGAATTTTGACCAGTAGCACTTGATTTGGAAGCAAATTAGTTTCAGTCAGGTTTAGGGGTT
Source organism: Lagopus leucura (assembly GCF_019238085.1). NCBI lineage: Eukaryota > Metazoa > Chordata > Aves > Galliformes > Phasianidae > Lagopus > Lagopus leucura. The sequence goes on from NW_024962334.1 coordinate 12,566,945, forward strand.
TTTATATGCATTCAAATAAACCAATTAAATAAAAAATGATCCTCCATCCATATAAAGACACACACGAAGAGTCAAAACCTCATTCTGAGCACTGAACATACTCTGGGAGAATGAGAATTGTGATTCACTGAGACAAACCTACGATTCTTCCTGTAACTGGCCAAGGACTACAGTACTGACAATTCAGGTTGCTCAGTAATACACCAAGAAGTTACGAAATTAACTTTAAGTATTAAATAATAACTAAAAAAATAAATACATTTGAGATATCCTTTTCTTTTGCTTACATATCATAAGCCTTTGTGATAGACTAAGGTTGTATTTTCAAGCTTCTCTTTACAGAAACAGAAAGAAACCTCCTCTTTTTTTTTTTTTTTTTTTTTTTTTTTTTTTTTTAAATTGGAAGCTGAGATTCCCATCTTATCACATGCCTCAGGATCTAAGGGTTTAAGAAACAAATACTGTGCACCTCGCAATAAACTTCAGAGGGTTGGCAACACCAAGGGCAACATCTTCATCAAATATTAGTGAACATCCTCAGCTAGGGAAAGAACAGTGCTTGGCAGTTACATGTTCCGGGTCCCTGAAAACATCTGAAACACTGAGGGGGGAATAAAAGTGGGGGAAGGATAAGAATGAAAAAATCCACCCTGCATTTTATTCCCAGCTTTATAAAATGAGCTGCTGGATTTATGAAAACTCCAGTGTTTGTACCATTCGCTTTACTACTGCTATCATACAGATAAATGACAAGCATATCCTATATGGGTAAATAATATTTCAGCAACCAAAACAGAATCTGCCAAATGTTGCTGGATTTAAAAATGAATGTTGTGAAATTTACAATGATCATCTGCAGTGTCAAGCACATTACTTTTAATACAGGCCATCAGAAGCAATGAAAGTAGAAAAACAATGTAAGAGGGACATCCAGACAATCCTCATGGAGTCAAAGTCACGTTCTGTGAGATGCAGACATACAGTCTGCAAATGTTTATAAATATGAGTAAGTTAACTCATATTCTGAACAGTCTTCAATGCACACAATGGCCAACTCGTCTAAACCAAACATCTGTAATTTAAGGCCATGTCTTTCCTCATCTCTTAAGAATCTCACTCATCAACAGCATTTGCATCCATTTCTCCCACTTCGTTTCCCTTTTTCTGCTTTCAGATGAAGTTCCCAAAAGATCAACATTTTGAACAAGAAGCCAAAGCAAAATAAAAGGTCTACTACAGCTATTCATTTCCTAGATGCCCCTGACCTTCACTTTCTTTGGGTTTGATCCAGAGACCACTGAGGTGAAAGGAAAGACCTATGGGTTCCTCTCTTCTGCAATCTCTGATAGCTATTAAATGTTACAGTACACGCAGCATTCCATTTTGTAAGACAATTTCCGAAATTCAGACTTTGTTTTCTTTTTGACTCCCACATTATCAGGACAACAGCTCCTTTGTTCAAGCTTCAGTGTTTATGTGAATGTTATCTCTGGTTTAGTCTTTAATACTGAGCAGGGTCAGAAAAGGATCATCCTCTTCTCTGAGGTTTAAAGATTTATGTCAGCTTACATTTTTAAGATGCATACACATAAATATACAAACACACAAACAAGTATAAGTAAATTTACTAGAGTTGTTCTACAAATGATGATATTTAACACCAGCTACAATCTTGTTCCCTTATCTCCCCTGGGATATTTTTTTTTTTGTTTCAACACAGCAGCATCTTCGGAAGAAAAAAGCTTTCTTCAACTTATCTGCAAGAGAAGAACAAGGTTTAAATAGTAGAAAAACAGCAAAAAAAGAAGAGGGTGAGGCAAACCATTCAAAGTGTGGAGAAAGACTTCCATAGCCACTGGGCGATCCAAAACTGAGAAACACTCAGTGCCACAGCCATGGCTCCATGATTTAGAGAGGAAACAAAAATCTAAAAGAATGGAGAATGAATGGAAGACTGTATTCTGAAATCCCAAGCATGCAGGGACTCTGTGAGTGACACGAGTTACACCAGTCCTGTCAGACAGCATGGACCTCAGCAAGATTTAACTTAGGCTCAGGTCTCACTGCTTGGCTCCAAAACCAAGAAGCATCTGCAATGTAGATGTTCCTTTAGGAACTGAAGTGGACAGTAGTGTTCATGTCTCCATTAGTTCTTTATATTTTTGATCCACATAAAAGCAGAGTGCTTTAAAAAGATTTAAAAAGGAATCATCGTTTGTCTAAACCTCAGGCAGCCTTCACTCCCAAACCTCTTCTGTGTCTCTCATCCCAGAGCTTCTCCAGACAGCCATTCACTCTCCTACCTTTAAGATCAGCATATTTCAACTAACAACTTGGACAGCAAAAACAAACAAATAAACAACAACAGCAACAAAAAATAACCCTTGTACAGAGAGCCTTTCGAGTTTTTCTGAAGTCTTTTTATTTTTTAATCCCTGCTCTGCCAATTTTGTCTCCCCTTCCTCCCCTCCCCTTCAGTGGAAATTTTCTACTCTTTACAAGCCTGGCTCTCTGCAGAAAATTGATTTCCCCTAGGATACAGCCATCCTACTGTTCTATGCATGGTCATTAATGACTGTCCTGTTCACCACAGAGACAGACACGGTGGCACTCCTCCCCAGCTCTTCAGCACAGAAAATGCACAGTGGGAAAATCAGAACAACCTCTGAGCTTAACCATTCCAAGAGTACCTCATCTCCAGAAAATGCCATACGTAACTTCCAAATAAGCTGCTGGGAGAACAAAATAACTCTTGCTAGTTTCTGTAACTCTGTATTTTCACTGCAGTAGATTTAAATCTTAAAACCTTCCCCAAAATAACAACCATCATGCATGTTACTCTCCCCCCCGAGCCACACAACAATGAACTCCAAATCGAGGTACATCACTGCAGTGAACAGCACAGCTGCAGCTCACATTGGTTTTACTTAGGTAGCATCGCAAGAGAGTATTCAAGGGAAGAAAGCATTTCCGTACAGCCTTCAAAAACTGCCTGAAAATGTGAGAAACTATCTTTGTGCTGCATCTTTTGCTTTCTTAGCTGCCTTGCAAGCCATGAACTTGTTGGCTCTACCATCTCCAGGAGATCTGTAGTCTCCCCTTTGATTGCAGTGAAATCCCATCCTAGGAGTGACAGATGATTCTCCCCATGGCACTTGATTAACTGTTGTGCCAATGGGTGAAATAAAACAATTTTACTCACAAAACAGCTTACGCCTTCTCTGTAAACACCTTTAGCTACACTGCAAATTGACTCTTTATCTCATCCTTAACCCATGAGTTCCTTGTATGAACTGCTCATCCCTGCAGGTACAGAAAGGAGGATCAGAAGCAGATAGGAAGAAGATAAGGGTACTTGACATCTTATTCTCACCCTCTCCCAACCAAGGATTTTTTTATGTGGTAAAACCAGTATTTCTGACCAAGTTGTGTTACTAGTTTCAGGGAAAAAAAAAAAAAAAAAAAAAGAAAAGGAAAAAGATTAGCAAGCCTCAAGGATGGCTATAGGGTGCTTTGTTATTATTTTGTTTTTTGATAATTCAGTTTCATTTCAGTTTCATTTCAGTAATTTTACCTCAAATAAATAACAGCATTGTCTTGAAATCAAAAGTAAAGTTCAAAACCAACAACAAACCTTTTGAACAGTAGCAGCAACAAGAACCCTCTCACAGAGGAGAAGACAACAGCTAAAGGCAATCCCTAAAAATCAGTAGGTCTTAGCTTCAGTTTGGTCTGAAATAAGTAAGTGCAACTAAATCCTGGTGTGGCACTTCAGTGATACTGGGAGTCAAATTGCACAAGGCAACATTTGAAGCTCACACTGTTCAGATATGCTCTGTAAATTGTGCCAGGGTTTCTTTATATAATTTTCACTCATGTTGGATGGTACTGGCCAAGGAAATCCTCTCTGTCCCAGCAGGATGATTCCCTTGCTGCAGATTCCACAGAATCATGTGCTCCGTGGAAATTTCCAAACACCTCGGCACAACATGGGTGAGTTCAGGATAAAGTTTCAAGCCTGAACTCTGTAATTTCCTGTCTTTTGCTAGTCTACGCAGCTCTTTAATGTTATACTAATATCATTTTTGTCTGCATGATTGAATTACCCACCACTCTCGATGCTAGCATTAGTGGATCTCTGTAACAGGAGAGCAGGCTATGCTGCTCATACCATTACTGAACCCCACGCAGCAGACCAACTGCAGACCTCCCAATAGTAGGACAGGCAGGCTGCCTTGTTAGGATCGATGGGCACTTGCATGCTGGCACACAGCCTGACCCCGGGCTAACCTCAGCATCCCACAAGAGAGCTTGCCGCAGCAGAAGCCCAGCCAAAAAAGCAGTGGCCAACACCGGGAATCTGCTGACAGTGCCGGGACCCTGCTCACAGGCTCAGCATCCCAAGCCCACACAGTGCTGCTGGGACTTGGCATGCAGATGCAATAGAGATGTATTGGCTTGGTGACATTTTGACTCCAGGTGCGGTGAATCCTCCGCTGAGAGGAGTGCTGGTGACAGCTACTAACGAGTGGTGCAGTCCTTAAGAAATCCCCTTCAGAAGTCTTTGCAGAGAGATTAAAATGCCACATGTGCATTCGCTGTAACGATCCTAGGGCAGGAGATTTAATGTGACTGTTTTCTTCACCACACTTGCACCCCCAACCAACAGCTAATGGTGAGCTTGACTACCATACAGAAATACCCGTCTTTATAGGGATTTACACAAGGGGAAGAAAATGAGGCAAGGGGAAAGAGGTAAAAGGGAAAAAAAGAAATAGAGAGGACGAGGTATTCAATTCCATGGCACATAGTTGGTCCCCAGCAGACCATAGCAACTGCACATCAGGGAGAAAAGACTTGTTCTCACAATTAAGATAAATCCTTGCTTTTTTTCAAAGTGTATTAAAAAACCACTAACCAATGCAGAACCTAACAGGAACTAACAACAGAAATCCAAGTTTCAGCAAAGCCAGGTTTTTCTTACTACTCACTGAAAATAGAGATGAAACAACTGCAGGTCCTAAAAGCACTGACAGAATTTTACACCTGTATGATTATTAGCAGCCTCCTGGACTTCAAGACTTTTTAGAAGAGCATGTAGCAACAGAAGAGGGTAGATTTAGACTAGATATTAGGAAGAAATTCTTTGCTGTGAGCGTGGTGAGACACTGAAACAGGTTGTGGATGCCCTCTCCCTGGAAGCATTCAAGGCCACAGCATGGGACTTTGAGCAACCTGGTGTCATGACAGACATTTATTTGGTTCATGACCAAAGGTAATCAAACCACAGAGGTGGAGATGACAGCTTCTGGTTCTGACACAGCTTAGGCACCAAGGCACTGTGAACTCCACTGAATGTGCACTGCACCTTAGTGAACAACACTGATCAGTCTTTGAGTGTTATTTGTTCTGCTGAGGAACACATCTATTCCAGCTTTGCTTCATTCATTTAAAGACACATACAAATAGATATGATACGTAAACCTCACATTACAACAAATCTCTAAAAACACAAAAAGGAAATGATTTCTAACCTCAAATAATTATTTTTAAAAAGACTGAAATGAATACTGATGTCATCCATAGCCCTTGATGAAATTATCAAAAGGCTGGAGAAAACTATCTTGTAATCATCAACTTAAACAGCTCCATCTATTTTTATTAGTAAGAAAAAAAGTCGGAAAAGTTACTTGATTATAGCACGTATGTCCATCTGGTAGGAGGAGGGGCAGAGAGGGAGAGAATTGGAAAAGTCTTTGATCTGATTACATCAAGAATGAAGAGGTGAAAATGTGCACCAGAAAGTCGATTTAGAAATCAGTCAAATTTTGAACAGGGAGCACGGTTAACCACAGCAAGAAATCGTTAGCGTCAGCAGTAGGTTTGCTATTGCTTTCATATTCTCAGATCCAGAGGGGTGCTTTTCTGAAATATATTCTTAACACAAATAGACTGCTGCATTCAGTCTAGGAGCAAACAAGGCAAATTTAAGAATCCAAGAGACAATAATGCTAGAAATAACGCTAGATCATCCCATGGTCTATTCTAAATGCTAAACTGTATGAACCTGTGAATTATAAGGGACACTTCCAAAGTAATGCCTCCTGCTTTGCACAACATCAGAGGCAGATGTTGGAGGTATGCTAGTAGAGGTTGAACCTTCCCAACAATATTCTATTACATTTTGTTGTCATGTGACAGATGGCAGCAGAGGGACAGAATGGTTTCTGACATGGAAGTGCATGTGAAGCAAAGGTGCGTGATTGAATTCCTCCATGTGGGGGAAAAAAAAAAAAAAAAAAAGGCACTCACTGATATTCATCAACACTTCTGAAGGAACATGAAGACCAAACAGTAAATGTGAGCACAGTGAAGTGGTGAGTGGTGTGTTTCAGCAGTGGCAACAGTGACAGCGGGTCACCTTCGCTGGTGCTGATCGTGACAAGAGCAACATGCAGGCTCTTGTTCATCACTGGCAAAAATGCATAGCTAATGGCAGAGACTATACTGGAAAAGAGTGCTCCGTAGCTCTGCTCTATCAAACAGTGTTTATTGTGCTCTTCATATCTGCTGTAGCTTCCATGGTAGTAAATAGAAAGCATTACTTTCAGAGTAACCTATGTATTTTACCCCCTTTAATTACTAGGTGACTACTATAAAGAAGTTGAAAAGTTAACGCTCATCACGAATCAATGATTAGCAGAAAATAATTGAAGTTTCATAATTGGATTATAATCCCAGGGGTAAATGGAAATGCTGAACTGAAAAGCTTAAGTGAGGAAAGCAAGCCTATTCTCCTTTTTTTGTGTGATCACCAGGCAGTAGCAGCCATAAATGCTTCACCGATTACCTGCATTACACTGAAACAATAATATGGCTCTGATCTTGCAGTAACAGCTATTTGAACAGACTGCTGGGCTTCCACAAAGCTCACACGAGACTGGGTGTTCATTAGCAGAAAACATTTTTCTGAATAGGACCTGAAGTGTCACATGGCTATTACTATCTTTATTTCACTTGAGGTTGCCACTAGGGCAGCTACTTTTCAAATAACCCAAGAGAATAAGGATCCAGAGCTCTCCACTTTCCCCATGGCTTACAATGGGAACACAGAAAATTCATATCCAAAGAGAAAACCTTTCCAGTTCAGCATCTTCCAAAAATTAAGCTGAAAACATTCCATCTTTCCTGTCTCATTTTTATAACGGGGCAGACAGAAAACCTCTGATGTAGCTGCAAAAATTCTAAGAAATTCCTTCTCTACTGAACATCTTTTGAATAAAAATCCAAGATGTTTTAGTTTTTAATATAAAACTAAGAGCGGCGCTTGTCGCACAAATAATTCTGGGAAGTTACCAAATACTTGGAATGAAGAACACTGCATGCTACATAGCACAGAGCTCTTGTCTATACTTGTTTGGAGCGGTATGGGGAAGTCTAGCAACTGAATACAATGACATTTTTGTTTTAGTGCTGATAATATTCAATAGCTTTGCCATCAAAGCTGGCCTGCCACTTCCCCTTGTATAGAAATTACAGCCATGCTCTACGATTCCTGCCATTAGCTGGAAGCAGTGCTCAGGTTATTCCTGTTTAAGGAGAGCTGGAGTGTTATTAAGCATAGCTGATATTGTTTCCTTACAGCAAAGCTGTAGGACAATGTACTTCTCAAACAGATCAGAACATCATCTGCGTCATACCTTCTGGATAAAGGTTACAGAAACATTTCTGCTACACAAATGTCAGAACACAAACATTGTCTCCATCACCTCCTGAAAGTCAGTGACTCCTGAAGACAGTGAACCCCATCCCAGTTTCAGAGCTTCCTGCTTCCTTCTCACGCTCTGTGCATTCACGCAGCCATCGGTCTGCCCTCCCGCTGCTGCTATCACTTCTTAAAAGACAACAGCTCTAAAAGACCCGCTGAAATTGACACTGCAGAATTTCAGACAACTAATACAAAAATGCAACCAAATTAAAAAAGACAGAGGGTAAGCTTCAAAAAGAACAAAACATAACTAAAACTTTCCTTCATAAAAGACAAAATGACCCAAAGGACAGCAGAGCAGAAACCTCTGTGACATCATCAGAACATCAAACCAGCCTCCTCCCCGGCAAGCAGAAACCAGGCATCCAAGTAGTACAGAACACCTTGGGAGGGGCTGGAAAATGTAGACTCAAGAGTCTAACAGTAATGAAGGTCCTTCAACAGAGCAACACCCATGTTACAAAACCAGACATTTGACGACAGACATGCACTGTGCACAGCCTATCTATCCTGAGGATAGTTTCTAGCTATGGGTGTTTTAGGTTCCTAAACACTTACATCAGTGAAAGGAAGAAGGCCAGCCTCACGTATGGCTCATGCCATGGTTGACTGGCTGTACGCAAAATATGCTGGAGAAATGGGAAGAGAAGGAAGACAAGGAAAGATCAGAAACACATATTTCAGAACAAATCAGGGGCAGTCATTAAGTGGGTTTGCCCTCTTTCTATCTCCCTTTCTGCACACGAAGCAAAACAAGTGGCTGTTAGAATCATACTCTTCACACGAGTACATTGAAGACTCAATATTTACGTTAAGAGCACTCAGTTTTCTGTGTAGTTTTTTTTTTTTTTTTTTTCCCAAGGACTTTAATTAAAATTCATCAAAAGCAATGTTTTCAGCAGCAGTGTCTGAAAATGCTGTCTCCTCCCCTATCTTCCATTAAATCGGGTTCATCCAGCTTGAAAGGAGATGAGAAACTCTCCCTGACACTCTGTCACACTCCAGTGAAAAGACGGGCACATTCAAAACAGCAAAGAGTGCAGGTGCTCATTTATTACTTTGCGCAGATTATTTTTCTGCCTTTCTTCCTGACAATGAGAACGTTTACATCCCAGATGGAGCTCTCTGTAAGTGCTGTGGGCATGTGCTGACCTAGAGTTTTTGTTTTCCCTGATGAAAGAGGATAGGTAAGAAAAGGATTGGTTCCCTGCCTGCTGGGGCAACTTTAGTGTTTGTTTTTAAACAATAGAAGACATTTACAGATGACTGTAATGAGGAATGAATATACAAATAATTTTAAAGTGATAATAGGTAGAAGAAAACACACCTGTGCTCATCCATGTCTGTACATACATACACTCTAAGAAGATGTATTACATGTATAATGAGTCTAAAACTGCAAAACAACTCAGACAAAACTCAAGTTCACTTAAATACGCCTTCTGGAGCCAAAGATGAACTCCAAAACGATATTTTACAGCATTAATAAGGTCCATTACTATGAAGATATCTTCAGTGCAATAAGCAACAAATCACATCCATGGCATTGTGTTCTTTTTCTGCTTTTGTCATTTTGACTTAGAATATTGACTTGAAATTCATTTTTTTCTTCCCTCTCCCATCTACCGTAATCTTCTTTTAGGAAAGTCTCAGGAACAAAGAACTTGTGAATAATACAGACATCTCCAAAATGACGTATCCATGTATTTCATCTGACCTAAATAAGCAAATTAAAATGAAGGAACAAACCCATGCAGAACCCTCACAACTTTGACTCATCCTATTCAGTCCAGCAGGGCACCTCTGCTCTATTTGGTCCAGTGATACCTCTATCCTGGGACTGTTCTGTCCCAACTCTACTTGGAATAAAAAAGAAGATATTTTTGTTGTTGTTGTTTTGGGTATCTTTTTCTTTTCTGCCCTTTAATATAAGTTTTTCTTTGCTTCCCACGAAGCCTGATCCATTGAGCAGACTTTCGCAGTTACTGCAGAACCATTCACCTCTCTTATTACCAGGATACTGAACCAAAATATCCAAGATTTAAGCAGGAACAATGTGATGTCCCTCAGTTCCTATATGAGCTAATACCACTGGGTGAGCACTCTCTCACCTTTTCAGTCTATGCAATGTCATGGAGCAATGGTGCCGACCACTGCTAATTACAGGAGAGATGTTGATTTGTTTGATTTAGTACTGCAGCCACAGTATACTCTGCTTTAATATACACAGCATTGCAGAACCTGGGACATTCTGTTACCTCAACAAAATGACAACTTACAGCACAGCAGCAGAAACAGGCTAATACTCTACTATTACACATCACAGATAGTTCGGCTTTGCCTACAGCAAGGCCAGGACAAGAACATCCATTTACACTGGATAAAAATTCCTACATTTACTTTTGGTTTTGAACTTGTTAAGAAAATTTGATTTTGGTTAAAATTGATTTTGAGTATAACTCAAAGCAGTATTTTCTAATTATCATTCTAATGTGAGAGGGAAAAGGGAGGAAAGGAAGGAATTATGTTTTCTTTACCTTTTAATTGGAGCTCATATAATACAAACTTTTGTTACTTTCACAAAAGAGGATAAGAATAGCCAGGGATTTCAAACTCAAGCTGATTTAACAGGTGGCAGAACTGGCCATTGTGAACTTGCTATAAAACTTGCACTAACTGGAAATTTTGTACTTGTTGAAGCTATTAACAAGGGACGCTGTCCTGAAAGGCACCTTGAACCCCGTTTGAAACCTCAACCAGTTCTCTGTGGGGCAAAAGGACTGTACAGAGTTCATTTCAAAAACAGTCCAAGAATTTCCTGGAGAAAAGAAGGCTGCGGGATGACCTCATTGCAGTCTTTCAATACCTAAAGGGAGCCTACAAAGGGGAGGGGAATCAACTCTTTGAAAGGGTCGGTATGTGTAGGACGAGGGGAAATGGTTTTAAGTTGAGGGAGGGGAGATTTAGGTCGGACATCAGGGGGAAGTTCTTTACCCAGAGACTGGTGAGGTACTGGAACAGGATGCCCAGAGAGGTTGTGGATGCCCCGTCCTTGGAGGTGTTCAAGGCCAGGTTGGATGGGGCCCTGGGCAGCCTGGTTTAGCATTTAACGTGGAGGTTGGTGGTCCTGCATGTGGCAGGGGGGTTGGAGAGCCATGATCCTTGAAGTCCCTTCCAACCCTGGCCATTCTGTGATTCTGTGAATTAAATAATCTGTGTATTGTCAATTAATAACCTCAGTTACATTATCCTTGGTGCTAGCTCTGTAGCAGAACCCAAACAGCAGCGATTGGAATATTTATTCAGAGGTTCCACGGGGACAACAACAAGGACAGTCAGAAAGGGATGAAAGGCTGACACACAATGACTTGTCAAGGAGACAAATAATGATAACTTTGGTGTGAATTTCTCATACCTAGAATGCTGTATATACATATGTGAGAAACTGGTTCATCTTCCACAAAAGTCAGCTTGATCCACGCACTTTCTGATCTTTATGTATGGCTACTTTTTTTCCCTTTGTTGATTTAATTAAGTCTTCTTATAATCTCCAGATCACAAGAAAAGTCCAAATTTGTTGAAGGGCAGTGAGATAGTTAACCCAAACAAGAAGAGCAGTAGAAATTGAAGATTAGAGAGGGTACGTTACTGGTGCAGGTGGGGAGAAATAGCTTAGAACAAAAAAAATATAGGTAGGTTTAAACTATCAGACATCAGAAGGTTGAAACAGATTTCTTTTAGACCATAAACTTGGTATGAAAAATTCATGAGTGACTCAAGACCAACAGGGATTTTCTTTTCAATACATGCCAGTGTCTTATAGTATGGAATGCACAAGGATGTGATTTTTTTTGTCATATGTTACTGGTTTTTAAGGCAACTTTTCTTGTCAGAAATTTGTGTTGGTTTTGGTGGAGGAGGGGAGGGAAACAAAAGCATGATCTCTTTGTCCAAATTCCCATTCTGTTTTCCAAAAATAACTTTATCTTTTTAAGATATTTTGAATCTGTCTTCTTCAGCACATACATGTAAGAAAAGACAGGCAGAAATAACAAAATCCTCTGAGAGAAACTGTAAGTTTGTGAAATGAAAAATGTTTCAAATTAGTAAATGTTCCGTTTGTGAGTTTTCCCTTCTCCACTAGGACATACTAAGTAAGAATGTGATGTGTCCACTACACCAGTGGGGGACTAAGTCATCTGTGTATGTTTACAAGAGAATTTGGAACTCTTCAGGATGAAATAAAATACAGTGCATGACAATATGAGTGACAAGTCATATGAATGCTTGATAAGCATTCATAAGAGAATTCAAAGGACTTCAAAAGAGAATCATTTATATTTTTTTTGTACTGAGACACGTGGCATGTTTTTCTGTCTATAATCTGTAATTTTTTATCTTATGGTTGGTTACCTTTCCTCTTGACAAAAAAAGTGTTCTGACTGGAAAGATTTGGCTGAGATGGATAATACCATTACAAAAGTAGAGACTGTGCACCTCAGAGTAATAAGTGTGAATGACATGGTATTTACTATATTTTTTCATAGCATATTTAAAACCAAATTTTTAGACTAACAAGTTCTGATGATCAATATGATCAGGGATGGGCATTCACCTTCTTCATGAATTCATGAAAGGTTAAGAGTGGCCAAGGTCCATCTGTGGAAGTCTGCTTACTCTGCTTTTATGAGAATCCAGGACAAAAAAATATATTTACATAAAAGAAGAGCATATTCTTAATAAATATTTTTATCAACTCTTTTTCATTGTAACCTTTGACAACACAATTGTATAAAGTTCCAAAAGACAAAAGTGCAACCTAACAGCTCTCTGTTGTAAAAGAGAATTTGATGAGACTTTGCTGAATACATGTTAAACCAGATACTGAGGATCTCAGCCAAACAAAATAAAAACTCAGTTACCATACAGCCTATGATGACTTGTTTTCCTTTAGTTTTATGAACAGTTTGACAGATTACTGTGACAAGGTTACTCTTAAATTGATAGAAGGTTTGATAGTGTCTGAACATTTGTCAGAAATGTCTGCCATCATGTGTAATGGACTCTGCACTTCAAGCATCAATGGTACTCCAGTCTGCAGTTTTCTGTCCTATGTTCTATCCACACCACCTAAACACACGCAGCAGAAATACAACAATGCACACAGGATCCACCAAGACAGCTCTGCACTTTATCAAACAATTCTGATGAAACAGTTTCTCTTCCATAGCCACCTGGCAGAAAGCAATTAAACAAAAAAATGTTACACATCACATTGAGGGTGGCTCTCTTGCTGAAATAAACCTGGAAATGGGATATGCTATGACAAATGTACAGAGCCACAAGCATTTCCAGCAGTCCCTATACTTCTGAGAGAGAAATATTGTGTTTTTAGAACATCATTCCTCAGACCTGCCAAATGTCAGACACTGCAAATGACAGTTGTACCGCTGGCAGCACTGTCACATGCTGCAGCAGAGGACATGGATTCAGAAGGGCTCACAAAGCGCTGGCAGCCAGCCCTAGGGGAGCCCAGGCTACATCCTGGGCATAAAAAGGTTTGGTGAACACCTTTCCAAAAAGCTGCTCTCTACAAATCCTGCATTGCAAATAATACTGTGATTCACAAAATGAAATTCAAGTTCTCACCTCATATCTTGTAACAAATTAGATCATTACATCTATGCAGGAAGTCCAGAAACCAGCACCTTCAGCTGTTTTGGGAATACCTTTTCGGCATCTTTCATTTGTGTGATGAGACCCCAGTTAAGGGGGTTAAGTGTAAGCTGTTTAGGAGGCAACCACTTCTAAAGACACAAACGTATATCCTGTATGTATACATAATTATATGTACAATAATATAATGTATATTACTATTTTACTACATTACTTACACAACTGCAGGCTGCTGTTGCATGTACTGTATTTTTTGTTTTTTGTTTTCATTTTTATGAGTTAAGAAAGCAGGGATCTATACTTTTATCCATCTCTACTACATAACCAACATCAAAGGTAAAGAAAATATCTTGCCATCTAATACTTTAAGAGTATACATGTTATCATGACAAATTCTTGTATTTTCACATTGAATTTTTCCTACATTGTCTTTCCCTTTTGCTTTGACAAATACTTCAAAACAACTATCCAGTTTGTCCTTAAATCCATTCAGCCAAAGGATAGAAAATCAGCAAAATAAATGTCAGCATTTTTCTTACAGCACATCTGTTCACACAGGAACTCCATGATAGCAAGACAAAGCTCTCTAATCACAGACCAGATTAAGTTTAGTGAAGCACATTAAAATTTTGCCACAGTGCAGTGCCAAAAGGAAGTTCTCAGATAGTTGATGTGCCTTTCCCATGCACAGACAAGGGGTACGAACGCACTCTCTGAACTGGGTTCAAGTAACCCACAGCTGCCTTGTGCCTCACATCTTGACTGCAGCACCAAATACCACTGCTGTGAGGCACCTGCAGGAATAGTTAGCTCATTCCTGCTCAGCTGAAAATATTTGTCTGAGCTCGGAAAGGGTCAGATTGCTGTAAGTCATCCAGCAAATTTGCATTCTGAATATGAGCAGAGCTACAGTCAGTTTATACCTGCTGAGAATCTGGCCCTTAAGCTGGGGTTACCCATGGCTGTCACAAGTGAGAAGTGTCAATGAATATTGTTCGCATAAATGTCAGGAAGGTACACTCACAATTGAACTTGCATCCAATATGAAATATCCCCAGCACACTGCTCCTGTGAGCATTTGAGTTGTAGTGACTTCACAAGGACAAGGTTACAGAGAAGACTCCCAAGGTAACCCTAATCTACTGAAGTTCAGATCTCACTTCAATAAGTCTTCTACTTCCAGCTCTGGTCAGTTGTGTATTCATAAGACACATTTAGGGGAATTCTCTGGCTCTTCTGGTGAGAACCGGGAAGAGCAACAAGACAAAGTATATAACATCCCATTACATTCGTAGTCTTATTCCAAATTTTAAAACAACAGCAATTTGGGTTCATGTCAGTAGGTAAGCTCCAGGCTGCTCCTTACTTTACCAACATTTGTTGGACTATATTGAAAATGCTGATTTGCAATGAAAAAAACATCAAGAAGACTGTCTTTTGGAAGAAACTATTTTACAACAAAAGCACTTTGCTTCTATATCACAGAGGAGGGAGATATTTTTTTTTTTAATGGCTTGATGTTATTCTGACACACACACAAAAAAGTGTTATTCTAAATTCTACCCAAGATATCACTGTTTGGAATCGCAAACTGGATTATCTCCCTCCCACTTAATCAATAATAATTAAGACATTGGAAATCAAATCAGGTTCTCATGTCTACCTTTATTACTCACTAGTCAGTCAAGTGAGAAGGGTTAACCAGGTGCAGTGTTTTCGGAAACTGTTCTGTTGATGATGCATGAGGAGCACAGAGCTCCTTTCTGTTGCCTCTCCAGTGATAAAACACAATAAAATGGATATTTATCAATAGAATTTGCAAATATGACTCTGCAGATAAACAGAGGGGAAGAAGGTGCTACTTTCTACATCATCAGTTCTCAGTGGAACTGCAGTTAACTAGATGTTTACTTCAAGGCCACCTTCCGTGGGTTTCATGCTTGTCAATCTATCAGACCAGCAATGTGTGACACAGCCCTCAAAAGATGTGATAAATGAGTTGAGGTGGGAACACCCATGTTTTGTCGTTCCTGAGCTTATGATTCACAGATTATTGTAACCATAAAATCTGTCATTAGGGAGTTTATTTGTCATGCAAGTCTCCAAGTCCTTTTTTTTTTTTTTCTTCTAAATTTTACACAGGAAATAAACCAGATAAGCATAAGTCAGTGTGAAGGTCCTCATCTCTCTATCCCCCAAAACTCATTACCAGAAAGTTTTCAGAGCATTAATGAGCTGTTTAAACTCTATGAATAATAGTTAACCTTTAAGTGCCGGAAGCTTCTGACATCTTTCAGAGGACATAACTACTGACAACTGAAAGACCAGCTAAGATATTTTCCTGCCCAAAGAAGCAAGTATTTTAATGGCACTTACGGCTGGCACAGCTTGATAAGGTCCTGGTCAGTGGTGCCGGGTGGAAGGCCTCGAATATACAGGTTGGTTTTACTCAACTGCTCTCCACTGCTGTTGTTGCTGCTGTTGTTGCTGCTGTTTGTGCTGGGGCTGGGAGGAGCCATGGGGTGGGGAGCTGGTGCATATGACTGCTGGAAAGAAGAAAAAAGAGGCTGTTACTGGAAAATAAGAGCTGTACACTTGTGTGCTTTGCCCCGGTAGCTATGAACAAAAGACGTTCTCCTCCTGTCCTCCCCGTCCATGTCTAGTCACTCATTCCTTCACAAAAAGGAGACAGGATGTGGTGTCTAGGTTTGGTTATGAGGTGCATTATTTTACTCTCCACATTACTAGAATTAAAGCTGCTAGATTATGAGGCTATTTTATTTAGATCTCAAAATAAGTCTCTGAAAGGATGGATACTCAGGAGCAATTAGCATTACAGAAAGAAGTTTAATGCAACCTGCTTTAAGAGTATTCCAAGATAAAAATAAGAATATCCAGCCAAATGTATGAGAGCTGATACCAGAAGCATAATAATCTTATCCAGACAAGAGGAGCATCCAGTACACACACGGGCAAGTTGAAAGGGGTTTGGTAGCCTGAGAGAGGGAGAAACAAAGTAGCCTGGAAACATTCTGTCATAATGAATGTCTTTCAAAACAGAAAACAGGATTTGGAAAAGTAGGATAGAACAGCACCTCCCACTCTTGGGAACTTACCCACTTCTGAGGAACCACAAACCACATACAACCACTGAGAAGCATGGCTTCAGAAAGGAAGTGTTCTCAAATGGAAAACAATATGATCTTCTAAATCCCTGAAAAACACATGCTATGAAAGAAGACGCAACCTCACATTGTAAAATGACCTAAGCACCTCCAACCTGGGGCAACACACTGCATTTCAGCTGCTGCAACCACTCCTGGCTCAGCACATTTGCTTGCAACAGAGTGCCTGGCAGGATGAGGACATGCCCTGACCCTGTTGTGACCTACATGGAAAAGCAAGGGAGAAAGTCTGGGGAGCTCGGGGATGCTTTGGGAAAGAGCTGGTTTCCACAAGAAGATCAATGTAATTTGCTAACACGGTTGCAGCTGCAGGTAAATGCTGGGCCAATGCCAACTTAACCACGATGGCCAAGTAAGGGCAAAACGTATGCAGTTTTCATTATAGCAGCAATGACATTTTTAGTGACTTTTGCTGTGCTAGTTCTGTATTTAGGTCTTGAAGAGAAAATATTGAAGGCTGTGAGTTATTCTGATCACGCTAATCAAGAGTTCCTTTCATTTCAGTGCTCATACTTTAGTGCTTATAATTACGCACATAAAAAAAAAAATAATCAGAATCCTGAGTGGATAGGTACTTTTAACTTAGGAGCTTTAGTCTCTTTCAAACAAGTCCCTTTTGCTTAGAGGAGCCCCAAAAAGTCAGAGAACTTAAAGGGAGCATCAGTGATGGGTGAAGCTCAAAGGCTTTGATGAAACACATGAAAAAACATGCGCACAGTGATGCCTTTCCTGCTGCCTTCTCCTTCCTCCTTCCCCATTTCTCTCATTTAAACCATGACAGTGGGAACTCATCAGGTGTCAGGACATCAGAATTTCTCTACAATCCAGTCTGGTTGTAATGCGGCTCAAACAGGACTCACTAAAAGGAAAAATCAGCTTAATAGACAGTGGGATCACCAAACTACCAAGTAATGACATTCACTCTGATCCCCACGAAAAGAGAAAGGGCAACGTGCTTCCTTCTCCCAGTATCTGTGCAGATACTTTTGCTGACAATCAAAAGCACTTAGTACATACAGATCATATTTCCCTGCACACACACTTTACCACTGGGTAATCCTCAGCCAGCCAAGCTTCAATGTCATTCCCAGGAACGGATTCATGCAGCAGACCCAGTACCACCATGGGGAGCTACCTGGCTGCATGCAGTGCTGAGGGCACGGCTGGATCAAACCTCCGACAGCACTAACATCCACCCAATGGATAGACCATGTGTCTTAAGGCATCCTGGCAGAAAGCACATTTCAATCTCAGAACACTCTGGGGCTGCTGCAGAGGTAAATGAGGACATCCTGTATCACAGCACGGGAAACATTCCATAATAATTTCGCACATTTTGAGCACTGATAATTAAAAAAGAGGTAACATTCTCCCTGCTTCATCCTCATGCTCCCAAGTTGAACACTGAACGCATGTAAATAGCATAAGGATACAAAGCCAAAATTTTCTGCAAGTCAATAAAATCCTGTGTACTTAAATTATTAATTGTTATTATTATATATGTGTTTGAGAGGGATAATGAGTAAATGGCCTATTCTCGCACCAACCTAATAAGAAAAAAAAAAAAAAAAAAAAAAGACAAGTGGAAATATACCTTTGGAATATAAAGAACAGTTTTCACTCTATTATAAGATCTTTATCCTCATGCAGAGGAAAGCACAAGGGGCCTAATTCTAATTTAAGCTTAAGCCATTTTATCCCCCTCAGCCAGCTGAATGGGGACCTAGAAGTGAACTTGAATCACATTTACACTGATTTTTTGAGGCCACAGCTATCGGAAGGAAAAAAAAAAAAAAAAAAAAAAAAAAAAAAAA